>NC_090921.1:630110830-630436707 GCF_040938575.1 Ambystoma mexicanum
GGATCCATGTGCGGCTTTTTTGAGGTGTTTTCTGTTGAAAAAGCCTGTTATCTGTATTTAAGATTCAAGCTAAATCAATTTCATACTAAGGATAGAATGAACAATTGGGGAAACAAAGACGCTGCCAAGGGTGTCATTTCCTTTGGTGGGTGTAGACTTTGCCTTTGTAATGATCTGGATGAATCTCTGAAACATCTGGTTATGGCTTGTTCCCATTTTCTACCTGACAGACTGCATTGCTTTGGGAAATATTTCCCAGATGACAATAATCTATCAAGGGCATCTTTATGGCTTCGATACATGAGGGGTGAAAACATCTCCCTGATCCTATATCTCACATGTGTTTGAGTAAAATGTATAATTATTGATGATAGTTAATCTAAAGTGTGCAGGCATGAAATGGCAAGAGGTCTGAATTCTGAGGATGGTATAAACCCTATAATGTACAAGTGATCAATATACCGTCTGGACAGGCAAATCCGTTCTTATTTATCAATGTTTGAACCAACTATGATTTTTAATAATTTTAGTCTTGAAACTTGCTGCTGAATTAAATTTTAGTTTGGTATGCGAAATGTAGGGCTCATAAATCTTTCCTTGTTCCATGCTCAATTATGTCACAATTATATATTAGTATTATAAAAAAGGATGTAATGGCATTTTATTAATACTTAATATGAAAATCTACTTTAGACTCAGATAGCGTCAACATCTTGTAACGAGATTAAGTATATATTCATTATTTTAATTCCTTGCTTGTTTTAAATGAAGTCCTATTCGTTTGGATTTTTACATTTTATGTCTATTTGTTTATTCTCTATCTTGCACATTTGCGAATTTGTACACAAACCAAAGTGTAGAACTTTTAAATTTGTGAATATGTATGCGTGTTCCCACTATGGATTTTGATTTGCCTTAATTGTCTAGTAACAGTGGACAACGATTTGATTACTCAAAGTTGTTTGCATAGGTTTTTGTTTAAACCATATATAAATAATAAAAAAGAAAAAAGAGGCCATTGGTGCAGAGGCCCACCTGGAAATCCC
This sequence comes from Ambystoma mexicanum, assembly GCF_040938575.1. Lineage (NCBI taxonomy): Eukaryota > Metazoa > Chordata > Amphibia > Caudata > Ambystomatidae > Ambystoma > Ambystoma mexicanum. The sequence continues at coordinate 630,111,877 of NC_090921.1, forward strand.
AGAGTTCGCTGTAACCCAGTCCGCCATGGGTGCTGGCTGAGCAGAATAGGGAAGCTGCTTAGCGTTCGGTGCGGCTGCTAGGACCGTTGCCAAGCCTTAAAGTGAGAATGTGGATTAGTGAACAAAAGTGTGTATTATATTGCGCTATATTTGCGCTATATACAACTACTTTGCATTACAGTATCGAACTTGTAACTAGCGTGAGTAAAGTCTAATAGAAGTAGGGAAGACAGCGTTTTAAATCCCAGGACACTGACACACAAAGGGGGCATCAAAAGTGTCTCGATGACTTCCTTTGCCCTATTTTTCTGCCTGCCAGAGCACCTCGTCCATCTCTCAGGTGCCAATAAACTTGGTGGTCACACTGAGAAATACTTGCCACAAACACTGCACGAGGAACCATTCCCACTGTCCAGGTAAACATTCTATCATCCGTTTCCATATATGGAGGCGGAAACCTAAAGTCTTTTCTTTATTTTTTTGCAGAAAATGAAGGCCACCAGGAGGCAATGTCGAGGTCCAAAAACACATCTGCCTGAATCTGGAGCCCACTGCATTGCATATGCAGGCACAGTATAATCCAGAGATACCTGATCAAGGTCAGGCACTGGGCAGGATTTACTTTGTTAGCTCAACTGCCATAGGCTTGAGAGCGAAAGCGGAGGCAGACGCACTCTGCAGGGTGCTAGAGGTAAATTCACACATGAATGTCATTTGGGGATTACCAGGGGTCACAAATGTGACCCCTGGGGGCTACAGTTGCGACTCCTGGGACTCCCTTGCGACCCCAACTTTAAAAAAAGATTCTTTTTTTTAATCAATTTTTTTTGCCCAAAAAACGGGGCTCCTGCTGAAGCGGGCCCTCCTACAGCACGGGGGACCCGCCACAACAGGTCTGGTGGGTCCCCGGCCCAGTCCTCACCCATCCGGGTGAAAGCTGGGCCGGGGAGGCAGTCAATAGGGGTTGGAGCTGACTGTGACATGTGGCACATGCCACGTTCAGCTCCAAACCCTTCTCCCTCGGCTTCCTCGAAGCTCACATACAGGAACCAGGAAGCTGTATCAGCTTCCTGGTTCCTGTTTGTGAGCATCATGGATGAGCTGAGGGGGCCTGGAACGACGGACCGAAGCTGTTAGAAAAGGGTAAGAAGGCTTTTTTTTGGTAATATGATGTGTGTTTTGCATGTGTGAGGTGCGTGTCAGATGTATGTATGTGAACGGTGGGTGATGTGGTGTGTGTTTTTGAATGTTCTGGGTGGGCGGGTGTGTGCCTGTGTAGAGAATGCAATGAGTGGATGTAAGAGAACGTGTGAGTGACTGGTGGGTGAATGAGAAGTGATGTGATGTGAGCTTTTGAATGTTCTGTGTGGGTGGTTGTGTGCCTGTGCGCACAAAATGTAATGAGTGGATGTAAACAGTGTGAGTGACTTGTGGGTGAATGAGAAGTTATGCAATGTGTGTTTTTGAATGTTCTGGGTGGGTGGGTCAACACATTTAATGAGTGGATGTAAGAGAAGGTGTGAGTGACTGGTGGATGGGTGAATGAGAAGTAATGTGTGTTTTTGAGTGTTCTGGCTGAGTGGTGGTGTGCCTGTGTAGAGAATGCAATGAGAGGATGTAATAGAAGGTGTGAGTGACTGGTGGGTGAATGAGAAGTGATGTGATGCACGTTTTGAATGTTTTGGGTGCGTGTGTGCCTGTGTAGAGAATGCAATGAGTGGATGTAAGAGAATGTGTGTGTGAGTGACTGGTGGGTGAATAAGTATGAATGTGATGGTGTGTTTTTGAATGTTCTTGGTGGCTGGGTGTGTGCGGCGACTGTGTACAAAATGCAATGGGTGGAGGTAAGAAAAGGTGTATGATTGATTGACTGGTGGGTGAATGAGTATGAATATGATGGCATGTTTTTGAATGTTCTGGGTGGCTGGGTGTGGGCCTGTGTAGAGAATGCAATGAGTGCATGTAAGAGAAGGTGTGAGTGAGTGACTGGTGGGTGAATGAGCATACATGCAGCAGTGTGTGTATGAATGTTCTGGGTGGGTTTCGGTGTGTGCCTGTGTGGTGAATCCAGTGTGAGCGAGTGTGAGAGGAGATGCATGGGTGAAAGGGGATGCATGTGTGTGTAAGGCCCTGGGAGACTGGGGATCACTGGAGCATTTGTGCCACATCCTTTATTGACTTTGCATGTTTTACTGGTATTTTTGGGCAAAGACAAGTTCATTTGTGCCCTTCCCTAGCTAGACTAGCATTTCGGTGCAGTTAGTCTAGCCATTTCTTACTGTGGCATGACATTTATTACTCTGCATCTTTAAAAAAGCAAGTACGATAAGTAGTGTGACCATGCTAGACTGATGTTTTGGTGTAGCGCCTATATATTCTTCACTGTAGCATGACTTTTTAATAACTGAGCATCTGTGATTAATCAAGCATGATAAGTGTTCTTAGGGTTCTAGACTGGTTCTAGACTGGCTTACATTGGAACCAGTTTGGACAGGTTTTCCTATTATGGCATGTCACTTTTAATTGCCAAACCAACGGGAGTATGTACTTACATAGGAGTACTGCCAAATATTGGCAGAGCCATTTTTGTGCCCAGTGCCAGTAATGATACTATAGAAAAACATCTTCAAGCAAACGTAAGTATGGTGTCATATGGGAATACTAGCATATGTTGGTGGTGCTAGCATGGAAATGTATGGGCACAGCCAGCATACAAATTATTTTTTATACTGGCATATATTGCAGGGACCGGCATGATAATGCATTGGAAAATATCCTGTGCACTTTTGATGACTTGCATCTATTGTACTTTTTATCATGATTTAACCTACACTGTCCAAAACTGATTGTTGGCCTCTTGCCCACATTTCCCCATAAAGTGTGCTTTGTAGTGCACCATTTTAACCCATTATTCAAAAAATTTACTCTCGGGAGGGAGAAGAATCCCCCCGGGCCCAACCCCCAACCCATTTACATTAGTTTGGGCCCCCTCGCTATGCTCAATCGCAATCACATACTTGTGACAAATATTTACACCCTCCAAAAAAACAACTCACCAGCCACCACTAGTAGCTGATATATTTGTGGCCCAGGCACCTCCCCCTTCCCGTATATGTTACCTTAAAGATTTAAGCTTTGATTAAAAAGCATATTTGCTTCTTTCACTTGCAATAGTGCTTGCCCCTGCAACAGCATAATCATCATGGACATTCCGCACACGTGGTGGTCCGGATTGCTCTGGGGTGTGGCGTGCCCTGTGCTTTCTTAAAGAGCTTGGGGGGGCCCCCATAGCATGGTTTGCAGGGGAGCTCCCAAATGTCGTGCTACGCCATGGGCACCACTGGGTCTGACAAAGGGGTAGTGTGCAGTGCGTGCCTTGAAGTCTGCCAGTGAGACCCCTGGTGAGAAGCAACTCATGGGTGTTTTTAATTTTAAATAACTGTGGTGCTATGAATGTGTGTGTGCAGCAATGATATTACATTAATTGGTGTTTTTTTTTATGTCCTCTGGTACCCAGTTTTACGTTTAGATAACAACTATGGGGGGCTCTTGGGTTTATTGGAAGAAACATTCCCAGGTATTATACTGCAGCAAAGATAACATTATCAGGTGCACTCCCCTGCATGCAGACCAGTCTAATAGGTTTCTTCTATCGTAGTGGTAGTTGAATCATATATACATTTATAACCACGGAATTTTGTTGATACTAAATCCTGGTCAATGATTTAATTTTCAGGCCTTGATTGTGCAGCATTTTTTGCCTTCTTAAACAGCGCATGCCTCCCAGGTCAGTGCTTTTTTGGCCTTTTTAACACAGCAACGCCACAGATAACACGTAGCCCTGTGTCCATTGATCTATAGATGTTTCATACACTAGCTGTAGCCTGCGTTACAGATTTCAGTTACCCTGTTAGAAATATTGCATTATGTATGTTTTACATAGAGACCCCACGTCGAATCTGTAAAATGCCATTACCCAAATGTGTAATCATGGACAAATCATGCCTCCCTCTGTGCCTCGGTTCTTAAATCTGGCTGAAATCAGAGCACCTGGAAACACGGGTGCTAGATGCATCTAAAAAATCTGAAGGTCTTGTACCATCACTTACTCTGATGTCACTTAGGGGTGTGGTCAAATTACATCACTTCCTGTAATGTCATCAGGGGGTCAAGTGTCAAGTGGTGTCACTTCCGCTACCCCTGGCATTTTGGTGAAATGACGTCCCTGAATTCACTCTCTCCCATCCGTCCTCCACGAATTGAAATTCCTCTTAGGGAACACCTCGCGTTAATGTGAGATTGGCGATTGAGGCAGAAGTCCCCACTTCTACTGTTCATGTAAATAGCTTCTGCAAATGTTTTCCAAATACTTTCTTCCTGAATAGGAGATTGGCAGTAAAGGTAACACATCCGGTAAATACTATTACTGAGTGTTTCACCATGCCACCAAATTCTGTGTTTCGTTTCTGAAACTCTGATTTCCATCTGCTTTTGTGTGGAGTTAATTATCTACAGAAAAAGCAGTACCTCATCAGGTAATTATCAAAAGCAGTAAGAAAAGTAATGAAAGGACCCTATGCAGTCAGATGGGACTACCAAATGGAATCCTGCAGACCTTTCCATGCACCCGGTAATTGTCACACGTAGTAATGGTAAATGAGTTTGGTGATGTTACCGAAATAACCAGACCCTACGAATTTAAATTGACTATATTACTCTAAATGATAGCAACTTTATGCAAATTCTGTGCTATAAGTGGCTACGAAAACCAATCATCCTAATTTTAAGAAGTACTGAGATATGAGACAGGACTGGCATTCAGAAAGAATTAAGCTGGGCTTGATAAAGAGCTCTCTGCACAAAATAAATATTGACCACAACAAGCACTTTTCAACAAAAACCAAAACAGAATTCTAACAGAATGCTAACGGTAGGCTACAACAGACTTTAAAATATTACAATATATACATTGTACACTGAGATACATTGTATACTGAGATTTCTATGCAGTATACTGATATGCATAATTTAAATATTTAAATATATATACTGTGCACTGAGATATATTCATTGTACATTGCGATGAATATACTGTATAGTGAGATGTTTATAATACATATTGAAATATATATACACTGTATATTGAGCTGTATACATTGTATACTGGGGTGTATACACAAAATATTGAGATACATCCATTATATGTTGAAATGCACATAGTGGCAGTTGAAATGTATACATTGTATAACAAGATATGTATATTATATAATGGGATGTGTATGGTACAATCTAAAAGCTCACATACAGCATGCTGAATTGCATACATGATATATGAAATTGCCTATGTTATGTGCTGAGAGACGTACACTATACTTCAATGTATCTACGATATTATAAAAAGACATTCTGTAAACCTCTTCTACACTCAATGTCAAAACATGTTTATTGTTGATAGAAATGTGTATGCCATTTACTGAAACATATATATATATATATATATATATATATATATATATATATAGTGTAGAGGAGGGGCCAAGTACCCCCATCTCAACCACTTTGCCCATATTGCCTATATGTTGGGAACCAGAGTGTGAGACCAGTGCGGTACCATTGAGAATACTGATACCAAGGAGAATTCTGGAAGCAAGGTTCCCATTGAGAAAGCCATACTTGCATAGGTGAAAATATGATGGCCATTGGAACGAAATTCCGGAAGAAGCTGAGAAAATGAATGGAAAAGATGAATGGTGATGTCCCACAGAGTGAGAGAATGAAGATATTCTATAAGGCTTCAAGAAAGTGTCAAAGATAAGTGACATCTTGGGCTCAAGGTGAAGAAGCTATTGCTACTGAACTGATGAAGATTTCAAGTCATTTTACACGTGTACAGATGCAAAGAAACACAAGCAGATTAAGTTTTCTTGAGGCTAGCTTTAATTTGAATAGATTGCAGCAAGCACCAACGTATATATATGTACATGAATAAGTAAAGGATGGATGTTTCCACTACGTCTTATAGCAGTGCTGGACTAAAAAAGGAAGGCTTCTTTTTCAGTGTGTCATAGTTAAAAACAAATTCAATTACAAAGGGAATCTCAGAAAGGCGAGGCTGGATGAGCCTAGGAAGCCAAGGTCTTACCAAGTTGGAGTAAGCTGACATTGGATACAAATCGTGTGAAAGAAATAAAACTCATGCTCTGAAGATGTCAGAGGTCTATTAGTTAATAGTATTTTAAATGCACCAAAGCTCGATTTCATGGTCTTCAGTCCCGTGGAAGGATGAAATTGGACGAACACGATGACCGCACCTACGCATGAAGGCAGGAGCGTGCCTTCACTCCCCTGAATTCTCCAGAGCAAAGAACACTCCCAAGGACAAGTTCAAAGTCTTAATCGACAGCAGACCACTGAGGTGATGATAGATGAGTATGCTAATTGGTGGGAAGCTATGGTTAAGTCGAGCTCACCAGCACCTGGAAGTCCAGCCTGCGTGATGCTAACGTAGGTGGAAAAGTACTGACAGAGGTTAGAGTGCCAACCAATTGTAGGGGGCCACGTAATTAAGGGTCCTATAGTTTGTGTAGCCAATGGGACGTCATACATTTAGTGATGTTCATAGTGGCCATTTTGAGGGGAGGGCTTAGTTGCTCCACTTGATGTTAAGTAACCAATCACATATTCTCACTCTTTTGGACTAGTATGGAATGTATACGTAGATGTTCACTAAGAGCCTATCACTGTTACTCGTAGGTTTTTGTAGTTTGCCATGTAGGATGACGTTAGTAAATACGTAGGTTTATGTCATCCATGACGAATTCTTGTCATTAAAGGATGCTTGTATTAAGATGCATTGAGAGAGAATTGCGCTGCGACGTCTGTTGATGTCCGTTGTACTCCCTATTTCAGATAATTGATATTAAAACTGTTATTATTTTTGCGAACTACGTGAGTCGTTTCGATTATTGATGTATAAATACATTCTGCATCCCCATCCATATCAAAGGTATTGATACTCGTCTTAAAGAGTGGGATCTTCCAGTTCACGTGGTAGCAGAGTATGGTTTAAAAAAAAAACATTGAGATAAGTAAGCTTTGGGGTACCGGCAATATTGCACGATCTCTGCCATTCGGCTGAAAGGACATGAAGCTCTCTGCAGATAGTGGAATAGTTTAATTATCAGGCTTGCAAGCAAGGTGAGACAGGTCCCCCGGTTCCTATGGAATCCCCTACCGGAGTCTACAGGAAGCTGAATGAACAGAAAGTTGAAGAGGCGGTAAAGAGGCAGACGATCCCGAGAGTCGGAAGTTGAACATACGAATGGTGAGTAAAACTGAGCGAAGTGGCAAAACTGTGTACGGGCAATGAATGAAGAAAAGAGATAAGGGGAAAACAAGTAAAGGAGGGAGGCTGGGGTAAAGTAACTTGAGAATAATGAGTAATAAATATTGAGTAAAATGACTTGAGGAGAGGCCAAGCAATTAAGAGGTATCGCGAGGAGAGATCACGATAAAGAGTACGCCCAGTGCCTGTGTTATAAAGAACGTAACAGAAGGAACAGTACCTAGAGCCCTATAGATGGGCGACATGGAAGGTTAATTTGGTTAAAGACGAATTTAAAGAGGACAGTTCAAACTCCGTAGGAGTATTTTTTAGGGGTAGCATGAGTCTTGAGGAGATATATGTGGCCGGTCGAGTATGTCCATTTGTCTGTTTCTCTTATGTGATTATATATGGTGAGGAAACAGTAGAGAAATTGATAAACGTGAAGAGGAAATAACGAGATTTAAAGAATTAATTGTTTATTTAAGGAACTGGAATTGATGATGTTTTTAGCAGATTAAAGTAAAAAAGGAGATATAGAGGGTTTGGAGCTTGCAATGATTGGTGCACGCTCATATTACTTTGTAGTTCTGAAATTTATTTGTGAAAATTGCAAAGAGTAAAAGTGAGTATTGACAGTCAAAAGTGACGAGTCAGAAATGGAGGATATTACTCCACTGCACCTCTGCAAACATATGCCGAAACATCCACCTAAGCTTAGACAGTATAGTTCAGAGTGGGTTAAGGGAACTGCAGACAATATGTTCATGCCATGGCCTCCAGGGGGATCACTATCGAAGGCAGTCCTGCAGAATATGACGACATATTTGCATGCAGCATATACAGGAAAAAGGTTAAACAAATGACTAGCGAGCTTAGAGCTCTGGAAGATGTACCAGGAGGAGAAAGAAGAGCCTCCTCCTGTAGATTGCATCCTCAATGTATGCAAAGAGGGGGGTGAGGAGCCTTCTGCTCCCCTCGCCACGCCTGATGTAGATGGCGATAGTAAGAAAGATGACAGGTTGTACCCAGTGAGGGAGCTTAAAGCAGCAGCAGGGTACAGGCATATGAGTCGCCTGCGCAAAGCAGCGACGAGGGCCCAGAGAAAAATACTGAGAGAGATATAATCTCTAAGGTCCAAAGGGACAAGGACGCGATAAGGAGAAAAGTGATCGACCAAGTACATCTGCAGATATAGGACGAGAGATAAAGAGATGGAAATAATAATAATAATAATAATAATTAGGCTTTTATATAGCGCTACAAACCCTCAGGTATCCGAGCGCTGCTTATTATTACCCACGGTGTGTGGTGCTCATTTATCGACCTCGGAAGGATGAAAGGCTGAGTTTGGCCCCGCCGGGATTCGAACCTGCGTTAACAGGCTCTGCACGGGTGTCAAAGCGAGCGCTCTACTCGCTGTGCCACTTGACCGGCTTAGAAATGAGAAAGAGATAAAACTGATGAGTTAGCACTTCTACAGAATGAATGGATGGGTGGTCAGATATTGCTCAAACTCGATGGTAAGAGCATCGAGGACGTGAGGCAAAGGGAAGATCGAGACAAACAGGATAAAAAGGATAAAGAGAGGGAGGAAAGATTGAAAGACGATGGGATGAAAAAGAGAGATAGACAAAGGGCCTCATTACACGGAAGGCGGTGAGCCATGGCGCTATTAGCGGTAAAATACTGGCGCCGCCTTGGCGGAAAGGGGATTTACCGCCCCATTCCAAGGTTGGAGGGGCGGTAAATCCCCCTTCCGCCATTGCCCTTCCCCATTCCCATTTCTGCCCCATAGGGTTCTATGGGAATGGGGAAGGCGCTAATTACGGCACCGCAATTTTGCGGTGCCGTAATTGGCTCCGAGGTCTCTTAGCGGGTTGGTTTTTAACGCCTGCAAAAAGCAGGCGTTAAAGCACCAACCCGCTAAGGGAACTCGTAGTAAGGCGGTAATGGATAACGGTCACCGTTACCATTAACGGTGGCCGTTAACCATTACCGCCTTCCGTGTAATGAGGCCCAAAGACAGGAACAGTTGTATCAAGATGAGCAACTGAAGAAGCAGGAAAGAGCAGAGGAGCAGAGAAAGTATGACAACAGACAGAGGGCAATCGAAGAACAAGAAAGACTAGAAAGAAAATATTAGAGGAAGAGGAACAGAAATGAAGGGATAAAACAATACAAAGGAAAAAAGATGAAGAGATATGAAGGGCAACTGAAAGAAGAGATATGAAGGAAAAATAGGAAGACAGGGTAAGGGAGGAAGCAAGGAAGCAAAGAGAGTTTGACGATGAATTAGAATGGAAGAGAAGGCAGGGAGCATGCAACATAGATTGCATGGAGAAGGAAGTAATGAATCCTGATCCAGTAGTGGCATGGGAGGATTTAGAAGAGTTCTTCCCAGAATACGAATCATTATCAGGTCCGTCTAGAGCAAACCTAGAGGATAAGTTCAACTCTAGAAGCATTGGGGATGCAATCGATAAAGCCTATCATGGCATGAGGACTAAGAAAGAATTGAAAGGGAAGGGCAAAAATGATAGACTCGAGAGTACGTAGTTGTACGACACAGAGGGAGCCTTATGTCGTTTTGGGCCAAAGGAGCGGTCTCCAGATAGAATGACTCTGAATGGAGACGAAGAAGGGAGAAGCCACACAAGTTGGGCACAGGAGATGTCAGACGAAGACAGAGATACCTTCCGTGGGGAAGAGGGAGGTGACGCATGTGGCCCTCAGGGATGTTTTTCAATGTATAAGGAAGTAAGATGGTCGGATTTAAACCTACCCATACCTCGGCCGTCAGAATCATTGATGCGGCTAGACTGACCTAAAGGGCAATCCCTTGGTGATAGGGGGGACACCCCACCTTATGTGAGCAGGTTAAGATCGCTGCTAGGAAGAAGGCGGGTCAGAACCATTCTCCCTGCTATAGGTAGGCAGGTGATGGGAGATGAGAGTGAGTTTGGGGTTTCACAGTTTCCCTTATTAGATAAAAGAGGGGCCAGACCACAGTACATAACTTAGCCACAAATGGATAAGGATAATCTAAGGTGAAAAGTCCTGAGTTTAACTTCTAGCACCAGGAAAAGGATACACAAGTTGGAGAAGATGACAGGAAGCAATACTTTAGCTATAGGGGACATTAAGGGTCTCCTAATTGCTATTCTTGGGGAACAAGCAGAAGATGTTTGGTCAAGAGCAGGATATTCTGGTGTTACCACAGTAAACACTGCTCATGACTCATGATGGAGCACCGTTCAATAAGTGTAGAGTGGAGCTCTGGAAAGCGCTTAGAGTACTGTATCCAGACACATCAGATATGGGAGCTATAATGACAAAAAAGATGCAGGAAGGGGATGATCCGCTTGTTTACAGTCAGAATTTCCAAGAGCAGTGGGCTTTGGAGACATGCGAGTCTTGGGGAAAATCTATACCTTTGTTTTATCATATATTATGCCAAGGTCTGCCAGATGCAGTGCAGAAGCAGCTCAAGAAGTTAGTGGGTATGAAGCAAAGCCATGGTCAGAGATTCAGCTTACCATTGTGCATTATTGCAGACTCTTGCAAGAAAAGAATCGCAAGAAAGATGATGTTAGGAAAAGTGAAGAGTCAAAGTTAGTGCAGAAGAAATTATCCAAGTATGCCATTGAAGGGGCAATGTTGACCAGTGGAAACGGATCAAGCTCACAACAAGCAGCTAACATTCCACAGATGAATAACCAAAGGCAGTTTGACCAAGGTAATAATGGGGAAGGGGAGGCTTCTGAGGACGAGGCTTTCTGAATAATCAAGGGAGCTTTCAGAATAATCAGGGAAATTTCCAGAACAATCAAGGTGGGTTTCAAAACATGCAGAATGATAATCAAGGCATGCAGAATGATAATCAAGGCATGCAGGATGGGCAGGTTAGGAGACCTCCTCCTATATGTTGGACGTGTGCTATGACAGGACACTTTGCTTGCACATGTAGAAGTCAAGGGATTGTGCAGAGTAGTCAATTTTCAAGAGGGGGGGACTTCAAACCAGCCTGCATATTCCCAGCAGAATGGAGATGGGTTTGCACAGAATCAAACAGTACAGCAGACACAAGCACCGAGAATGCAGCAAGATTTGCAAACATAGCAGGCAGCAATTAATCTGCCACAAGGGCAGTCACATCATTCACCCATGCAGATACAGCAAAGCATGAGCACAGGACCAATAATGACTCCTAGAATAGGGGTGTCACTGTTGATGGAGGGAATCCTTTTACAGGTACAGGGATGAGACTGTATCAAAAATAGGACAGCTCACTGGGAGACTTGATGAATACTATCATTGACACCTAATCCTCAAGAGGAACCGAGGGTTGACATCAGTATAGAAGGCACACCTTTTTCATTATTGGCAGACACAGGTGCAACACACTCATGTATATGAGAGGGGACATTTTCAATGTCTGGAAATGCCATGAATACTCAAGGTTTCACAGGTGCTACAAGTAGAGTTCCTTTCACTGAAGAATTACCAGTCTCTATAGGAGAGTGTGACATGTCGGTACCATTGCTATATTCAAGGCAGATACCTGTCAATATATCGGGTCGAGATTTAATGACCAAGTTGAACATGACGATTTCATTCACTGATGAAAGCATAGTATGCTCAACACCAGAAATGCATTATTCAAACGTGAGTGAATTTATTATGGCATTTGCAGGACAATTGGCCATACAAGGAGTTCCGTTAGAACCGGAAGTTGTTCACTATGGGGTACGCATTTTGTTAGCATGGAGACCAGGCTTAGTGAGTAGAACTATGAGAGTACCTGATGAATTTTTATTTAGACCAAGGATAGCTATGGTTGAGGAAGAGGGACAAGTTTTCCCCTTTGCATTACAAGCAGCCATAGTGCAAGGAGAAATGGCCTTGCTTGATGAAACTTACAATGAAGGCAGATGGTGCACAATAATTGCCACTGGGGAAGGTTATAGATTGACTGACGTCACTGATGAGGATATGTTTAGAGATCGTCCATCTGATGACGAAGTAGTATTTGAGATGAGCATTACCTGTTGGGTAAGAGCAATTAAACGCGAGGTTCCTCAGAAAATGATGTTAGCACAAAAGTGTCCTTGATGAAGACATGGCAAAAGTGACAGTTTCATTATGGACAACAGGCCCCTATGACGTAGGCCTATTCAAGTGGGTCAGAGACGTGAAGATTAAATTGAAACCAGGAGCAATTTTACCTCGAGCATGACAGTATCCCATGTCTCGAGAGGAAGATGAAGGTATTTTTAAGACAATCTGCTATGATGGAACAAGGCATCTTAGTGACATCAGACTCACTGTGTAATACTGCGATTTATCCTGTGAAGAAGGGTAAAGGGTGGTTGTGGCATTTAATTCAAGATTTAAGGCTGATTAACCAGATTGTAGAGGCCAAGTTCCCTATAGTTCCTAATCCTACTACGATCCTATGTAATATCCCTGTTGCAGCACAATATTTTACTGTGATTGATTTGAAAACTGCGTTTTTTCTCAATCCCATTGCATAAAGACGTGCAAGATCTGATGTCATTTACGTTCAGACAGACTCACCTGAAGAGTACTCGTTTTCCCCAGGGGTACTGTGAGTCTCCATCGATTTTGAATAGGGTCCTGCAAATGAACTTAGGCAATATTGATTTAGAAAGTGTTGTATTGCAATACGTGGATGACATATTAGTCTGTAGCACCTCAGAGGAAGAGTGCAGACGTGATTCTGTTCAGCTGATGATTATTCTTGCTGACAAAGGATATAAAGTTGACAAAGAGAAATTGCAATATTTTCACCAAGAAGTGTTGTATATAGGCCAGTTAATTTCGCATTGCAAGCTCTGAAAAAGGAACAGGCAAAGCAGGAGAAAATTGTTTGGACTGAGGAAATGTAAGAAGGGTTTGACAAATTGAAAAAAGCACTTTGCACGGCTCCAGTTTTTAGGGATTCCCATTTATGCTGAGGAATTCTTTTTGTTATCACACAAGGATGGCACTGTTATGACAGATGTCCTCACACAGAGAATCACGTTGGGATACAACCCCTTGCATATTATATGGGATTCTAGACCCAGTAATGAGAGGTCATTTTCGTTGCGCACAATCTTTGGCAGCCGCCGCATTCGCCATTGAGAAGGCCGCAAGCATAGTGATGGGATGCTCTATGACGTTATTTGTCGAATATGCATTGTTTGCCATTTCGGAAATACCAAAAGGTACGTTGACTTCTCAAAGGGCTTCTGCCTATGAGATAGTCATATCAAATCCAGCGATTAAAATAGTCTGATGCAGAATATTGAATCCTGCCATGTTTATAGCTGAACCACTGGCAGAGGATGAGCATGATCGAATTATGAAGAGTATTAGGTTGAAATCACTAGGATAAAAGAAAATGCTTTGGCAGGTGGAGAAATTGTTTTTATTGATGGTTCTTCAAGGATCGATCAAAATGATGGACAGAGATATACAGTTGCCGCTGTGGTGAAGCACACAGCGGATGGGGAGTTTCAGGTACTTATAAGTACACGACTACCGTCTCACTATTCGGCACAGGCTGCAGAGTTATTGATGCTGATAATCTGTCTCACTCCGACTTCCATTTGTTTCTCTGTTTGATGTACTTGTCATTAAACGGACTTCCCTTTGCCAATTTACTGAGTCCTCATTATTGAGTCGTGTTGGAGTAAGTGAATCCTGCACCCCCTTTCCTCACATGGTGCAGCTATCCTGTCTTACAAGTTATAGAGGGTGAGCGCTGACCTATGACCCGTTGGCGATTTCCTCTCCCCCACAACACTTGGTAGCGTGAGGACGGTTTCAGCCATTAAGTATTGATTATATAATAATAAGACACCTTAGACCGATGACACAAAGTAACTCTAGGCCTTCGGCAAGATCATGAGTCCTTTCGCCATTCCGGCTGAGTAGACTGAGAAGCTCCCTGTGGACAATGATAGAGTAAAATTTCAAAAATCTGCAGTGGGTCTGAAGGAACCCGCCTTTCCAAGCATAACCCTTCTCATTCCCACGGGCAGCCAATCGGACGAAAACCTTAAAGGCGGGAAGAGGAAGGGGCGGTGATCCCGAAGTTCCAGAGAGGAAAAGATGCCATTGGTGAGTGAAACAATAAACTTGTTACTTTGGCAAATGTCTTGTAGGCATTAAAGCAAGTAGGGGAAAGGTAACGGAGGGCAGCGGAGAAAAAATGAAGTAGTTAGAAGTAGAGAAGACTGTATATATATATAGGGGGTAATGACTCAAGCATAAGAAATAAAGAGTGGATACTGGGGGGACACCCGAGATAAAACGTCAGGATACCGGGGGGGCACCCAAGATAAAATGTAAGGATCACCAGGGGGGCACCTGAGATAAAAACGTAAGAATTCACCATATTCCTGCGCTTTAAAGAGTTGTCAGAAGAAATGTGAACTCATAGCCCACAGTGGGGGGACGATTTAGGCTACGGTGACGATTAAAGATGGCATCAAAGGGGTTTGTTTACACCCCATGTCGGGGTATTGATTAGAAGGCAGGTATACTGCTCGCTCATACGAATGGAAGGTTAAAGAACTGTACAAATACTGTTAGTGACGAAATTAAAAATGGAGGAAGTTACCCCGCTTGCGCATTTGTGCATGCAACTGCCCAAGCATGCACCAAAACTAAAGAAATACAGCACGGAGTGGGTTAAGGGTACCGCCAATAAGATGTTTATGCCTTGGCCCCAGAATGGATCACTCGCTAAGGCTGTTTTACAGCACATGACTACCTTCCTACATGCCACATATACAGGCAAGAAGCTAGAGAAACGTCTTGCTGTTCTAGAATTGTGGAAAATGTTTGAAGAAACGAAGGTGGAAGAACCACCCACAGACTGGATACTAAATGTATGTACGGAGGGGGTGAGACGCCTACCACGCCACCAGCCCCGACTGAGCCAGTCATTGAAGGAAGTAAGTCAGAGGGTCTGTACCCACTAAGAGCACTTAAGGCAGCCATGGGGTACAGCAACCCCACATATGAGTCGCATACGTACAGTAGTGAAGATATTAAGGGAAAAGAACAGGAAAACAATATCGCCTCTGCGGTCTCAAGGGACAAAGAGAGATGCGAAGATGAAGGGAAATATTGGGCACGGAATCGTGCACCTCTGGATAAGGAGAAAGAATGAAATAAACGTAATGGAGATGAAGGTAGAGGTGATGAGATAGCATTCGCGAAAGACGAATGGATGGGAGGTCAAATATTACTGAAGTTGGATGGAAAAGGAAGTGATGATGTGCGGCCAAGGGAGAGGTCTGATGAGATGCAAAGGAGAGAGAGAGAGAGAGAAAGGGATGGAAGAAAAGGATGAAAGGACAAGAAAAAAAGATAGGCTAAGGCGAGAAGAACTATATCGCGAAGAGCAAGGAATAGCGCTCAGTCGCACACAATATACAGCCTATAAAAAGTACAGGCAGAACATTTTAAAGTTAGTGGAAGAAAGGAGAGTGCACGAAAGGAAAGGAAAAAAACAGGAAGACGAGAAAGTAGAAGGGCAAAGGAACATAGAAATGAACGGATGAAGGAAGTAGATAAGGCTAGAGAAGAAGCAAAAAAGCGAAAAGAAATAGACGAGGAATTAGAACGAAAGCGCAGACAGAGGGCACGGGTTCTTGAATATTTGGAGCAGGAAGTGATTAAAGCCCATCCTATAGTAGAATGGGAAGACATAGAAGAATTCTTTCCTGCAAGCAATGCGGTACCAGGTACAAGCGGGACAAATATTGAAGATGACTTCGACACCAGAAGCATGGGGGAAACGATCGATAAAATATACAATGTGATGGGGCTAGAGCAGATATCCGATGGGGGAAGGGAAGATGAGCGCTTAGAAAGCACTCAGCTATATGACACTGAGGATGTCACCCGAAGTAGTGGGAGCAGGGGACTGTCCCTAGACAGGCTGGAGATTGGGCAGAACGAAGAAGATGCAAGGAGTTGTGTAAACTGGGAGTATTCAGAATCTGACTCCGGTGGGGAAACAGAGGATGTGGCACATGAAGAAGGGAGACGGTGTGAAAAACGGTTCCCAGGGGACCCAGAGGTACGATGATCACACACTAGCGAGTCCGTAATGAGGACACCGAAGTCTGCCGCGCAGTCTTGCTGACATGAAGGAACACCCCACGGTCAGAGGGGGGCGTCAGCACCTGCCTATGCAGACAGATTAAGGGCATTGCCAGGTAGATGGCAAGGCGGGAACGCCACCCCGGCGATAGACCGGAGAGCTATGGGGAAAGAGAAGGAGGACTGTGCATTCCAATTCCCGTTGCTAGAAAAGGGGGGAGCAAGACCACAATATATTCCATGGACATGGACCGAGAGAACCTTAAAAATAAGCTTCCAATGCTGACATCGGTGACCGGAAAGTGGATACATGGGTTAGAGAAAATGACAGGGTGTGTCACCTTAGCTATAGGGGGCATTAAGGGCCTCCTAATTGCCATACTTGGTGAAAGAGCAGATGATGTATGGAAACGGGCAGGCTATCCTATGGAAACCCTAACAAACACCTCCCATGACGGAGCGCCATTTAATAACTGTAGGGCAGAAGTGTGGAAAGCCCTCGAACGCTATATCCAGACACTTCTGATATGGGGGCTATAATGACTCGGAAAATGAAAGAGTCAGAGGATCCTTTGATTTATATCCAGAATTTTCAAGACGCGTGGGTGCTCGAAATGCATGAGTCTTGGATGAAATCTATCCCTGTATTCTACCACATATTATGCCAGAGGTTGCCTGAAACGGTGCAGAAGCAGCTCAAGAAATTGGTAGGAATAGAAGCTAAACCGTGGGCCCAAATACAGTTGACAATTGCACATTACTGTAGATTGTTGCAAGAAAAGAATCGGAAAAAGGAGGCAACTCGTAAGGGCGAGGAGGTGAAGCTGGTGCAAAAGAAGCTCTCGAAGTATGCTCTTGAGGGAGCCATGCTCACCAGCCCAGCCGAACCAAGCGCACAACAAGCGACCAACCCATTGCAGAATAATCAGGTGTCACACGCCGTAGTCTTTGGCGTTTATGGAACAGGTGGCGCTTGAGCGGCCATTGATTGTTCCGTCACACCTTCCGCATTTCTCCCAGTGACTGTCTAGCCTCTCAGGATGCTCTGCCATGGCTAGCCTTTTCTGTGCGTCTCACTCGGAAGCCTGCGCCTTGCAACCCTATCGCGTCAGGCTTCGGGTGAGATGCTGCTTGAGTTTTCTCTCCGCTTCGCTGTGCCTTCACTTCGTTCCTCTCTGCCCTCTCCTCTCTGGTTACCGGCCGGCTCCTTTGCCTGCTCTGCCTCCCCCCCTCTGCCAGGTGTATTCATTTCTCCTCTTCTTCTATCTTAGTTGTTCTCCGTTTCCTCCTTTTTTTCCTGCCGTTCCGGCTGGCTTCCACTTTTTCTCTTTTCTCTGATGTTCTAGTGCTACCCACCTTCTTCCAGTGCCTTCAGTCTGTGCTCCGTCTTCTGGAACAGTTGTTTGCTTCCCTCTGGACACCTTGACCAATATTGCCCAGAGCGGGTTTTTTTTATGCCGACTGGCTTTTTTCCCCTTTCCGTTTACTTCGGAAAGGGGAAAATCCTCGGTCAAGGTGGCTTCCTTCCGAGGTAGACCCTATCCACTCACAAAAAAAAAGGCTCTGTGGCAGAAGAGACAGATCCAAACATCGGACACTGGGACATCAGGTGAGGAGGAGGGGGAGGGGAGAGTCTTCGAACCAGGAGGATCGGCAGAGGATCTTGACAGTTTGCAATGCCAAAACAGATCTTTGGCTACCCCAGAACAGTTCCAAGAGCTGGTATCTGCTGTACAAAGCATGAACCTGGAACTACAGAATGTTAAAGCCAAGAATACGGCACTCAGACAATTGGTATCATCTAGAGAAACCAGAGGGATAGATCTCCCTCCCATGCCATTCTCGTCGGGTAAATACGACGGAAACCCCAAGAGGTTGAAAGAGTATTTGGAAGCATGTGCCATATATTTTGCCTTTCGACCTAACACCTTTGCTAGTGGACACGCTAAGGTGGGATTTATGATCTCAAACCTGATGGGAAACGCTCTGGCTTGGGCCACCCCGCTAGTTACCGAAAATAGTCCTGTTCTTCAGGATCATGGGGCGTTTCTGACCTTGCTGAAACAAACGTTTGAGCAACCTGAAATTACACTTGTGGCAGCAGAAGAACTACTCGACGTTCAGCAGGGGACTAGTGATTTGCGCACCTATATCTCCAACTTCAAACGTCTTGCAGCAGACGCCGGTTGGCCCAAGCAAGCACAATATACGATATTCCGTCATAGCCTGAAAAACGAGCTAAAGGATGAATTGGCTCAAATAACTCGACCTACCACCCTTTCGGATCTGATGTCTATTGTTCTACAGATAGAGTACCGACTGAGTGAACGTCGCGCCGAAAGACGGAAGGTCTGGAACCCAAACTCTCAGACCCCCACATCTCCTCCTCTCCTCTCCTCCACAACCTTCAAATGCAAACAAGGAAGAATCCATGCAGGTTGGATCAGCACAGGCTCCGCTGACTCCGGACGAAAGGAAGAGACGGCGAGATACTGGACTATGTATGTACTGTGGAGCCAATACACACCTGCTTCGTAACTGCCCCAAAGTCCCTCCTCGACGTGCGGGACACGACAAACCTCGGAACTAATGGGGACAAGTTCTCGAGGTACCTTTTCTAGTCCCTATGTTACCATGACTATCGCCCCTCACTCAAAAGCTATGGACTCTCGTCTCATGGTAGTTTCCATTCAGATACAAGCACAACTCAAACAATTAACCACTTTGGCCCTTATCGACTGTGGTGCAGCTGGGGTCTTCATGGACACCGTCTGGGCAGATGAACAAGGCCTCACTCTAGTGCCATGGGAAGACTCTCAAAAGGTTGAGGGTGTTGATGGCTCCCCCTTATCCTCCGGGCCCATTACACATACCACAGAAATATTATCGGTAAAGGTCTTGCAGCATGCAGAACTTTTGAGTTTCGATCTCATACAAGCTGCTCACTTCCCTGTGATTTTGGGTATTACTTGGTTAAGGAAACATAACCCAGTGTTCGACTGGACTCTAAACACCATGGCCTTTGAATCCGGATACTGCAGGAAGTTTTGCTTACCCCATCTTCGTCAAGAAACGGTGAGAATTCTCCCCTCGGAGGCTTCCACTGCTTGTGGCGTGTGTTGTATCCCCTCAGAATATCAAGACTTTAAAGAAGTATTTGATAATAAAACCATCTTGGATTTACCTCCGCATCGTCCAGAGGATTGCGCCATAGAATTGACACCTGACGCTTTGGTTCCCTTTGGGCGTATGTTCCCTCTGTCGCTTACGGAGAAAGAGGCTTTACGGAAGTACTTGGATTCCCACTTGGTTAATGGACTGATCCAACATTCCAGATCTCCCGCTGGTGCGTCATTGTTTTTCATACCCAAACGTGACTCCTCTGAATTGAGACCCTGTATAGATTATAGAGGTCTTAATAAGGTGACTGTCAGAGACCGATATCCGATGCCCCTCATCTTTGACATCCTTGAGGCAGTCCAGGGGGCTACTGTCTTTTCTAAGTTGGATCTTAGGAGTGCCTATTATCTCCTTCGTATACGCGAAGGGGATGAATGGAAGACTGCTTTTCGGACACCCTTTGGTCTATATGAATACAAGGTGATGCCTTTCGGCCTCGTCAGTGCCCCTGCGATTTTTCAAAGATTTATGGATCGGCTATTCTCGGATATCCTATTTCTGAATACCATTTTTTCTTAGATGACATTTTGGTTTTCTCACAGTCACAGCAAGAACATATTCAATATCTTAAGGAGGTGTTACGTCGACTACAGAAGAATAACCTCCTAGTCAAACCGGAGAAGTGTATCTTCAATGCCTCTTCTGTCCAATACCTTGGATACATTCTTTCCAAGGAGGGTATCACTATGGATCCCAAGAAAGTATCCGCCATCTTAGAATGGCCCGCTCCCACCACCTTGAAGGAAGTACAGAGATTCTTAGGTCTTGCAAACTTCTATCGGAAGTTTATTAACCGTTTTTCACAGATAGTGTTACCCATTACTGCTCTGCTTAAAAAGGAGTCCAAACCTTTTCTATGGACTGATCGGGCTAATCAAGCCTTCATTCTCTTGAAAAGAATGATTTGTTCTGCCCCTATACTATGCCAACCAGACCAAAGCAAACCATTTGTGGTTGAAGCTGATGCCTCTGCAGATGCTCTAGGGGTGGTTTTGCTTCAAGAACATGAAGGTAAAGAACATCCTATAGCTTACCTCTCTAAAACATTGTCTGCAAGCCAAAAGAACTATTCAGTGATAGAAAAGGAATTACTCACTCTAAAAGTTGCCTCTGAGGAATGGAGACACTTATTACAAGGCTGCTCTCAACCGTTCACTCTACGCACGGATCACAAGAATCTTCGGATCCTCAGAAATATGGAATGCTTCAATTCCCGTCAAGTCCGATGGGCACACTTCTTCAGTCAGTATGACTTCACCATCACTTACATTCCCGGCACGCAGAATCACCTGGCCGATGCTTTGTCATGTCGAGACTCTCCCGGCGTACCTTATGTTCCATCTGTAGAATACTTATTTCTGCGGAACAGAATTGTGCGCACAGTTTCCACCTTCCTGCAGGAGGTCAGATCTGTTACGACTCCTGACCTAAGATCTGAAGTGCCCCGTAACAAACATCATGATCTGCTATGGAAAGAGGGCTTGTTGTTGGTCGACCAGAGGCTCTTTGTACCCACTCGATCTTTGCAGCGGAAGGTGTTAAGGTGGTGTCACGACCATGCCACGGCAGGGCATCGAGGTCAAAGAGGTACCTGGGAATTGGTGTCCCGTTCCTTCTTTTGGCCTACCTTGCACTCAGATGTGAAGATGTACTGCAGATCCTGCCCGGTATGTGCCAAGAATAAGACTCCTACGAGCAAACCATTATGTTTGTTGCATCAATCTGAACCTCCCAACAGACCTTGGTCCCAGATTTCAACTGACTTTCTTGTGGATCTTCCAGTATCCCAAGGTTTTACCTGCCTGATGGTTACAGTTGACTCTTTTTCCAAATTGGCACATTTTACTCCATTGCCGGGTGTTCCTTCAGCGTCTGAGATGGCTGACGTCTTCCTTAAAGACATTTTTCGTCTTCACGGCCTTCCTGATAAGGTCATTTCCGACAGGGGTAGTCATTTACATCTCGGTTCTGGAAGGCTTTATGCCAGCGATTAAACATAGAGAGAGCTCTTTCTTCTGGGTTCCATCCCCAAACTAATGGTCAAACTGAGCGACTAAATGCAACTCTTGAACAGTATCTTAGATGTTACATTAACCGTCATCAAGACAACTGGGTGTCACTGTTGCCTACTGCGCAGTTCTCTTATAACAACACTGTACACTCAGCTACTAACCTCAGTCCATTTTACTGCACATATGGGATTCATCCTAGGGGCATCTTACCAGTGTTTCGTGCCCCCTCCAATATACCCTCCATTGAACATACTTTGACAGAAATCGCCACTGCCCACAAGACTGCTCAACTTTATTTATCTGCCACCGAGGAAAGAATAGAGTTTAAGCTAATCGACATTGTTTACCCTGTCCTCCGTGGAAGGAGGGAGACCAGGTTTGGCTATCCACCAAGTATTTGCCTCGCTGGCTCCACCCCACTAAATTGTCTCCTTGCTTAATTGGGCCTTTCAGAATCTCACAAAGAATCAATCCTGTTGCTTTCCGCCTTAAGCTTCCCAAATCCTTAAGCAGGATACATCCTGTATTCCACTCTTCCATACTTCGTTCTGTTGATCCCAACATGCCTTCCAACAAAGGACATGGCCTACCCACCTGTCCCACTCCCACTTCGGAAGAATATGAGGTATCCCGAATACTAGATTCCCGGTTTAGAAGAGGTCGCCTAGAATACTTAATAGCCTGAAAGGGCTATACCCGGTCTGAGGACTCTTGGGAACCAAGATCACATGTCCACGCTCCTCTTTTGACCAGGAAGTTTCACAGGGCCCATCCTGATAGACCCAGGGGTGGTCAGAATGGAAGGGGGCATACTGTCACACGCTGTAGTCTTTGGCGTTATGGAACAGGTGACACTTGAGCGGCCATTGATTGTTCCGTCACACCTTCCGCATTTCTCCCAGTGACGGTCTAGCCCCTCAGGACACTCTGCCGTGGTTAGCCTTTTCTGTGCGTCTCACCCGGAAGCCTGCGTGTTGCAACCCTATCGCGTCAGGCTTCGGGTGAGACGCTGCTTGAGTATTCTCTCCGCTTCGCTGTGCCTTCGCTTCGTTTCTCTCTGCCCTCTCCTCTCTGGTTACTGGCCGGCTCCTTTGCCTGCTCTGCCTCCCCCCCGCCAGGTGTATTCATTTCTCCTCTTCTTCTATCTTAGTTGTTCTCCCTTTCCTCCCTTTTTTCCCTCCGTTCCGGCTGGCTTCCACTTTTTTTCTTTTCTCTGATGTTCTAGTGCTACCCACCTTCTTCCAGTGCCTTCAGTCTGTGCTCCATCTCCTGGAACAGTTGTTTGCTTCCCTCTGGACACCTCGACCAACATTGCCCAGAGCAGGTTTTTTTATGCCGACTGGCTTTTTTCCCCTTTCGGTTTACTTCGGAAGAGGGGCCCCCCTCTTTGACCTCCAAATCCTCGGTCAGGGTGGCTTCCTTCCGAGGTAGACCCTATGCACTCACAAAAAAAAAGGCTTTGTGGCAGAAGAGACAGATCCAAACATCGGACACTGGGACATCAGGTGAGGAGGAGGGGGAGGGGAGAGTCTTCGAACCAGGAGGATCGGCAGAGGATCTTGACATCAGGGTAACGCAGGATTTTACCCAAGAGGAAGGGGTTTTGGAGAAAGAGGATGGCAGAGTAATCAAGGAGGATTTCGAGGTAACCAGGGAGGATTTAAGAATAATCTAAATGGCTTTCAGAACGCGCAGATGGGCGGTCCAGCTATGCCAGATGGACAGGTTGCCCTACCACCGCCAGTGTGTTGTCTGTGTGGAATGTCAGGACATGTGGCGCGTATGTGCAGAAGCCAAGGCATGTGGCAAAACAGCCAAGGGATGGGGGCAGGCATGATGAATCAGCATGCCGTCCCGCAACAGGGCGGTGCACAAAATTACACAGTGCAGCCGCAGGCATCAGGCATGCAGCAAGGTGCACAGCAAGTGGTTCAACCACCGAACATGGGGAACTTGCCACAGGGACAATCCCAGCAGGCACCACAGCAAATGTCACAGGGCACTAGCTCTGGAGGGGGAGTCAACCCTGGGGCTGGGGGAAATCAACAAGTATACAGTGGGCCAAACTTATATATGAAATAGGACAGCTCATGGGGGACTCTGATGTGCTCTATCCAATCAGTGACACCAGACCCTAACAGGGAACCAAGCAGGGACGTAATTTCACCAAAATGCCAGGGGTAGCGTAAGTGACATCACACAACCCTTGAGCCCCTGGTGACATCACAGGAAGTGATGTTATTTGACCCCACCCCAAAGTGACATCGTGGGAAGTGATGGAACGCGACCTTTCACCCGTTGACAAAACAGGAAGTGCTATCACATATCATTATACACTACAAAAAAATATGGTTACGATATTGCTATAATGTGATGTACATTTCATACAAGAATGGATCGCCATATGTATCATTAAGATCAGTGTGTATAGGCCCAGATTACCAAATTACTTTGAATGCAAGCAAACGTCCATAACCAAATGATAATGATGTGTTATTATATAGCACTTACGCTTCAGCGCTTTATATATAAAAAATATACACCCAATATCACCCGACCTGTGTTGGTACTCATTTATCGACCTCAGAAGGATGAAAGGCTGGGTTGAGGCATTTAAGAACAGACTAAATCAGTGACTCACCCCCTGACGTGTGCCTGAAATAAACCTTTAATGAGTCTAGCAATTATTGTATGGAATTCTAGAAAGACACACTATTTGGTATTCCTAATCTTTCTTATTTAGGGTCAGTGCTGAAAGTGTTAGACTTGTGTTACTCCTTTTCTTCAGTTTTTTCTTTTTTTTAAGGGGCTTTAACAAGATAGCCAGCCACTCCAGAACTGAAGAGCCACATGGTGCTGGCCACAGCCTATGAGCTTGCATTACAAAAAAAAACAACTTTTTTTCTTTTTTTTCTAGAGGTCGCACGGGAGACCTCAGAGGTCGTATTTGCGACCTCTGGCGACCCCTAAATGACATCCCTGGAACCAAGGGTGAATGTCACCATAGGGGGAAAGAATATTCCTTCTTAGCTGACACGGGTGCAACGCGCTCGTGCATACGAGAGGGCAAATTTTCCTTGTCCGGCGAGGCTATAGATACTCAGAATTTCACTGGAGCTCATAGTAGAGTTCCCTTTGCAGACGCACTCCCAGTCTCAGTGGGAGAACGCGAAACGAATGTACCCCTATTATATTCACGTAAGACCCCAGTAAATATTCTGGGCCCAGACCTGATGACTAAATTAAACATGACCATCTTGTTTACCGAGACTGGTATAGTGTGCTCCACTCCAGGAATGCATTATTCAACCATGTGCGAAATGATCAGAGCATACTCAGGATGTATAGCCATTAGAGCTGTACCGTTAGAGCCAGAAGTCTTTGCATATGGCATGCGGGTGCTTATGGCGGGACTGCCAGGCCTCGCAGACAGAACTATGAGGACAACTGATGAGTTTCTGTTCAGGCCAAGAATACCCAGGCACGAAGAGGAGGGACAAGTATTTCCCTTAATGATACAATATGCCGCAGTGCGAGTGAAAGTGGTATTGGTCGAAGGATATGATGACGAAGGCAGACAATGGTGTGCGATTATCGCCATCGAGGAAGGGTATCGAGTGACTGACGTCACCGATGACGATCTGTTCGAAGA
The DNA here is from genome assembly GCF_040938575.1 of Ambystoma mexicanum. Lineage (NCBI taxonomy): Eukaryota > Metazoa > Chordata > Amphibia > Caudata > Ambystomatidae > Ambystoma > Ambystoma mexicanum. The sequence continues at coordinate 630,137,171 of NC_090921.1, forward strand.
GCACCCTGACCTAGAGGAGACGAGAGTGGAAGTAAGTCTCACATTTTGGGTCAAAATAATCAGACAGCAGGTGCCACAGAGAATAATGTGGGCGCTAGTACGTCCAGAATACTTTGATGACGACATGGCCCAAGTGCCTGCCGCAGTACGGACTACAGAGCCCTATGACGTAGGTCTCCTGAAGGGGGCAGGTGAAGTGAAAATTTAACTGAAACCAGGAACAATTTTACCACGAGCGTGACAATATCCCATGTCCAGAGAGGCAGATGAAGGGATCGCGAAGACAATTTCTGTCATGATGGAGCAGGGCATCTTAGAGACGTCAGAATCACCTTGCAACACAGTTATTTACCCTGTCAAAAAATCAAAGGGAGGGTCCTGGCGTTTAATCCAAGATTTACGAGCATTGAACGATATAGTTGAAGCTGAGTTTCCTCTAGTCCCCAATCCATCCACAATACTGTGTAACATACCCACCGAGGCAAAATATTTCACGGTGATCGATTTGAAAAATGCATTTTTCTCAATTCCACCGCACCGAGACTCTCAGGACCTGACGTCATTCACTTTCAGACAGATGCGTCTGAAAAGTACAAGGTTGCCAAAGGGGTATTGCGAGTCCCCGTCTATTTTCAACAGAGTCCTGCAAATGGACCTAGGCAATATTGCGGTGGACAGTATTGTTTTGCAGTACGTAGATGACATTCTGATCTGCAGCACCACTGAAGAGCAATGCAGGTGTCCAGCTATTGACTATACTGGCTGAAAAGGGATACAAAGTTGATAAGAAAAAGTTGCAGTACTGTCAACAGGAGGTGTTGTACATAGGGCAACTGATCTCTCATGAGGGGAAAACGGTAACCCCAGAAAGGGCTGAAGCCATCATGAACACGGCTAAGCTGCGGGCATGATAAAACAAATGCAGAGCTTCTTAGGCCTGTGCAATTATGCCAGAGCATGGGTCTTTGACTACAGCTCATATACCAAGCCCTTGCTTCAGGCTTTAAAGAAAGCCCAGGCAACAAAAGGAGAAATTGAATGGACTGAGGCAATGAAGAAAGGGTTTGCAGAACTGAAGGGGGCAATTTGTAAAGCCCCAGTTCTCGGGATTCCTAATTATGCAGAAGAATATTACCTGTTCTCACACTCTGATGGTAATTTTATGACAGCAGTGCTCACGGAGCGAACCTCGCTGGAGTACAAGCCCCTAGCATATTACAGCAGGAGTCTGGACACGGTTATGAAGGGCCACTTCCCATGCGAACAAAATCTAGCTGATGCTGCATTCGCTATCAAGAAGGCATCATCCATCATGATGGGGTGCTCCATGACATTGTATGTTGAACATTCACTGTTCGCCATACTAGAGAAGCCAAAGGGCACACTGACATCTCAGAGAGCATCCGCCTATGAGGTGATTATCTCTAACCCATCGATCAAAATAGTACGATGTAAAACTGTAAATCCTGCTACGTTCACAGCTGAGCCAGTCACAGAGGGAGAACCTATACACAACTGGGCGAACTATGAGGAATTCTATGATGAGATCCCCATGGTAAAAGAAAACGCCCTGGCAAGTAGAGAGATTGTCTTTATTGACGGATCTTCGAGAATCGACCAAGAAGATGGACAAAGGTATACAAGCGTGGCTGTGGTAAAACACCTAGCGAATGGAGAGTTTCAAGTACTCATCAGTGCGCAAATACCCTCTCACTATTCTGCGCAAGCTGCAGAACTGCTGGCACTGATACTCGCCATTGAGAATCATGCAGACCAGGAAGTAACTGTGTACAGTGACTCAGCCTATGTGACGTCCACAGTACATGCAGGTCTAGCGCGCTGGAAAAGGAGGGGCTACCTCCAAGCAGACGGCACGCCAGTGCAACATGCAGCCTTATTGGACAGGCTGATAAAAGCACTACAGCTCCCAGTGGGCATAGCGGGCGTGAAATGCGCCGCCCACACCAAGGGGACAGATTTCAAGTCACATGGAAATCATGAAGCAGACACGGAAGCCAAGCACATGGCATCCAAGAATGAAACAATCATGGACGTGGAGGTGGCATGTACCCATGAGCGGATGATGGTAGCGCGAGCCACACCAGAAGCCTATAGCAATATGGGGCAGACTCAGCTAATGGAGATCCAGGGGGAGGCACTGCAGGAGGAGAATAATTTGTGGAAGCACCGAGGTGTTCTTTAAACCCCTCTGATGGGTTGTGGAGGCAAGACAGCACTGGTAAACCAGTAATGCCTGTCGCCCTCCTAAAAGTAGCATTAGAACAACTACACTACCCCATACATATGACAAAAGAAAATCTTGCTGCAACGCTCGCAGAAGACTGGATCACACCGAATTTAGCAGAGCATGTTGCATTTTTCATGGTGAACTGCATAATCTGCCAGCAACTCACCACTGGGCACACATTAAAAGTAGTGAGAGGGATCATCCCCAGACCAAATTGACCATTCCAGCACTTGCATATCGACTACGTCGACATGATTCAAGTGTGCAACGGGTACAGGTATTTAATTGTAGTGGTGTGTCCATTCTATAGATGGATAGAAGCAGGTCCCTGTACACACCTCAACGCTACCTGTGCTGCCAAGTTCCTCGTGAGGGAGGTATTCCCTAGATGGGGGGTGTGCGAAGTAATGAGATCAGATAACGGGGCTCACTTTGTAAATTCAGTTTTCGAACACATTAGCTTGTTGCTTGGCATAAAGCACAAGCTCTCGTCGGCGTATCATCCTGAGGGGATTGAGATATGTGAACGGATCTACAGCTTACTTAAGGAGAGGATAGCCAAGTTGAAGCTCACATTAAAGAAGGGATGGCTGCACTGTCTACCATTAGCATTGTATGCACTTCGGAACCAACCCGGCTCCGACCATCATCTCACGCCGCACGAGATAGTTACAGGCAGAAGGATGAGGACCCCTCTTCCCCCCCGAGATAGAGCCAGTTGTGATGCCCAGCCGACTAGAGAGGTTCTGGAAACAGAGATGCAAAAGTAGCTTAACTGTATGACTTCCAGCGCCTCTGTCATTACAGGCCAGCTGCAGCGACGGCGAAAAGGGACCGGCGCAGCACGAAACACAGCAGGAAGTGCTGAAGCAGACACCGAGCACGGTCTACATGCACCCCTCTTCTTCCCTGGTGACAGCATGCTTGTGAAGAACTTTACCAGGAAAAGGTGGGACGAGCCAAGATTTAATGGCCCTTTCATCGTAGAGGACTGCACCCACTCCGCCGTCAAGATCCAGGGCAGAAGGGCATGGATCTTCCTAAATGACATTAAACCCTATATAGGAGAGAGCCCTCCTGCTGCATCCAACTGCAAAGAAACCACAGAAAACAGGGAAGAACATCAGCACGTGCAGACAAGATCCATGGCGAGGAAGAAGGACACATGAGCAGAAAACCAAGACAAAGAACCCGGATGCAAGTTGTGGCATAAAATTGGACAGGTTCCCCAAGCAAAGGTGGAATAAGGACATAACGAACACTCAGTACATCCCAGTTGCAGGGTAAAAAGAAGCACATCCAAAGCCACAACAACATTGATAAAATGAACTTTTGAAAGCACGACATGCCCAAGTAGTACAAAGAATGAAGACTCTGATAAACTGCAAATAAGACATTGCCTGAGAGTGTAACACAGTATCCTTAAGCAACCAGTATCAAGACTTTGTCTTGCAGAACGTATGACATCCCCCAGCAGGAATATTACAAGAGTTGTGCTGTCCTGTTTTCAGTTAGTGCTAGAGACATATCCATCGCTTGTAGGGAGGGTTACCAGTATCACATACTGTGTCCAAGATCGGGCCAACAAGAAAATAATCTGGCAACTACTGACTGCCATCACAGAAGCCTTCATTGTACTGCCCAAGTACGGTGATAAGGGTATAGATGCTTCCACCACAAGTGATCAATGATGAGCTAACATACACGCTTTTCTTTCGCATTATAGAGGAATGCCCAGGAATCGTCGGGAGAACCACAGATACCTTATCCTTTATAAGAGATCCAAGAAACAACGAATTCCTAAACCGACTGTGGTACAAACTGAATTACGTGGTCGCAATCCATGCAACAGGAAAGTGTAAAAACTGTTCACGTCACAAAAAAGGCCTATGATCTAGAGACTAGAAAATCAGAACGAATGTCGTTGTCACCAGAAGACAGCAGATATGCATACCTTGTCTTCTTTCACCTCATTGAGAACTTTCCAGAACTAGTGGGTAGACCAAACAATGTTGACGTACCCGCATTCCTAAGAGACCCAGCAAAGAATGCACAATTAAACAAGCTGCTGAGAGCCATCATAGCGCAACTGAGAAGTAATTATGTTCATCAACTGCTGAGGAGAGCCTTGTGAAGAGGAGATCCCAATAAACTTTCTGCCGAGGACAGATCGAGAAGAGCAGAAACGAGGAATACGACATCATTGATCCTAGTTATTTTTATTTTTCTTCTATTTTTCTTATTATCCATTTTGTCATCCTTTCGCCGTGGAGCAGATCGAGGAAGAGACACTGTTCTTCAACTTGTCGCCGAGAGACCGAGTGAAAGAACTTCACCATCTTATTTTCCTTTTTCTTCATTTTTCTCATTTTTTCCTATTTTTTCATATGTTCACTTTTATTTTTACTTTTGTTTTTATTTTTACAACATTTTATTTTTGTGTGATTTTTAGCAGTTCCATCTTTTCATTCTTTCGCATTGAGCAAGTTCCAGCATGTCCTCAGGACCAAGGCAAATTCGAGGCTTGCATTGGGATCACTCCTATTATCCATATGCATAATGAATGTGATGTACCAAAATTGCTAGCCTAACCCTGAGTACCCAGAGACTATCGTCGTCACTCATCTGAGGGGGGACATTTGGAGAAGTACTCGTCACTTTAATAGTAATGAACTCTCAAGCTACGGGACCAGAGCAAGAGAAGGAATAAATAACTGAATATGAACTCATTCGAAATGGGGGCCCAGAACAGTAACTTGGTTTTACCCCCAACAGAAGGGCGCCCCCACTTCCCTGGAAGAAAATGCTGCAAATTGTCGTTCTGAACGATTATGTGTATATGTATAGTTATTATTAGTGTTTTTCTGTCATTAACAATCAGAACTGCTTTCTTTATTGGTGGCGAAGTGTCCCAATCTCAGTGCACCCACCAGATAATAAACGTCGGGGCCTACGAAAGCACCCAGACCCTACATAGTCATCCCAGTCCCAAGAAAACCTGATGATAAAAGTAGCAAACTAAATTTAAATGTAATAAGCAATGATTTAGACACATTTGAGTTAACAAATGAAGAGAAACGCTGGAGACAGGGTCAGCACGGAATGAATGAAAACGCTGCATTGACCACTGCATGCACCCACAAACAGGATGGATACAGACAAAGGCAAGTGTCAATGGCTACAGGGCTCCCAACGAAGGCAGCAGAGAAGGGGAGACTGCCTACTGAACATCTGTTCCAGAAAACAGTGGAAGTACCCAAGAGGAGCCAAGTGAAATATTAGAGAAAGAGGGCATAGCAAAATCCCTCAAAAGAAAAGAAGTAGCCACAAAGGAATTCACAAACAAAACACAAATGCTGATAGACTATTTGTTCCCCTTCATAGTCAGAGCAAGGAAACTGCATGAGGAGCTGGAACAGAGAACTGCAGAGACTATAACGACAAACACGTGTCATGATGCCTACCCCAGTGACCCAGAACAAGTCCAGCAACCCCAGAAGCAGGCATCAAGTTATCCTAAGCAAGCCCAACAACCCCTGCTAGGGGCTATTTGGGTCCAGTCCTGGCGCCTATGGTGCCAGGCTCATATGAAGAGTCAGTCCTGGTGCCATAGGCGCCAGGCTCATAGATTAAAACTTACCTGATGCAGACCATGCTGCAAACTTACCTGATGCAGACCATGCTGCAAGAGCTCCAAGCCAAAATAGGCTTGGAAGGGACTACTTTACTTAGGGACTATTTTTTACTTGGGCGGGGCTGGGGAGGAATACTTACCTGGGACTACTTTGGGGGCTATTTAAACCACGCCCGAAGAGCAGCACACGCTTTGCGTTCTTCTGCATCCAGCAGCGTAACGCTCACCGTGCCTGCAAGTCTGCATCCAGCCTTCTGCCACGCCCGCCTCGAGTTTGGAGCTCCTAGAAAAAGGGAGAAAGGAGAAAAGGTTAGAACAAGAGCAATACCTTTGATCCTTACCTGAATTCCCGATCCATCGTGCCTTCGAGCTGGAAGAAAGAAGTTATTTTATGCGCGTCGCCTCGCCTGCTGCAGCGCCACGCTGAACTCACCGGCCTTCGCAGCATCTTCACATTCCCCCGCATCCTCCTGCATTTTCCCGCCGCACTCCGGCACCTAAGGAGAAGACAAGAACAGCAAGGTGAGCCAAGGGAATACACAGAGGAATATTAGTTACCCCCCCATAGACTTACCTGATTTTACCACCGGCAGTACTATTCCTCTTCAGGGGTCGGCGCAGCTTCCACTGCATCTTCGCCGAACCTCGACCCCTAAGGGGAAACAAAAGGACAGCAAGGTGAAACAAAGGGACTAACAAGGGGAACCCTCCCCAACACAATAGACTTACCTGATTTTACCGTCGGAGGTATTATTCCCCGAGACTTCATACTTTCTCTCAGCGCCTGAATAAGGGAGAAAGCAACAGGTTACATATTGACATTATTTCATCGAACTGTGTTGGAAAATACAAATCCTTACCAGAATACTACCGGTTACCACGAGGAACTCTTCATGAGGGTCAAGCTGCAACCTGCAAGGAATCGGACAAGAGTGAAAGTCAGGCATTTGAACTCTTACGAACTTTATACTTACGGCGTCTTGCCGGGAATCTCTGAGTCAATATTGTTCTGGAACTCACCAATTCCTTTGAGCCAGTGAAGCAACTGGTTATCAACGCGCCCCTGCGCTCAATGCAGGATGGAGAGCTCATCTTTTCAAACCATCAGGTGAGACTATAAGAGGGGACATCAAAGGTGATCTGTGGGAGAACAGCGGGGGTGGGGGGATTTACGCTCAACTCCACGTGTGGTTAATTCGATTTCTCCATTTGCAGAAGAATATTCCTACGGGCCAAGCAAATGAAGCTAGGTGGGCCAGTCCAGTCCGTCATCTCGGCCCTATGCGTCAAATTGGTGGAGACCGCAGCTGCCCAGTTCGGATCAACCCCTCTGTGGAAGCCAGGTGAGCGTAACAACACACCAGCTCAAGCACTGCAAACAAGCACCAGATCTACGACTCAGCCTCACGTTGAGGAGATGGTGAGCCAATGGCGGCCAGAGAACCACAATGAAAAACAAGAGGAGAGGAAGAGAAACACAAAACCTTCTCCTACCACAGAAATGCAGTCGAGGCAGCCTGCTCCACCGAGACACCCCGTGAGGAAAAGCAGCACAGACACATTTAGAGACATAGTCATAGCAAACTATAGAAGAACGCTGAGAATGAAGAGAAGCCCACACGAAGATAACAATGAACTTAATGATGACCTGGACAGCACAGCCCATCTCGGAAACTACATATGGTACCAGCACTTGAAGGAAGTAGGACAAAGAGAGTCGGAAGGTGAATGCTTCGTCTGTGCTCTCCAACCATACAGCATGGGAAAATCCAAGATCTTTGTGGCCGTAGAAATTGATGTCCCTACAGCACACTGTATGTCACATGTAGCAATGTGTAACACCAGAGGACAATTTATGGGAAAAGACGCCTCGTTGATATGGGCCAATGAGAAGGATTACCCGGATGAAGATGGCTATGTCCAGGACATTAAAACAGGAAACATGTGTGCACACCAGAAATCATGTGATCAGGTACGAGAACCCTGGCATCAAAGGATCAGGGAGAAGATGGGAAGTTAACCCGAGACTGAACATTCAAGGGAAGACTGCAGAAGAGGCTCAAATCTGGAAGAACAGAGGCCAAATGCAGATCTGGGGGACAGTGGTCTGCCCGGATGGATGGGAGGACGGAGTAGTAATCTGCTGAGCGTGGATGGTCCTTGGAGCCTGCAAGGAAGCAATAGAGAATTTGCAGAGGTTTTGCAAACCTCTGTGGCCAAAGCTAGTAAAGCTACTAACATGGGTTGAAGATAGAGGGGGGCCCCTGCAGATAGTGCCACTGGAGAGCCAGAAACTATGTTTCAGAAACAATGGCACAAGGAAGATGGGAGAGAATTAAAACTGCGGAAGAATCTTTGAAGCCCCAGGAATGACACAAGGTGCCGTAGTTATTATGGACCATTACTGGGCGTGTGGATCCAAGGCATACATAAGACTGCCGAAAAACTGGGGAGGAATATGCACACTAGTGAACGTCCACGTTCCCGCGCTAGTGATCCCTAAGAATGACCTGAAGTTGGACAGTTTCCCGAAAGCAGATGATCATCTAAGAAGAAGGAGATCTGTGGAACTTGTATCCAGGATGAAGAGGGAAAATTACTTTTCTCCAAAATTAGAAGAGGCATTCCATGCAATCCCGTACGAACACAGGCTGATCAGCCTCACATCAGCAGTATTCACAACACTACTTTTGCCCCACATCCAAGTTGGAGTGAATGCTAAATGGTTGCAGATAACCAGATGGGAGTTATTGCAGACCATCAATACCACTATAAAAGGATTCAACTTGATCAAAGAAGAGCTGAGAGCAATCAGACTGATGACCCTCCAAAACAGATATGTGCTTGACATGATCACTGCAATGGATAGAGGTGTTTGTGCAAAAATCGGAGAATCATGTTGCACATTCGTACCATCACACGATGAAGAAAACTGAACCCTAACAGAGGCCATAAGCATGTTAACAAGCCTGAAAAACCAGATGATTGATGAAATTGATGAAGTGCATGATGACAGCTGGTTTGGATACCTATTCTCGTGGGTCCCACAATGGATGGCAGATATATTCAAGTTTCTGGGAGCCCTACTAGCAATGATATTGCTTGGATTCTGTGTTATCAAGATAATCATTACACAGTGCCAGAAAACTGCAAAGAAAGCCATAGGGATGAAAATAATGGTTGATGTCGAGCCAGGGTGGAAGCCCAGAGACCTGACTGATGAAGAAATAAGAGACTTTGTGAAAGCCAGCAAATTTGCGCCAGAAGGAACAAAGTTCACATACCCTAAGAAACGAAAAAGGTATGAAGGAAAATGGATCTACTGCAGCCCAAATGAACAATGTCAGCTAATGACATGGAGCAAAGACGAACATGTGAAAACAGCAGGGAGTTTGAAGGGAGTGATAAAAATATGGACTCCAAAGGCTCACACGTTCACACCATCATGTACAAATGCTGAAGACAATGAGCATGACACTGAAGAATCAAAAGAAATGAATGAAAAGGATGTTGCAGAAGTGGTCGATGAACCGACCAGAGGGGGGAGTGTACAGGAGGTCCCAGACATGGCCTGCACCCCCTCCCCTCATTTCAAGATGCCAGGAGCGTACTCGCCAAGGTATGTGACGTATGAAGAGCACATGAACCTACAAAGAGCTGCACTGGGACTCTGCCCAGTATACATCAGAAGATCCATACCGGTGGAAGCACCCATAACCAGACAACCCTGGGCAAAATGGTACCCTATCAGCCAGCCATACCAGCCGCTGATGCAAAATGAGGAGTACCTGCAGACGGTCCATGAAGAGACCCAAAGAGCCCTAATGGAAGGCCAGTGGAAATGACACAAGGGCCTGAACAGACTTGTGAATGAACAAAAGCGGCTATCGAAGACAAGCACGCCAGTGCGAGTAACTACGAAATTAAATGTAATGTGTGGTTTCCGCTTGACACGAAATCTGTCCCTTTGTTGAGGGCGGTGCATTTCACGCACGACCGCTATGCCCACTGGGACCTGTAGTGCCTTAATCAGCCTGTCCAATAAGGCTGCATGCTGCACTGGTGTGCCGTCTACTCGGAGGTAGCCCCTCCTTTTCCAGCTTGCTAGTCCTATGTGCACCTTGGACGTCACATAGGCGGAGTCACTGTACACCGTAACTTCCTGGTCTGCGTGATTCTCAATGGCGAGTATCAACACCAATATTTCTGCAGCCTGCGCTGAATAATGAGATGGTATTCGTGCACTGACGAGTACTCGAAATTCTCTGTTTGCTATGTGTTTCATTACGGCAACGCCTGTATATCTTTGTCCGTCTTCTTGGTCAATTCTCAAAGATCCATCAATAAAAATGATCTCTCCTACCGCCAGGGCATTTTCTTTCACCCTGGGATTTCATCATAGAATTCTTCATAGTTTGCATAGTCATGTATTGGCTCTCCTTCAGTGACTGGCTCAGCTATGAATGTAGCTGGGTTCACTGTTTTACATTGAACTATTTTGATCGATGGATTAGATTTAATCATTTCATAGGCAGAAGCCCTTTGAGATGTCAATGTGCCCTTTGGTTTCTCTAAAATGGTGAATAATGAGTGCTCGATGTATAACGTCATAGAGCATCCCATCACAATGATTGTTGCTTTCTCAATGGCGAACGCTGCGGCAGCTAAGCTTTGTTCACATGGGAAGTGGCCTCTCATTACTGGGTCCAGGTTCCCACTGTAATATGCCAGGGGCTTGAGTGAGCACTGCCGTCATAGTGCTGCCATCTGTGTGCGAGAACAGGTAGAATTCCTCTGCATAATTAGAAATCCCGAGGACTGGAGCCGTGCAAATCGCTCTCTTGAGTTCTGCAAACCCCTTTTCCATTGCCTCGGTCCATTCAATCTTTTCCTTTGTCACCTGGGCCTTCTTCAGGGCCTGGAGCAAGGACTTGGTATACAAACTGTAATCGAATACCCATGCTCTAACATAGTTGCAAAGGCCTAGGAAGCTCTGCAATTGTTTTATCGTGAGTGGCTTGGCCATGTTCATGATGGCTTCAGCCCTTTCTGTCATGCGCCGCCAACGTTGGGGGATTTGGTCGCGGTGGAGACTGGGCGGCCATTAGCCACCCCTTCACGTCCCACCACGCACTGTGTTCAGCGGTCTAGTTGTTTCCGCGGCGTCTGCCGCGGTACGCCTATTTCTTCCCGTCACACCCGGAAGTCTGCGCGTTGCAACCCTCTCACGTCAGGCTCCGGGTGAGACGCTAGTATTTTCCGTTCCCGTTTCTGTCCTTCGATTTGTCTGCCTGCCCTTTCCTCCAGTTCATCTCCCGCTCCCTCCTTTGTTCCTTGCTGCTCTACTACTCCCCCTTTGGTCCCCTCTCTGTTCGTTTCACTCTCTCTCCTCCTGGCCTCCCATAGTATTTCGTCCTACTCCAGCGCTTCGGACTTTCCGCTTGGACAGCTCTCGATTCATCAGTCCTCCTTACCTAATCATCGGACCTACTTACCACCGCACCTACTTACCACCGCTTCGCTAGGGGGTTTTTTATGCCATCAGGCTTTTTCCCCCATTTAGCTTGCTCCGGCAGAGAGGCCCCCTCTAGACCTTATTGTACCAGGTCAGGGTGGCTTCCTCCCGGGGTAGGCCCTATCCTCCGTCAAAAAAAAACGCTTGGTGGAAGAAGAGATTGGAACCGCCCCAGGAAACCATCGCCACAGGTGAGGAGGAGGTTGGAGGGTTGGAGTTAGAAGAGGAAGAGGGCTATTTGGAGTTTGACTCTGACAGATTGCAACGCCCTAAAGAAACCATGGCTACCCCAGAACAGCTGCAAGAGCTGATTCAAGCCGTACAAGGAATGAACGTCGAACTACAGAATGTCAAGGCTGAAAATGCAGCATTAAGACAAATGATTACGGCTCGAGAATCTAGCGAGACTGATCTCCCCCCCATGTCCTTATCTTCTGGTAAATATGACGGATCACCGAAACGTCTCAAGGAATTTCTCGAATCTTGTGCCATTTATTTTGCCTTTCGCCCACATACTTTTGCCAGCGCTCACACCAAGGTGGGGTTCGTTATATCAAATCTAACAGGAAACGCCCTGGCCTGGGCCTCCCCACTAGTAACCAGCAACAATCCGGTACTCCAGGACTATGGCGCCTTTGTCACCTTGTTGAAACAGACCTTCGAACAGGCTGAGATAACTCATATTGCCGCAGAAGAACTGCTAGACGTTCAGCAGGGCAGCAGCGATCTCAGGACCTATATCTCGTCCTTCAAGCGCCTAGCGGCAGAGGCCGGGTGGCCGGAACACGCGCAATTTACAATATTTCGCCGTGGTCTAAAAGAAGAATTAAAGGACGAACTGGCTCGTCTGGCACTTCCCACCTCTCTTTCAGATATGATGTCCATAGCTCTCCAGATAGAATTCTGCCTCAGTGAGCGGCGGGCTGAAAGACGGAAGCTGCGCACCCCAGTCAACTCACCCTCTTCAGGAACTCCTTCTCACCTGTTACCCTCAGCATCAATCAAGGAAGAACCCATGCAGATAGGAGCCGCAAGAGCCCCATTAACACCTGAAGAACGTAGAAGACGGCGAGACACTGGTCTCTGTATGTATTGCGGGTCAGATACGCATCTACTACGAAATTGTCCAGCGGTTCCCCCCCGTAAACCGGGAAACGACAGACCTCGGAACTGAAGGAGGCAGGTTTCCGAGGTATATCTTCTCGTCCCTATGTAACCTTAGCAGTCACTCCCCAAGGAGACACTATGGACTCTCGTTTGATGGTAGTATCCTTACAGACAAACGTCGACCAAAAAGCTAACTACTCTAGCCCTCATTGATTGTGGTGCCGCTGGAGTCTTTATGGACACCGTTTGGGCCGATCAACAAGGTCTTCCTTTAGTTCAACGCGAGGATGCCCAGAAGGTAGAAGGCGTTGATGGGACCCCGCTTTCCTCTGGCCCCATCACTCACACTACAGAACCACTCACAGTGGTTATCCAACATCATACTGAACGTATGAAATTCGATCTTATTCGAGCAGCCCACTTTCCAGTCATACTGGGTATCCCATGGCTGAGAAGGCACAACCCCTCCATAGATTGGTTCAGGAATACCATTACCTTTGAGTCTGGATTCTGTAAGGAAGTCTGTATGCCACACCGGTCACAGGAAATAGTGAAGGTTCTCGCACCCGAATCTACCGCCACGTGTGACATCTGTTGCATTCCTTCTGAATTAGAGGAGTTCTACGAAGTCTTTGTTGACAGAACGATACTAGAGCTGCCCCCGCATCGTCCAGAGGACTGCGCCATAGAACTCGCCCAAGACGCATTAGTCCCTTTCGGGCGGATGTTTCCACTGTCTCTCACAGAGAAGGTAGCTCTACGAAAATACTTGGATGCCCACCTGACCAACGGATTGATCCGACCTTCAAGATCTCCCGCAGGGGCCCCATTGTTTTTCATCCCCAAGCGCGATTCTGCAGAATTGAGGCCTTGCATCGATTACCGGGGCCTCAATAAGGTCACGATAAGAGATAGATATCCTATGCCGCTTATCGCCGACATACTGGAGGCAGTGCAGGGAGCTACCATTTTTTCTAAACTGGACCTGCGAAGTGCCTATCATCTTCTCCGAATACGCGAGGATGATGAATGGAAGACGGCATTCCGTACACCTTTTGGGCTCTATGAGTATCGGGTTATGCCCTTTGGCTTAGTGAATGCCCCAGCTGTTTTTCAGCGCTTCATGGATCGACTATTCTCTGAAGTCCTTTTTATCTTTGCGGTTGTGTACTTAGATGACATCCTGATTTTTTCTCGATCCCTACGAGAACACGACCAGCATCTACGAAGCATACTAGATCGCCTTCGGGCCAACTGCCTCATGGTGAAACCAGAGAAGTGTGTTTTCAAGACCAACACAATTTCCTACCTAGGATTTATCCTATCCAAGGAAGGTGTTTCTATGGATCCCGGAAAGGTATCTGCCATACTGCAATGGCCCACACCCACCTCACTGAAGGACGTTCAACGATTCCTAGGTTTAACGAATTTCTACAGGAAATTTATCAGTCACTTTTCTCAAACGGTATTACCTATTACGGCTTTACTCAAGAAGGAAGCTGGCTCTTTTGTTTGGACTCACCAGGCTGACAACGCTTTTGAGCAATTGAAGAAGTTGTTTTGCTCTGCTCCAGTGCTTCGCCAGCCCGATCAGACTATACCGTTTGTAGTTGAGGCCGATGCCTCCGCCGATGCTTTGGGAGCCGTGTTATTACAAGAACATCAGGGGATTGAGCACCCAGTGGCCTATCTCTCTAAGACCTTGTCGGTGAGTCAGAAGAATTATTCGGTTATAGAGAAGGAACTATTAGCGCTCAAGACGGCTTGTGAGGAGTGGAGACACTTGCTACAGGGTAGCGCATCACCCTTCATTCTGCGTACTGATCACAAGAATTTGAAGGTTCTCAGGGGGATGGAATGCATTAATTCCAGACAAGCACGATGGGCACACTTCTTTAGTCAATATGACTTTGTCATAACTTACATCCCTGGCTCCCAGAATGGTCTCGCCGACGCCCTTTCCCGGCGGAATTCCCCAGAGAAAGGTGCCACCTCTCCGGCAGAAGTTCTTATTCCCCGCAACCGGATAGTGGGTATCATATCTACATTCCTTCAAGAAGTGAAATCCGCAACCACGGAGGGTATGGAAGACATACTACCTCCAAAAAAGAGACAAGAGTTAACAAGGACAGGAGGGCTCCTTTGGTACAAACAGAAGTTGTTCGTTCCCACTCAAGCTTTGCGCATGAAGGTTATGGGATGGTGTCACGACCATGTGACGGTCGGTCACCGAGGACAGAAGGGCACTTTGGAGCTAGTATCTCGTACGTTCTTTTGGCCCTCTATGTCTAAGGATGTCAGGATGTACTGTAAGGCCTGCCCAGTCTGTGCGCAAAGCAAGGTTTCTGTATGTAAACCATTGGGGTTATTAGAACAACCTGAAACACCATCACGTCCTTGGTCTCTTATCTCGATGGATTTTATCGTGGAATTACCCGTGTCCCAGGGCTATACTTGTCTCATGGTCACCGTTGACTCCTTCTCTAAATTAGCCCATTTCTCCCCTTTGGTTGGTGTCCCCACGGCCCCGGAATTGGCCGAGGTGTTTCTCAGGGACATATTCCGACTACATGGACTCCCTGATAGGATCATATCTGATAGGGGGAGTCAGTTCACTTCTCGATTTTGGACAGCCTTGTGTCATCGCTTAGAGATCAACAGAGCACTGTCCTCGGGGTTTCATCCCCAGACCAATGGCCAAACCGAACGGCTTAATGCCACTCTAGAACAATATCTGAGGTGTTACATAAATCTCCACCAGGACAACGGGGTATCCCTTCTGCCCACTGCAGAATTTGCCTATAACAATTCCGTACACTCGGCTACCAACCTTAGCCCCTTTTTTTGTACCTACGGTCTCCATCCCCGAGGAATTCTTCCCTTACTCGGTTCCCCGACCAACATACCCTCCATCGAGTCTACATTAGCCGACATTTCCACTGCCCATAAGAGCGCCCTGGTCAGTTTGACCTCAGCTAGGGAAAGGTATAAGTCGCAAGCCGACCGACATCGCCAGCCGTGTCCCCTGTGGAAGGAAGGGGATCGCGTATGGCTATCCACTAAATACCTGCCTCGTTGGTTGCATCCTACAAAATTGTCCCCCCGTTTCGTGGGGCCGTTTAAGGTCTCACAGAGGATAAATCCTGTAGCCTTTAGGCTCAGTCTTCCCAAAGATATGCGACGCATACATCCGGTCTTCCATTCTTCTCTTCTACGCTCGGCTGATCCCAATACCCCCAGAAATAGAAACTTACATTTCCCTTCGGATCCCGACCCTATTCCTAAAGAATATGAAGTTTCCCACATTAGGGATTCCAGATTTAGAAGGGGAAGACTGGAATATCTGGTGGCTTGGAAGGGTTATCCCCGTTCAGAGGATTCCTGGGAACCGGGGTCTTTTGTTCATGCCCCCCTCCTTACCCAGAGGTTCCATCGTTTTCACCCAGGCAAGCCTGGGTGGTCCAGGTATAGAAGGGGGCATACTGTCATGCGCCGCCAACGTTGGGGGATTTGGTCGCGGTGGAGACTGGGCGGCCATTAGCCACCCCTTCACGTCCCACCACGCACTGTGTTCAGCGGTCTAGTTGTTTCCGCGGCGTCTGCCGCGGTACGCCTTTTTCTTCCCGTCACACCCGGAAGTCTGCGCGTTGCAACCCTCTCGCGTCAGGCTCCGGGTGAGACGCTAGTATTTTCCGTTCCCGTTTCTGTCCTTCGATTTGTCTGCCTGCCCTTTCCTCCAGTTCATCTCCCGCTCCCTCCTTTGTTCCTTGCTGCTCCACTACTCCCCCTTTGGTCCCCTCTCTGTTCGTTTCACTCTCTCTCCTCCTGGCCTCCCATAGTATTTCGTCCTACTCCAGCGCTTCGGACTTTCCGCTTGGACAGCTCTCGATTCATCAGTCCTCCTTACCTAATCATCGGACCTACTTACCACCGCACCTACTTACCACCGCTTCGCTAGGGGGTTTTTTATGCCATCAGGCTTTTTCCCTCATTTAGCTTGCTCCGGCAGAGAGGCCCCCTCTAGACCTTATTGTACCAGGTCAGGGTGGCTTCCTCCCGGGGTAGGCCCTATCCTCCGTCAAAAAAAAACGCTTGGTGGAAGAAGAGATTGGAACCGCCCCAGGAAACCATCGCCACAGGTGAGGAGGAGGTTGGAGGGTTGGAGTTAGAAGAGGAAGAGGGCAATTTGGAGTTTGACTCTGACACTTTCTGGGGTCACTTTTTTACCTTCATGTGAAATTAGCTGGCCTATGTACAGCACCTCCTGTTGACCTTATTATAGCTTTTCCTTGTCAACCTTATATCCTTTCTCAGCCAGTATAGTCAGTAGCTGAACAGAATAGCGTCTGCATTGTTCTTCTGTGGTGCTGCAGATTAAGATGTAGTCCACGTACTGCAAGAGGACACTTTCTAGTGCAATATTGCTTATGTCCATCTGTAGGACTCTGTTGAAAATGGATGGGGACTCACAGCACCCCTGTGGCAACCTTGTGCTTTTCAGACGCATTTGTCTGAATGTAAATGACGTTAGATCTTGAGAATAACGGTGCAACGGGATTGAGAAAAAGGCATTTTTCAAGTCAATCACTGTGAAAAATTTTGCCTCGATGGGTATGTTACATAGGATTGTAGATGGATTAGGGACTAGAGGGAACTCGGCTTCAACAATATCATTTAATGCTCTTAAATCTTGGATTAAACGCCAAGACCCTCCCTTTGATTTCTTGACAGGATAAATCACAGTATTACATGGTGACTATGACGTCACTAAGATGCCCTGGTCCATCATGGATGAAATTGTCTTTGCGATTCCTTCATCCGCCTCTCTGGACATGGGATATTGTCAGGCTCTCAGTAAAATTGCTCCTGGTTTCAGTTTAATTTTCACTTCTCCCACCCCCTTCAGGAGGCCTACGCCATAGGGTCCTGTAGTCCATACTGAGACAGGCACCTGGGCCATGTCATCGTCAAAGTATTCCGGACGTATCAGCAGCAACATCATTCTCTGAGGCACTTCTCTTTTGATCATTTTTACCCAAAATCTGAGACTCACTTCAACCCTTGTCTCTTCTAAGTCTGGTTGTTCTTCAAACAGATCGTCATCGGTGACGTCAGTCACTCGATACCCTTCTTCAATGGCGATAATCGCGCACCATTGCCTACCCCCTCATCGTATCCGTCGACCAATGCTACTTTCCCTCGCACGGTTGCAGCATGTATCATTAAGGGAAATACTTGTCCCTCCTCTTCACGCATAGGTATTCTTGGTCTGAGTAGAAACTCATCAGGGGTTCTCATAGTTCTATCTGCGAGGCCTGGAAATCCTGCCATACGCACACGCATGTCATATGCGAAAACTTCTGGCTCTAATGGTATAGCTCTCATGGCTATGTGTCCTGAGTATGCCCTGATAATTTCGCACACGTTTGCATAATGCATTCCTGGAGTGGAGGATACTATGCCCTCCTCCGTGAACAAGATCGTCATGTTCATTTTTGTCATTAAGTCTCGACCCAAAATGTTTACAGGGATCTTGCGTGAATATAATAAAGGTACATTCATGTCGCACTCCTATGGAGACTGGGAGTGCGTCCGTAAAGGGAACTCGACTGTGAGCTCCTGTTAAACTCTGAGTATCTATGGCCTTGCCAGACAAGGAAAACTTGCCTTCACGTATGCACGAGCGTGATGCACCCGTGTCCACTAGAAAGGAATTTTCTTTACCCCCTATGATGACATTCACCCAAAGTTCCCTATTAGGGTCTAGTGTCACTGATAGGATAGAGCACATCAGGGTTCCCAGTGATCTGTCCTAGTTCATATATAGGTTTGGCCCACTGTACACTTGTGGATTCTCTCCATTCCCTTCCGGAGTTTGTGCCCTCAGACATTTGCGGTGGTGCCTGTTGAAATTGCCCTTGTGGCAAATTCTCCATGTTCGGGGTTGAACCACTTGTTGCGCACATTGCTGCATGCCTGGTGCTTGCTGCTGCACTGTGTGATTCTGTGCACCACCCTGCTGTGAGATTGTGGGTGGATTCGCCATGCCTGCTCCCATTCCTTTGCCATTTTGCCACACGCCTTGACTTCTGCACGTGCGCGCTAATTGGCCCGTCATTCCACACAGCCAACATACTGGTGGTGGTCAGATTATGTGTCTGTTTGACATAACTGGGATGCCCGTTTGCACGTTTTGAAGGCCTCCTTGATTGCCTTGGAACCCTCCTTGATTACTCTGCTATCTCCTTCCTCTAAATCCTCTTCCCCTTGGGTACTGTCCTACGTTACCTTAGTTATTCTGCTGTGGGTTAGCCACCTGTTGTAAGTTCTGTTCCACTGAGCTAGTTAGCACGGCTCCTTCAAGAGCATACTTTGATCATTTCTTTTGCACCTGCTTCGCTTCTTCACCCTTTTGTGTTGCCTCCTTTTTCCGATTCTTTTCTTGCAACAATCTACAGTAATGTGCGATAGTTAACTGTATTTCTGCCCAAGGTTTAGCCTCAACCCCAACCAATTTATTGAGCTGTTTCTGCACTGGTTCTGGCAACCGTTGGCACAATATTCATGCGTTTCGAGCACCCACGTGTCTTGGAAATTCTGGATATAAATCAACGGATCTTTTGATTCCTTCATATTCCGAGTCATTATAATCCATATCGGAAGTGTCCGGGTATAGCACTCGTAGCGCTCTGCATACTGCTGCTCTGCAATTATCAAATGGCGCTCCATTGTGTGCAGTGTTAATTATGGTTACACCAGGGTACCCTGCCCGTGTCCACACATCATCTGCTCTCTCACCAAGTATGGCAATCAGGAGACCTTTAATGTCCCCTATAGCTAATGTGACACCCCCTGTCATTTTTTCTAACTCGTGTATCCACTTCCCGGCTCCCAATGTCAGCATTGGAAGCTTGTTTTTCAGGTTATCTTGATTCATGTGTGACCATGGAATATATTGCGGTCTTGCTCCCCCTTTTTCTAATAGCGGAAATTGGAATGCGCAGCCTTCTTTCTCTTCCCCCATAGCTCTCCTGTCTATCGCTGGGGTAGCATTCCTGTATCGCCGTCTGCCTGGCAATGTCCTCAACCTGTCTAAATAGACACCCCTCTCTGACCATGGGGTGTTCCTTCATGCTGGTCAGACTGTACGGCACACTCTGATGTTCTCAGTGCAGACTCGCTAGCGTATGACCATCGTACCCCTTTGTCCCTTGGGAGCTGCTTTTTGTGCCGTCTCCCATCTTTATTTGTCTCGCACTCTGTTTCGTCTCCGGAGTCGGACATTGATTGTTCCCAATTCACGCAACTCCTTGTGTCATCATCGTTTTTACTGATTTCTAGTCTGTCCAGGGAGAGTCTCCTGCTCCCACTACTTCGGGTGACATCCTCAGTGTCATACAGCAGAGTGCTTTCCAAGCGTTCGTCTTCCCTTTACCTTCGGGACGTTTGTTCTAGCCCCATTTCATCATATATTTTATCGATCGTTTCCCCGATGCTTCTGGTGTCGAAGTCATCTTCAATATTTGCCCCATTCGTGCCTGGTACTGAGTCGTACGCAGGACAGAATTCTTCAATGTCTTCCCATTCTACAACAGAATCGGGTTTTTTAACTTCCCGCTCCAGATATTCGAGATTGCGTGTCCTCTGTCTACGCTTACGTTTAATATCATCATCAAATTCTTTGCGCTTCCTCGCCTCTTCTCTGACCCTATCTTCTTCCCTTCTCCTTTCATTTCTACGTTCATCTGCCCTTCAAACTTCCTCATCTTTTTGTCTCTTTATCCTTTTTTCATGTACCCTTTGCTCTTCTTCCAACCTTAGCTGTCTCTGTCTGTACTGGTCATAGGCTGCTTTCTGTTTGCGATCGAGCTGCTTTTCTTGCTCCTCGCGATATAGCTGTTCTCGCCTTAGCCTATCTTTCCTTCTTTTCCTTTCATCCCTTAACTCCTTTTCCTTCTCCTTCTCCCTTCTCTGTGCCTCATCTGACTTCTCTTTAGGTCTCACATCATCACTTCCTTTTCCATCCAGTTTCAACAATATCTGTCCTCCCATCCATTTGTCTTTAGCGACTGCTATCTCATCAGTTCTGCTTTCACCTCCTTTCCATTTCTTTCCCTCTCTCTCTTTATCGAGAGATGCACTTGTCTGTGCCTGGTCCTTCCTCTCATCATTGCATCTCTCCTTGTCCCTCGGTACTGTGGAGGTAAGATTCTTATCCTGACCCTTCCCCTGATTGTCATCACTACTGTACGTAGGTGACGTATATGCAGGGTTGCTATACCCTGTGGCTACCTTAAGCTCTCTTAATCGGTAGAGTCCCTCAGGTTTACTTCCCTCAGTTTCTGTTTCAGGCGGGGCAGGTGGCACGGTAGGCGTCTCACCCCCCCTCCGTACATACGTTTAATATCCATTCTGCAGGTGGCTCTTCCTCTTTCGACTGATCGAACATTTTCCAAAGTTCTAGAACAGCAAGGTGTTTCTCTAGTTTCTTGCCTGTATATGTGACATACAAGTAAGTCGTCATATGCTGTAGGACGGCTTTAGATAAAGACCCATTTTGTGGCCACGACATAAACATCTTGTAGGCGGTACCTTCAACCCACTCAGTGCTGTATTTCTTAAGCTTGGGTGCATGCTTCAGCAGTTTTTTACATAAGTGTGCTAATGGAGTAATGTCTTCAGTGCTTAAATCTGTTCCTAACAATACTTTCATGCAACTTCAACACTCCCAACAATATGAGTGAGCACCAAATACCGCAAGTTCCAACCCAATCTTTTCCCGCCAAAACCTTTGTATCACCAATTTACTCAAGAACATCAATTCATGTGCGATTCCCTCTTAACTATAGAATCGCGCAAAAACCCTACTTAGTTTCTAACAACAAGGAGACAAATTTCCTTACATGTGACATACAACAGAACACGTACAACAGACATTTTACAGACTAGACAGACACCAGCTGGACACAAACATCTCTGCCTCTAATTTGTACCCCGACATGGATTTTAAACGAACTCCGTTCATGACGTCTTTAAATGTGGTGGTAGCCTAATCGTCCCCTGTTCTGTGGGCTCTAAGTTCACGTTTCTTCTGACCGCTATATTAAAGCGCGGGAATAAGGCGTATCCTCTCTCTTTATCTCAAGTGTCCGCCCTGGTATCCTCTCTCTTCTCAGGTGTCTGCCCTGGTAATCTCCGTTTTCTCAGGTGTCTACCCTGGTAACCTCTGTTTATTCAATTATTCTCAAGTCATTATCCCCTTATAAATATATACAGGCTTCTCTACTCCTGTTTATTTTGTTTTTTCCCACCTCCCTCCGTAACCTTTTCCCTTGATTGTTCTAATGCCTATGACATTTGCCAAAGCATTCAATTTTTGTTTCACTCACCGCTCGCATTGTTCCACTCTGGACCCTCAGGATCACTGCCTCTGTTGCTGCCTGCTTCAGTCTTTCGCCTGATCCGCTGCCCATAGGAATGGAAGGGTTTATGTTTTTAAAATGGGTCCCTTCAGACCCACTGCAGTTTTGGATAAATTTAAACTATCATTGTCCACGGGAAGCTTCACAGTCTACTCGGCCAAATGGCGAAGGACTTGTGATATTGCCTAAGACCTAGAGTTACTTTGTGTCGTCGGTCAATCGGTGTCTTATTTTAATCAATAGTCAATAATTGATGGTCAAAACCATCCTCTGCTACCAAGTGTACACGAGGGCGGAGCGACCTCTGACGGGCCCATGGGATCAGAGCTCACCCTCGAGTACTTTAAGACGAGATAGCTGCACCTAGAGGTGGATAGGGTGCGGGATTCTCTTACTCCAACACCAATCAATAAGGACAACTCAATGGTTTGGCAAAGGGAAGTCTGTTTAATGACAAGTACAAAAAACGGGGAAGCAATAGGAAATCAACAGTGATGCGGTCACCCATCTCGCTTCATCTTCCAGAATCTTCATTCTAACAGCAATCTGCCTTTCGTCTGGCTTTGTGCTGGTATATGAATCCTGGCCTGTTTGACCCCTACCATCCTGGGCTTAATTCTGATTTTGTAAAATGGATTTGCACTTGTATAATGTGCTTCTTTGAGGTAGATATATAGTTGGCGCTTGCCGCTCTATTCTTCTACTAAGCATAGCAAGCAGTACTGTTTCCTTAGCTTCTTGCGTTCCAAGCCTCTTTACAAGCGTCAGCCAGTTGCATATTTTCATCCCACTTCATGGTTACGTTTCTTTATATTTCAACATTGTTTCCTCTTTCTAAGTCCATTACATCATTATTCCTTACATTTCGTCTTTGCGTGTCATCTTTTGATTGTCGTTTTGTTCGTCTGTATGTCTGTCCGGACCCTTGTGTCATCACCATTCGCCTTCAATTAAGGCCTTTTGGTTCTCTTCGGGGACAGTTTGTAAGTAGTCTTCATTTCGTGTCAGCTGCTGGTACGGTTGTCTCAATGGGTACCGTGCTGCCCATGGTTGTCTGGTTATTGGCACTTCAACAGCTATTATCCTTCTGATGGGCACTGGGCAGAGCCCCAGTGCTGCTCTCTGTTGGTTTATTTGCTCCTCATACGTCATATATCTCGGTGAGTATGTTCCTGGTATTTTAAAATTGGTGGCTGGAGTGCAGGCCATATCTGGGACCTCCTTTACAGTCCTATCTGTGTGTAATTTACATTTGCATTTTGTTCATAGTGATACTGCTCTCACTTACAGTATGTACTTCTTATTATATAGACGTAAATGGAGCCAAGACTCCGTTGGATCTTCCTGTACAAAAGGAAGGTACAGATGTAGCGACTACAATGCAGCCAAGACCTTATGCAATTGTTCCTACTATAGAGGCACACATGACAGCACCTACTCCTAAAATAGATGAATCTGAGTTACCGTTTGGAGGGAGGTCACATGCAGAGTCTACAGCAGACTCCATATGACCAGCCTTTGCTGTTGATAAAAAAGAAATTCCGGCATAGGAAAAGACTTCTAGACCTTTCTTCTACACAGATAGTACATGTAAAAACACCCAGTCCACTGACAAAGGTTTCTATGATTGGTCCAGTAAGAAGAAACTATGCTTACATACTTCATGAAATGATTATAGAGGGTCATAAGAAAAGTGCTAGAGTGGATAATCATGATCCAAATGATTACCTGGACAGCACCGCACATTTGGGGAATAACATATGGTATCAGCATATGAAAGAGGTAGGAATAAGGACCGCAAAGGAGGAATGCTTTGTATGTGCACTCCTGCCTTATAGTATGGGGAAGTTATATAAAGCTGCCAGAAAACTGCGGAGGACTTTGCTCGATAGTGAACGTTCATGTTCCAGCGTTGGTGTTTCCTAAAAGTGACCTGAATATTGACAGTTTCCCGAAAGCAGATGCTCACCGAAGCAGAGGAAGAAGAGATCTGTAGAGCTGATAAGAAGAATGAAGAGGCAGAATTATTTCTCAGCCAAAGCAATAGAAGCTTTTGATGCTATTCCATATGAACACAGACTGTTCAGTCAGACTTTGTCAATCTTCATGATGATCTTTATGCCAAGAATCCAGGTTGGAGCAAATAACAAATGGCTGCACATTACCAGATGGGAATTGCTAGAGACGATCAGCACAACCATAAAGGGATTCAATGCTATCAGAGAAGCGATGAGAGCCATACAAGTGATGGCTCTTCAAAATAGATATGTCCTGGACATGATCACAGCTATGGATGGAGGTGTTTGTGCAAAAATCGGAAAATCATGTTGCACATTCATACTTTCTCATGACGACGAGAATGCTACCTTGACAGGGGCCATAGACATGCTAACAAAGCTTCACTGGCAGATGATAGACAAAGTAGAAGACATCGGCAACAACAGTTGGTTTGGAACTCTTGTCAGACATTTTTCAAGTTTCTTGGAGCCCTCATAGTAATTATTTTGCTTAGATTTTGTGTCATCAGGATATTAATATCACAATGCAAGAAGACTGCAAAGAAAGCTATAGTGATGAAGATCATTATCGATCTTGAGCAAGGATGGAAGGCCAGAGACTTGACAGGTGAAGAAATCAGAGACTTTGTAAAGGCAAAGATGAATGGTGACGTCACAAAGAGTCGAGTTGATGTACATAGAAGATGCAGAGATGAGAGAATTAACATATTCTATAAGGCTTCAAGAAAGTATCAAAGATAAGTGACATCTTGGATCAAGGTGAAGAAGCTCATGCTACAGAACTGATGAAGATATCAAGTCATTTTACATGTGTACAGATGCAAAGAAACGCAAGCAGATGAAGTATTCTTGAGGATAGCTTTATAATTAATAGATTGCGGCAAGCGCCAACGTATATACATGTGCATGAATAAGTAAAGGATGGATGTTTCCACTACGTCTTATAGCAGTGCTGGACTAAAAAAGGAAGGTCTCCTTTTCAGTGTGTCGTAGTTAAAAACAAATTAAATTACAAAGTGAATCTAAGAAAGGCAAGGCTGGATGAGCGTAGGAAGCCAAGGTCTTATCAAGCTGGAGTAAGCTGATATTGGATACAAATCGTGTGAAAGAACCACTCCTGTTCAGAAGGCCTGAACAAAACAAGGAAGATATCAGAGGTCTATTAGGAAAATAGTATTTTAAATGCACCAATGCTCGATTTCATGGTCTTCAGTCACGTGGAAGGATGAAATCGGACGAACACGATGACCACGCCTACGCATGAAGGCAGGAGTGTGCCTTCTCTCCCCTGAATTCTCCAGAGCAAAGAACACTCCCAAGGACTAGTTCAAAGTCCTAATTGACAGCAGACCACTGAGGTAATGATAGATGAGCATGCTAATTGGTGGGAAGCTATGGTTAAGACAAGCTCACCAGCACCTGGAAGTCCAGCCTGTGTGCTGCTAACGTAGGTGAAAAAGTACTGACGGAGGTTAGAGTGCCAACCAATTGTAGAGGGGCACGTAATTAAGAGTCATGTAGTTTGTGTATCCAATGGGACGTTGTAGATTTAGTGACGTTCATAGTGGCCATTTTGAGGGGAGGGCTTAGTTGCCCCACCTGATGTTAAGTAACCAATCACATATTCTCACTCTATTAGACTAATATGGAACGTATACTTAGATGTTCACTGAGAGCCTATCACCGTCACTCGTAGGTTTTTGTAGTTTGCCACGTAGGATGACATTAGTAAATACGTAGGTTTACATCATCCATGACAAATTCTTGTTATAAAAGGATGCTCTTTTACGATGCATTGAGAGAGAATTGCACTGCAACGTCTGTTGATGTCCGTTGTACTCCCTGTTTTAGATAATTGATATTAAAACAGTAATCTTTTTTGCCAACTACCTGAGTCCTTTCGATTATTGATGTATGAATGAATTCTGCATCCCCATCCATCTCAAGGGTATTGCTACTCGTCTTAAAGACCTGGGATCACCCAGTTCTATATGCTGACATATAAACATCATATATCGAGTATCTTCATTCACTGTAGTGAGAAGCTTGTCTATAGCATGGTGAAACTGCTTACCCATGAACAATGTTTCTTATACACACACTGCTGAAAATGTCACAAGGTTTGCAGTTCTGCCAACTGGAGGTGGTGGCTTATTTGCACCAGGCTGATGCAATTTTCTGGATGGAGGGTTGTGGGGAGGCAACAGGAACCTCTCCCGATTCACTTGAAGCAAGTCAAACCCCTTCCGCAGCCCTCCCACTTACCTGCTGGACAGGAGCTTTGTGTTCCAGTCTCTGCGCTCGACCCACTCCAGCCACAGCCATAGAAATGGAAAAGGGTCTTAGTCCCTTTTCTGATGGAGGCTGACATCTTTTATTGGTGGTTTTTTACCTCATGTGATTGACTTTGTGCAATCTTGCAGCCAGTCTCCTGAGAAAAAATAGACTATGTGCCCTCGGGAAACCTTTGGGTGCGAATAGCAATCACACCCCAGCAGGGGGCATACAGGTGGGTAATGGCCCACAGCTCGGGCTGGCGGGCCGTTACCTGCCATGTGTGCCCCCCTGCTGGGGCATGATTGCTACATTATTCTCTTGATAGTTTCATTTTCCACACATTGCTGAGGAGAGCAACTGGGCCTTCAGGGGCAGGATACTCTTGGAAAGAAATTCCCTGACTGTCAGTTTCTTGGAATATCCTGGGCTAAATTGCGATGAGTGCCTGGGTGTAAATTCTGTTGGTTTTGGGAACAGAAGAAATGGTTGTCAGTACAGCAGTATGTAAATCTAAATATTCTGCAGTGAGTGGTCTGGGGCAATTCCATGGAGATCGTCACCTTTCCCCAAAGGAGAGCCTCCCCATTTGAGACTATGGAGGTGAGCCTGCTACACTTCATACCCCCTAGGGGGCATTGTAATCTCTCCGGGAGGGACTCCCCCTTGGAGGAAAGAGAGTCCGATGGGGGATAAGTCTCCATCCCTCCTCCTTCTGGCATTAACACCTGTGTACGGTATGAAGGGGTTGGATTTTGTGATGACCATGTACACCCTTTACTAATGGCTAACTTGGCTTCTGACCCTAGGCTTGCCCAATCTCCTGACCAGAATAAGGAGAGATGAGAAAATCAGTTTACTTGAGGCGCGTCCCAGGAACAGCCAATCACAGAGGAGCAGATCATGTGTTTTTTTGAAAATCAGCTGTTTTTACATATATTGTCCGTTTTGTCTTTTATGTAAAAAAATTAAAATGTGATTTCGGGGTAATTTTAGTGATTGCAAAACTGCTATAAGCTGGAAAGTCTGTTTTCTTGCAGTGATAACCTAACATGTAGTTGCATGCAACAATTTTCAGGCCACACCCATTCCAAGGTCCAAAAAGAAACACCTTTAGCCTTTCCAAAACTAAATTAAGATGCCATCTTTCGGTCCTCATGGACAGCACTTCGGATCATAGCACTCACCAATGCCGTCTGGCATACATACAAATGCAAACATACACGGATGATAGCTCACAATTTTCAAATCCAGGCAGAGACCTTCATCCTTCTGAAGCCAATTAAACTTGTTCTCTGAATGTAGCATACAGGGTCCCATAGCCACTGTGTGTTATTATAAGATCATTTTTTTGGTGGAAAATAAGGAGTTAACTTGCAGTCTTAGCTGATTACTTTCAAGCACTGAAATAGACACTTGTAGGCCTAATAATTGCAACAAACGCTGACCCCCAGGCAGCATGCCTCCAAAGTACAAGGGACTGCATGGGACCTCTAAGGGCTTGCTTGAGGTTACACCTCCGAGATTGTATTCCAAACTCAGGTTCTCAGGAACATAGGTTATCTTTCTGGTGGTAATTATAGGCAAAAGTATGAAACGTCTATTTTGGATCATATGTGCCTATTTATAATTACTATCTAGAGTTTGTCAGGGATTTTGAGACAAAAATAGGGAGAGGTCGATTACATTGACTTGCATATATATTACAATAAACGACAACATATTGTAATATACAAAGGATTTCAGGATGTTGCTCTGCATGCATCACACGAATGCAGGATATGCTACATTTAAAGCATGCAGGGCAGTGCTTTGCAAATATATTTTCTATGCCCAACATATGCTGCATTGTATGTGAAGCCTTCAGCGATGCAGCTTAAAAACACTATGTTGACAGTATATGATGCATTTGTACAGTATTGTATTGTTTGTTTAAATCCTTGTGCTGATTTGGTGTAGATAACAAATGTTATAGCATCCAAACAGCTGCTTGTAGTGTTAAATGCATAGGAATTTGTCTTACATTGTCATATTCTGGTTTTATATAAAATGTTGCATTAGTCTTCTTTTGTAATAAGGACATGAATGAATGAAACAAATGTAATCTGTGCATCAAAAATACATAATTTATGGCAAATGTCCACCTTCTCTCTTTCCTTTTCGCTCTTCTGTCACCCAGGACCCTTTTCTTTTCAGTTTAAAACACCTATTGTTGAGGGACTGAAAAATGATTGCATCTCGGGACCAAATACGAATATTATAGACCCATTTCTTCCCGAGAAACACCCTAACACATCAAGCACCTTGTGGCCCTAGAAAACAGACCACAAACCACCCTGTGCCCGCTGCTCAATATAATTACAATCACATAGAGCTGCGTTATAACCATTTCTTCGGTTCCTGAAACCAACAGACATGACACCCAGGCACTCAGCACAATTCAGCCCAGGCTAAGCAGGAAACACACTTTCCAGAAACGGGCAGTAATTGGAGGTGCATGAACATTTCCCATGAATTAGCACAATCGAGCGAGCATAGCAAGGGATCTCAACCAAGGGGTTCAGGGTTGTTTCCGCCTGCACATTTTTTACAATATAAAATTGAGCACTTTTCAGCACACCTTCTGTAAAAACACTTGTGTATGGGTGCGTTATGAATGCCATATCATATCATATCATATGAAAATGTTGGGTACAATGCAACACTTTTGAAGGGTAACTCCCATAGCTGCAAGGTCACCAACAGTGCACTGGAGCATTATTTAAAGCCTTTTCATGATACTTTTGCCCTTTTCTGGCAATACATGTCAGTATTCTGCTAGTGTAAAACATGTTAATGCTCTCTGTGCCTAAAATTGTTCATGTTGGCTATGACAGTATCCCCATGTAAGATAACTCATGATGGATGTTCCCATAACACCATGGCACTAAGAACCAGTGTAAGCCAGCATCCGCAGGCAACTAAACTCATTAAATTGGCATTGACTATAATACCACTAAACAGGCTATGCCACCATAAGAAAACATGTGCATACTGGCTCTATTTGGCTTTGCCCATAATGCCATTAAACATGTTTTGCCACTGTAAGAAAAGATGTCCATACTAGCTACACTGATGTCGGTCAGTATCTCCACAAGAGAACATACATTTTGTTGGCTTTGCCTATAATGCCATTAAAGAATCTATGTCACTAAGAAAGCATGTCTAAGTACCGTCAATGTACTAATATTTGTTTTGCCCAAAAGGCCAGTAAACATTCTATGCCACCTTATATAACCATATCCATACTGATGTACTGCACCACCAATTAAGCCCCCCTCAATCAGAGGCTCGCTAGCTATCCAGGTTCGCAAGCAAACAAATTCATACACATTAACAAATTCAGTCTACACACTGCTCTCTCAATCACTCACACCTATAAAGTACAACAAACACACTGCAGTCTCATTCACATGTGAACACATTCATACATGATATGATATGATATGGCATTTGTAACGCACCTATTCACAAGTGTTTCAATGTGTGAGAAGGCAAGGGAGGGGGAACAGAGGGAAGACAGACGACGATCCTACTAGGCCAGTTGTCATTCAGATCGAGCAAGTGCATGGTAAGGGGGGAGAGGGGAAGTGCAGAAAATGGGATAAAGAATAATAAACAATAAGTAAGTACGGCTGGTGGCAAGTGAAAGGGAAGTGCAGACATCAGGTGTCAAGTGCTGGTAGTGGAACTGTAGGGATACATAAAACAGTCCCTAAGTGTGGTGGTTGCCAGGAAGGCAGTGCAGATCTGCGACTGGCGGGGTAGGGGACCTGAGCCCGAAATCAAAGGGTGGCCAGGTAACCAGTGCAGTTTCAGTTTCAGCCAGGAGGTCAGCAGGGGAGAGGAGGGAAAAAAGCAGAAGCAAAGAGAAAGGTTTTGAAGTGCTTCCGGGACTGGAGAGGACTCTCCTCAAGTTTCAAGGAGGCAGGGAGGCTGTTCCAGAGGGAGGCCCCAGCCGAGGAAACA
Source organism: Ambystoma mexicanum (assembly GCF_040938575.1). Lineage (NCBI taxonomy): Eukaryota > Metazoa > Chordata > Amphibia > Caudata > Ambystomatidae > Ambystoma > Ambystoma mexicanum. Next base: position 630,167,397 of record NC_090921.1, read on the forward strand.
GATTTACCACCAACTCGTTGTTGAGAAGCGACTGACCCTGAATTGGAGGCGGTGAGCAAAGAGCTCGAGAAGGAAGATATTTAGGAAGAGAGAGCTGACGGTATTGAGGCCCCAGGCCCCAGAAGGCCTTGTGGACAATGCAGATAGTTTTGAACTTAATCCTCGCAACCACTGGGAGCCAGTGCAGACATGTCTGTCCTGAAGAGATACGATCCCTGGACTTGAGGCCAAGTACAAGTCTCGCAGTCCTGTTCTGGATGAGTTGCAGAGGGCGGAGAGTAAAAGCAGGCAGATTTGGAAAGAGGCTGTTGCAATAGTCCAGCCTAGAGAGAACCACAGCTCTGGAGACAGTGAGCTTCTGGGGAAGGGGAGGAAAGGAAGAATACCTCTGAGGAGGTGCAGCTGGTAGTGTGACTTCTTAGCGATGTCAGAGATATGAGGAGAAAAGGAGAGTGTGGAGTCGAAGATGGCCCAAAGGTTTTTAGCCTCACAGGTGGGAGCAGGAAGAGGGCCAAGGGAGGCCTGCCAGAGAGTGACAGGAAAGGAGGGAGCGGGTGTTGCAATGAGGAGAATCTCAATCTTACTGGCATTAAGACAGAGATCATTGGTGGCACACCACTCCTGAATGGTGGACAGGCAGTCAGAAATGGGAGAGGGAGAAGAGCTGGCTGAAGGGAGCCTGAAAAGGAGCTGAGTCTCGTCCGCATAGCACTGGAAGTTGGGGCAGAGCGCAGCAATGCGGTGGGCAAGACCTGCACCCATAGACTACAACATACACAGTGCACTCTCCTTCAAGTGCAAGCTTACACAGATACATCACACAACCACTCACATAGCAAACATAGATGTATGAATACACACACCCAAAGCAAGCTTTTTTCCCCTTTCCTGCATGATGCCTGAATACCAGCTCAAGTCTCCTACGTTACAACTCTTCAGATGGCTCACTGGCTCCCACTCTCCCTACAAACCGGAAGCAAGAACCATGGGGGAGGCGTCAAACACCTCACCCCTTCCGGGTTCCTGACGTGTTCAACGAAACAGGAGCACCACTATCTTGCTGTCTCTGTCCACCATTATGCACGAGAAGTCACAGAAGTGCCCACTACACATATTTAGGCATGCAGTCCCCGAACATGCATGGCTGCTGGGAAAGAAAAATACCCCTGGCCTTACATGGCCCATTGGCACGTGCTACTACGTTACTGTAGGCCAATGGAAATCTCATTTCCCTACACCACAATGGATGGAGCGTCAGTGCCTCGTTGCCCGTTATGGATGAGCCGACCACAAGCATTACCCCAACCCAAATTGCTACAGTTTTGAGCTCTGCCTTCTTTGCCCATAAACACCCTCTTCCTCCTCCATCGTTGACATGCAATCACAGACACAGTGATCATTATCAGGATAACGATGAAATGTTTCCATGTTCATTGTAGGACTGGCCTGGGTGAATTATTATAGCCTCGGTCTGTGTCCGGTCAAAGGGTTGAATACATTGTTTCGAAATACAATCGTTTTGAAACAAAAGGACCGAAAAAAAAGTCGAATGCCTTTTTTTTTTAAATGTATTTTTTTTTTGCGTTCGTATAGAAAAAAAATGTTTTTTACACTAAAAACAGGGGTTTGTGGGGGAACCACCCAAAAAAAAAAAAACTACATTCGACTTTTTTCCCCGTCCTTTTGGTTCGTAACCATTGCATTTGAAACAGTTGCATTCGACCCTTTCACCTACAACCGCCTCAGTCTGGATTTGCTCTGGTCTGGTGCTGTGAGAGTGCCTCATTTTGTGAAATGTGTGCACAGAGTCCTAATGGGCAGTAAGCAATGTCTTGATGCCCCTGTATAAAGCTGATTAAACCATTACAATGTATGATTATTATTCTAATGACAATGTTTAAAAACATTAAGAAGTCTGAGTGCATGTAAGACATGAATATATTGTTTAACTGTGAATGAAATACAATTATGCACATGTATTTGTGCATATTTATGATGACGTGCCTGCTACTTTTGATGACTTGCTCTAGGTTTTTAAAATAAATATGGATTTGGTATGTTATGTCTTTGCATCACAGTGCATCTATAAAGTTCTCAAAGACCAACAATGCATTCACCAGCCGACACCTACACGCCACGCCACGGTTATATGCATGCTTTACAAATGCATGGTGGTGTCAGCTTATTATGTCAAAGCATTTGAGCCGGTTGGTGTCAGTCATTGTCTGACGTGTTCTTTTGTATATATTATGCAATTTTGAAACAAACACAAAACAAATAATTCCTCCTACCCCCGCAGTCCCTTCCAAGACAAAACAAACCAATTTAATGGTAATGTTAATGTTAAAGGTATTTGTACCGTGCACCGTCACCACTGCTGTGGTCCCCAGGGGCTCTGGCGTATCTGAAAAGGAGGGTGTCAAGAATGGGGGAGATAGTGGGGGTTAGTAGGGTGCAGTGAGAATGTGTTGGCAGTCTGTTGTTGCAATGTGATGAAGTGCATGCAGATTTCTATGCAGAGAGGTGGTTGCGTGAGTTTCTGTATGTTGAGTATGTGGAAAGTTGAAATTGTAAGGTACGGTTATAATGGTTTTCAAGTATTTGTCGATTTCTTACTACTTGTCTTTGCGTTTCTGCGGCCAACCTCTATGGTTATCCTGTGTGGTTGGTACTCTATTTCGACCGCCCAGTAGGCAGGCATGTTGCGTAGTGGTATCTAGCTCATTTCCATTACTTCCCTGCATGTGGCAGGTGTTGTTTTGGTCATAGGACGTGTCCCTTATTGTCCATCCTGTTGGTTAACCCCACCTATCCAAGTTACCTTCACGATTTGTGGCGTGTGGGCCTTAGTGGGCGGTGCGTGCCCATCCACGCTTTTATAATGGAGGGCAGGTTATGGATTATAGTTTCCTACATGGGTATTCACAGTTTCGGTGTGGTCCTTTCTTCCTAGTTGAATCCTCCTGAATCTGGAGCAAAGAGCCAAGTTTTGAGAAGTGTTCTGAACTCCAAATAACCCCTTGTAATGCACATTTTTTTGGTAGGTTTTTCCAGATTAAGGTTGTCAGGTGAGTGAAAGATGATCGGCAAAGTTTTCTTTTGTTGTACGTTTTGGGTACTAGGCGAATGTCGTTGCTTGATCTGAGTGATCGTGTCGGGTGGTAGGTAGACGGTTATTCTTTTCTTTAGGAACTCTGATCCCTGGCAGTGGTCTGCTCTGTGCATTATGCACATCGTTTTGAATTTTATTCTCTTTTTTATTGGCAGACAGTGTAGCATTTTCAGCACTGGGGTAATGTGTTCTCTTCATGGTAGTCTGAGCAGGAGTCTTGCTGCAGCGTTCTGGATGCGCTGAAGTTTTTTTAACAGTCGTTCTGGCATTCCTAGGTATAGGCTGTGGACATAGTCTATTCTGGACATGAGTGCAATGATGGTGAGTGTTTTGTGGGTGAAAAAGGGGAATGGTAGGATCCTTTTTACTGCATGTAGCAGGAATAAACATTTCTTGATTATGGCATTTACTTGTGTTAGTTCGTTGTCCATCACGACTCCTAGGTTTTTTACCATTGTTGATGGAGTCGGTGCTGTACTCCGTTCCGTTGGCCATGGGATGTAGTGGTTGTTTTCCTCGCTTTTAGCTATGATCATTATTTCAGTTTTGCTCGTGTTGAGTTTGAGGCTGTTTGTGTTCATCCAGCTGTAGAGCTCTTCTAGGCAGTTGTTCAGCATTTTGTTTTCTTCCTGTGTATCTTGTATTTGTATTTTGTAGATGATCTGAGTGTCATCTGCGTAGTTGTAGCACGTGAGGCCTTGTTTTTTGATGAGTATGATTAGTGGTATTAGGTATATATAGAAGAGCAATGGGGAGAAGGAGGATCCTTGTGGTACTCCGCTGTTGGATTCCCTTGTAGTAGATTTGAAAGGTTTGATCCAGATGGTTTCTGTCCTGTTTGTTAGGAAATATTTAATCCATAGTAGGGCTGTATCAGTGATTCCTATTTCTTCTAGTCTCCCAATGAGGATTTCATAGTTGACTGGGTCAAATGCTGTGGTGAGGTCCAGAAGGATTAGGAGCTGTGCTTTTGTCTGAGTCTGCATTATTCTTTAGATCATCCCAGATTGAGAGTAATGCTGTTTTATGTCTGGGGGCATGGATCTATGGGGGAACCTGCTTTGTTGCTCTTGCTTACCAGCTTGTCAAATGTCTACACTAATAATTGGGGGATGCTTCAGAGTTTGTTTTGGTAATCCACAGATGGCTGGGTGGGTTGCATGTCGTAGTCGATTGGTCTGCTTTGTATGATTTGTTGGATGGTGGTGATTTTGTCTTTGAAGGGGTCTGCAAGGTCATTGCATAGCTTCAGTGAAGGTATCAGCGCATTGTTGCAGCCAGGAGGGTTTCTTATTTCGTGTATGATTTTAAACAATTCCTTTTCAGTGTTGGTGGCTTTGGCGATTCTGTTGTCATAGTATTTCTTTTTGGCCTTATGGATTTTTTTCTTGTATGAGTGAATTTGTTGCTGGAGTTGTAATTTCTTTACCTGGCCATTTATTTTCCTCCATTGTAATTCAAGATTCCTGTTTTTCCTTTTCATGGCGCAGAGTAGTGGGATAAACTATTTTGCTGTTGCTCTTTTGCATGATGGGTTGAAAGGTTTTTCCTTTGAGATCCCATTGATCATTCCAGCAATCCATTTATGAAGTAGTTTGGTTTTTATTTCGATGTCAGCTTCATCCAGGGTCATTGTCGGTGGTTTGTTGATTTCTAATTGTTCTGTTAGGTTGCTGGCTCTGATGGCTCTCCAGTTTCTTTTCATGATAGTTGGCAGTTTGTCTGTTGTTGTGCGGACTGTGATCACAAATGGAATGCCGAGGTGGTACCTCCAGAGGATCTGCAGCATTGGCTTTGTGGCAATGAGATTGTTGTTGGCGAAGATTGCGTCTAGCCTATGCCCCACAGAGTGGGTTGCTCCTTTGACTAGCTGATGTAGTTTTATTGTCTTCAGTTGTTGGCTAGTGATTTCTGTGAGTTAGCGTATTCTTTGTCAAACCAGATTTTAAAGTCTCTGAGGATTACCAGGTGTTCCTGCTCAATGGCTAGGTTGGTGATGGCTTCATAGAATACATCGGCGAAGCTTGCATCGTATGTTGGTGGTCTGTATATCAGGACGAATTTGAGGTTTGTTTTGGGATTTGCTGTTATGTGAAGGATCATGGATTCACAGTTTTTGATGTTTAGTGGTTCATCCGTTTTAATTTTGAGGTTTTCCTTGTATGCTATCACTAGTCCTCCTCCTCTTTTGTTTTTCCTGTTTACTTGTGAGCACTTGAAGTTGTCAGGGATGCAGTTATGCAATTTGGTTTTGTAGTTGTTGTCTAGCCATGTTTCAGTCATGAAAAGGATGTCAATACCACCTTCGCATAGGAGGTCAAAAATCTCTGTGGCATGTTTGGACATTGATCTAGTGTTGATGATGTTGCAGTGGATCTTTTTGACGCCATTAGAATTGTTTTTTAATCCTTGATTTGTCTTGTGCTTGTTCTGTTGTTCTGTTGGGATTCTTCTTTGTTCAGGTCACAATTTGGTTGGTGCTCCATGTATTCTGCTTCCTTGCAGAAACAATCTGTTAGGTTGATTGACGGGTTGATGATAAAGTCTTCTGCTTCTTCATCCTCTTTGTTTTGCTGTGGTTTTGCTGTGGTTGCTATGGTTGCTCGTGGTGCTCTTGTGTTTTTGTAATGTAAGGGGTGAGGGCTTTCGTTTCATTCCTTCTCGTTCGTGGGTCATCTCTTCTCTTCTTTTCCTGCAGGGTTTCGATCAGTTCTCTGCGTGCCTGGACGTATTAGCGCTGTTGAGTTGTCAAGGCGATGAGGAGATACGATGTTAGATAGATGGATTTATTTCTTCTTGTGATATTTGTTTCATTGGTTCAGGTGTTTTTCAGCATTTGTTCTGTATTTGTGGTGGTTTCTGCTGGAGTTGAGCGTGTATCCGGTAGGTTTGTTCTATTTTCTGTTTCTCTTTAGCGGCATGCATCTCTTTGATGGGGCTTCTTTGGTGTTGTGATAGCTCTGACATTGGTTACATGGGCTGTAGCTAGCCTGTAAGACTTTGTGTGATTTGAATGTTGTTGAGTTTTGTCCTCTTCCTCTGTGATGGCTTGTTTCTTTGTAGGTTGTTTATGATCCATTGGTGAGGATGCTCTTGAGGTTTGCTGTTGTAGATTGGCTGGAGTGCCTGTGTAAGGCTAAGTTGTAGATGTTGTGGGGTTCATGGTTTTGTTGTTCTAGTGTGTGGGATGTATAGGTCAGGGTTTTTAATGCTGGTTGGCCGCGTAGTACTTATATTGTTCCAGACTTCTATCTTCCGATGGCCGAGTGTCTAAGCAGGGCAATCATCTGGTTACTAAGAGTTTTCAAGGGGGGGCACAAGACTGGGGATTTGCATTTAACAGGGGCAAAGATACAGCTCTAAGAAATTGCCTTATGTAGCTAGCTGGGTGTTCCCATAAGGTGGTGAGGTCCTGGGGTTAGGCAAATGGCATGCGCTGGGGAAAACACCTAGATTCGAGGTTCCTGTCTACTGGGACGGTTGCTAGGTCTCACAATACAATAGACAGATATCAGGGGTAAACCTAGCTTAGTATTCCTGTCTAGTGGGAGAGGTCTAGGTTTCACGATAAATAGGCAGATAGGGAGAACACACCTAGATTTGGGGTTCTTGTAGATTGGTATAAAGGCCTAAGTTTCACAATACTATAGGCTGATATGGGTGAGTCACACCCAGATTTGAGATTCATGTATAGCGGGAGAGAGGCCTAGGTTTCACAATACAATTAGCAGTACGGGAGAACACACCTTGATGTGGTAATCCTGTATAGTGGGAGAGAAACCTGGGTTTCACAATACAATTTTCAAGTATGGGAGAAGACACCTATAGTTGGGAATCCTGTATAGTGGGAGAGAAGCCTAGGTTTCACAATACAATTAGCGGTATGGAAGAACACACCTTGATGCAGTAATCCTGTATAGTGAGAGAGAGACCTGAGTTTCACAATAGGTTTCACAATACAATAGGCAGATATGGGAGAACACACCTAGGTTTGAGAATCCTCTATAGTGGGAGAAAAGCCTAGGTTTCACAATCCCATTAGCGGTATAGGAGAACACACCTAGATTTGAGAATCCTGTATAGTGGGAGAGAGGCCTAGGTTTCACAATACAATTTGGGTAAAGGAGAACACACCTAGATTTGAGAATCCTGTATAGTAGGAGAAAGGCCTAGGTATCACACTACAATTTGGGTACGAGAGAACACATCTAGATTTGAGAATCCTGTGTAGTGGGAGAGAGTCCTAGGTTTCACACTGCAATTTTGATACGGGAGAACACATCTAGATTTGAGAGTCCTGTATAGTGGGAGAGAGGCCTAGGTTTCACAATGCAATTTGGGTATAGGAAAACACACCTAGATTTGAGAATCCTGTATAGTGGGAAAGAGGTCTAGGTTTCACACTGTAATTTGGGTACTGGAGAACACACCTAGATTTGAGAGTCCTGTATAGTGTGTATAGTGTGAGAGAGGCCTTGGTTACACAATACAATTTGGGTACAGGAGAACACACTTAGAGTTGAGAATCCTGTATAGTGGGAGAGAGGCCCAGGTCTCACAATACGATAGGTTTTTAAAACAGTTTGTATTCATAATGGATTTCCTAGTGAGTACGATGGATGTGCGTGTTTGGTGTACTTCTTTCGGTGGTGGTGTTGTATGGTGGGGTGAATGCTAAAGTAGTTATTAGTAGCAGTGAAATTGTGCCATTGTGCCTACCATATCCGTTGACGCTGGTTGACTGCAGTCTGTTCCTCGTTTTGCGTGTCTAGCCTACTGCTGGTATGTGGGTGGAATTATGCCTTTGCAACAACCTTGTTGATTGCGGTTGCAGCAGGGAAGTGGTGGCTGTTGTTAGAGGGAATGGTCGGAGTTTGACACTGCACCCAGGGATTCAGGGGGAGCACTGCTGGTCCTTTTCCTTGAGCTGAGTGTGGTGAATGAGCTAGGTAATGGGGCACAGTGGGTCTGTTTGGTTATCTATGTCACTGAGGGATTGAGGGGATAGTTGGTAGTTTAGGCTTCGTTTATGTTAGTGGGTGGCTGCTTCCCCTGCTGACACCTGCAGACACAGTTTGGAGCCACCATTGTAAGAGCCGCCCTTTGCCTTGGACCCTTAGCCGAAGGGCTGCACCGGCAGACCGGCTGCCATGGGAGTATGTTAAGAGGGTCTACTGACCAATCAGAGGAGGGGTGCAGGGAGGGAGGAGAGAACAGGGCTGATATCAGGAAGCGGGAGGGGGCGACAACACTGGGCCGCGCACCGAGCACAAAACAATTTAAAATGCAGCAAAGGTGGGAAAATAAGGAGCGGGCTATGGGGGCACTATGGGGACAAGTGCCGGACATGCAACAAGGCAAGGCCTGGATCCTCAATGAGTAGGGCTCGAACGATGGGCCAATCAGGGGAGGGGGGATGGGTGGGAGGAGGGAACAGGATTGAGATCAGGAAGTGGGAGGGGTAGACAACACCGGGCCACGCACGGAGTGCAAAACTATTTAAAATGCAGCAAAAGTGGGAAAATAAGAAGCGGGCTATGGGGGCACTACCTTACCTTTGAAAAACACGAGGTCAAGTGCCGGGCCTGAAACAACGCAGGGCCTGGAACCTCGATGAGTAGGACTTGAGCACGGAGTCCAGTGGTAAATTTAATCGAAATATCCAGAATATCAAAATGTAATGTAATAACCATGAAGTATACTCAATCCCGCCTGGCACACAACATCAGCCATAAGTACGATGTGTGTGACTTTCTTCAAGTTTCCGTAAAGATATCTTCACTTCTTTGAAATGCACAGTTAATGCCTGTTCCTCACAGACACTCTTCTGCACTGGTCCTATAAGGACAGTTCAATATATCTGAAAGAACATACATGACCACCTAACTGATTACATCCTCTCGCTGCTGGGCTTTGAGGGGTAACGTTGGGGGCCTCTTAAAATTGCACCTGCAAGGTGAATCAAAAACCTCCAGGCAGGAACCAATTACGTCCTCTCTCTGCTGGGCTTTGAGGGTTACCGTTGGTGAACTCTGCAGGTACCCTTTCTGCATTTTTGTGGGTCCGTACCATTGTTTGCCTCGGGGGTTGCCATGTCAGCACCATCATCCTCTGACCAGAGTGGCAACCACATGGCAGCGAAGCAGAGGGCTGTCAACTTCACTGCCAGGGAAGTTGACATCGAGGTGGAGAAGGTCCTGGAGCATTATGATGCCCTCTTCCACACTGTGATGCAACGCAGCAAGGAAGGACGTCATCAGATCTGGGATGTGATCACGAATGCCATCAATGCGGAGGAGGTGGCACTCCGCACCTTAAAGACTGTGCACAAGCTCTGGGAGGACCTAAAATTCAGGACCCAAGGCAAGGCCCTGCACTACTTACAGGCCAGTGCCACCATGGAGAAGTGCCATGCACGCAAGTGCCGGATGTCGGCTAACAACATGCAGGTCCTGGAGAAGGTTTATGAGTTACGTCAACATCTGAAGTCGACTAGTGAGTAGCCATGTGGTGCAATGCTCCACGGTGCATGTGCTGTGTGCATGTACCAGCATGTTGACAGTGACCCCCGTAGGCTTGCAGCAAGTATTTTTCTGAGACAGATGTCTGCATGCATTCCCCAGACATTGCTCTCCATGTGTGCATTCCGGCTGATATGTATTTTTAATGTGCTATCACTTGCATTGTGTGTTGTAGCGCTAGCTTGCACACCGTGCACATGAAATCTTTCTTGTGTCTGAGATGTACCAGGGTGACAAGTGTGACAGTTGAGATAGTGTTGCATGCGTCATGTGCATGCATGATGCTCATGTGTATTTACCAAAAATGGGAATGTGTGACTGGGCATCACTCACGCCTGGATGCAACACGTGCATTTGGATGTCTGACTTAGTCAAGTAGAGGCATTGCAGTTCACGGGACTCTGATGTGATTGGTCATCGCACTGCTTGGGGCCTCTCTGTTGATGTGTGTGCATGACATGTGCATGTGCTTGTTGCTATGGCATGCTCACATGTGTATGTGCAAATGATGCATGTGTATTTATTTATTTGTTTATTTATTTATTTGACGTTCTTATAACATTGCACCACATGCCCGTGGGCCCCAGAGCACGCACACGTAAGACAACATGACAGACAACCAAAACAAATATCATTAAAAACGTTGCGAAAAGAATAGAACTAGGGGCGAAACTTAGAGTCAACATGAGATGGCTCAATAATAGAAGAAGAAGAAGGACCTAATCAGGTACTAGATTAAAGAGAAGCATCTTTAACGCTTTTTTAAACTTAACTGTTGTCTCAACAGCTCTCAAAGTTGGAGGCAACAAAGTAGACAAATTAGGACGTTGCACACTGAAACTGCACTCCCGGCCGTCACCAACCTAAATCTGGGTTTAACCAGCCCAAGTCGGGGTTGGGGTCTGAGAGATTGAGAAGGAACATGTGGTTGAAGGTGCGCTGTAGGATGCTGGGGTGCCGTGTTTATTACACATTTATGTGTGAGGGTTAGCATTGTATGCCTGATTCTACGTTTAACAGGCAACCAATTTAGGCTCCAACTGGGCACGGTAACATGTGCTCGCCTGGTAAGACCAGAAACAGTGCGCACTGCGCTGTTCTGTGAAACCTGGACAGCAGCTATGATGGAATGCGTGCAACCACTAAGCAAACGATTACAGTAGTCCAATTGTATGTCAATGAGGACTGATGCCAGGGTGGCTAAATTCTCAAAAGAGAGAAAGGGATGATTTGTTAGACAAGATCTTTGTAATCAACCCACAAGAGGAACGGATAAAAGCCACATGATGGGACATGAACAGTTCAGCGTCCAAGATCACCCCCAGAGTTTTTACCTTCTCCTCCACTGGGATCACTATGCCCGAGAGTAGAAAATGTTTATACTCTACTGACAAAGACCTCAGTTTAAAGGTGGAAGCTACAATTAAGAGCTCTGTTTTACTAGCATTTAGAGCCAGGGAGTTGGCTGCCATCCACAAATGGATGGCCTTGTAAATTGTATCCAACTAAGCCGCATCCTTGATATATGAACCAGACAGTTTTACGATCACCTGAGTGTCGTCTGCATAATTAGCCACCTGGACACCCAGGCTAAACAAAAAAGCAAAAACGGGATCAGATAGACATTAAACATTGTCGGAGATATTCAAGATCCCTGAGGTACCCCACAGGTGACCGGTGAGGTTTCCAAAAAACATCACCTGCTTTCACCCTTGAATTCCTGGGACCCAGAAAGGAAGAGATCCAACTGGCAGCTTTAGTAGAACACCCCGCCAATGACTGTAATCTGTCCTCAAGTAGGGCATGATCAACAAGGTTGAATGCTGAGGATAAATCCAGCAGCATGAGGACCGATAATTGTCCTTGGTCCATGTTCTGTATTAAATTGGACTTCAGGTCGAGCATAGTATTCTCTGTGCCAAACCCTTTCCGGAAGCTGGACTGGTGGGGCAATAAAATCTTATTACTCTCCAAAAAGTTTTGGAATTGTAGATGTGCCACCTTATCCAATATTTTTCACAAGAAAGGCACATTCGTAATTCAGTGATAATTATCCAGGATAAAAGGATCCAGCAACTCCTTTTTTAAAAGAGGGGTAACACAAGCCTCCTTCAAAAAAAGAGGAGCCCTGCCCGCTGCAAAAGAGTAATTAATGAACTTGGTTACCCACAGGCCCAGAGTGCCCTTGAACTTCATGAACAGGCTAGAAGGGTAAACATCACCCTGGCAGGAGGATGGTTTAATCCCTGAAATGGTTTGTACAATGAATGATTCAGAGCATGGAGTAAAATCGAAGATAGGAGGCACTATCTCAGGTGATACAACCTCTTTAAGGTCATTCGTCTTTACTTCCAAGGAGGAGCAGGTATCTTTTATCCGCTGGATGTTAGCCTAATGTAAAATTACCTTGTGGGAAAAAGCATTGTGAATGGACTGCCACCATTCCTTGCGGAGAATAGAGAACAATTCCTTTGAACAGGATTTTGCATTCTGTATCCTATGGTTGTCAATGTCAGACTTAGCCTTAATCCTTGCATTCTTTTATCAGCTATTTATAGTTGGTTAAAGTTATACCGGATGGATCTTTATGCCAACAGTGTTCTGCTGTACACTTTTCTCTCCTAAGAGCAAAAATGTCCTCATTAAAACAGGATTTCAATGGTTTCCTTTTTATGCAACGAGTCTTAAGTGGTGCCATTTGGTTAGTGGCATCAGTGAGGGACTTAGTGATGTGTAATGCAAGATCATCAGCACACTCGTAGTCCTCTAGTGAACCCAATTTCTCTAATAATATGGGAACAAAATATTCTGGTGTCAACATTTTCACATTACGTATACGAACCTCCAGTCTGGGGTTGAAATCTAATCTAGCGGGATAAGCCAGGAGAATAACATCAAAGGTGAGCAATGAGTGGTCCGACCAGATACAGGGCATGATTGATACATTAGACAAGGAAAGCTGATGAACTAACATCCAGTCCAGAGTGTGACCAGCACTATGGATATGAGCATCAACTAGTTGTATTAAACCAATAGAATTAATGGCATTTAAAAGAGACCTCGTGGCAACATCAGGAGGGGCGTCAAACCATTGGTTGAAATCGCCCATAACCAGTACAGTAGATTTCAACTTAGTAATCGTGTTTAAGAGGTTGATGAACTGCTCTTCGAATAGAGGTAAAACCTGTGGGTGTCTGTAGAGAATGACTATTGTGAGGGGAGTCAATGTGTGGAACTGCAACAATGTTTTTAGAAATAAGGCGACTCCCCCCTGTACCACCATATTGGTTCGCTCTGAGGAGAGAATAACCCGATGGAATAGTGATAAGGGCTTCTGAGGGAGTAGCTGAATCTAACCAGGACTCAGTCAATGCAAGTATATCTAGGTTAGTCACTCCAAATAGATCCATGAACTCTGCACCATGTTGGTGCAAACAGCGCATGTTTAATAAACCTGTGCACAATACTGGGGGAGAGGTACTAGTGTCCACTGAAGGCAACCAAACCTCAGTTAACAATAACAGCGATTTAACAATAGCCGGTATAGTAGGGTCCTGCCTGGATGTAATCCCACAGTTAGAGCGTGTGGGAATTATAGGTAACACATTAGAGGGAGGGGCAGCTACAGGTAACCGACAGGTATACAAAATCACCTCAGGGGCTCCACTCACAACACAGGGAGTGGGGGGGGGCTCTCCTGACTCTAGGAGATGACTGTCAGGTATAATCAATTCCTTGTTATACCTGGCTGCCAACCGTCTTTGTCTATTCCGCTGGATAGACATGATAAGATATGTGCGCGTGGGTGAAACAGTAAAAGTCAACATCTCTAATTACTATCAATACTGATAAAAACTCACAGTGAGGAAGAAGAGAAACAATGGCTCGCACGCACATCTATTAATCACAGAAAGGCACCCAGAGGATACAATTTGTGAATATATATCAAGGGATTTTATTAAACCTGATACAATTTAGATATATGACTCAAATTATGATTTTAATCTGCACTTAATGGCAAAAATTTACATAGCAGGAAAAAACTTTAAGAACACATCTATGTAATAATAAAATTCATCCTATTTAATCGTACATCCATTCGTCCACATGCAACCATCAATCATCCAATATATTCATACAAAACTCAAAGGGATACAAAATATATAAAATCTATAAAAAACATGACATATAATTCATAAATGAAATTTTATATAATAAGAATGTGAAGTCATTATGCTGGGCCAAAATAGATGATAAAAATGGCCAGACAGTTGAGATGGGTCATAAGAGTCTTCAACCACGACCTCATCTCAGGTTTCTCTACCGGTTTCGACGTAATACTCTATTATAGTGACGTCTTCTTCAGGAGATACACAAATTTACATTCTAAAGAAAAACAGGAGACATAAACTCATAAGTCCCCTCTGTTTAGATGACAACATGGTACACTAGGTTAAAAACCAAATATACAATCAAAAATCAATATGTGAACATGGACAACAGCCTGCTGCTACTGATACTGCTACCTAAAGTAATTATCTCTAAGGTAGACCGTGAGTGTCAAACAGATAAAGTGCAACCATCATGAATTGGTGTCCAAAGGTTCAGTGGAATCAGGTCATAGGCAGAATGCACACCACCAATTATCTGATGGATAATTGTGGGGTACTGGGTTGGCTACTCACTAGTCATTTTAATACCAAATTACAACAAGAAACCTCCCACAGAAATGGAAGCCACATGAGTGCTACAATTTTGGTATTGATGGACTAAATGTTATTCATCCCTGCATGTTAAAGTGACCGAACCATTACTGCAGAGAAACACAACTGACCTTAGTTGAGAAAAAAGGGAAGAGTCGAGTCCTTTTTTATTATGGCTGGAGCAGCTATCAATTCCGTCTACTAGCTTCCAGAAGTTGGTTCCTGCAATTAGGGAATGTTGAGTCCCCACTATGGCTCCACCCTGTGGGGTAAAAACATAAATCAATGAAGGTACATGTTACCGCCATCCCCATTGAAGCATAAGTACGATCTCCGATCTTACCTAATGTGTCTAATGTGGCACATCTAAAGAGATGTGGATATTTGACGCGTACTTCCGTCCCGCACTGGCTCCCAAAAATGTGTACCGTCCCTAGATACAACAACACAGAAACAAACTCTCTGAGTTTGAAATTTGAGGTTTGTAACTCAAATAATTTAGGGGTTCGAGTTATTTAACGAGAACAACCAAGATTAAACTATGGCCTCACTCGTAACGCGAAACCTTGATATTTCACTTTACTTGGAGTAAGAGACCTATGCCCCAAGAAAAAGAATGTAAAATTCAAACTAGGCAGTAAAAATTGCACGGGATGGTCCCCCCCTTTTAACTACTCGCGGCTTGTCGGCCGTGGTGTGGGTCAATGACCTAGAAATCTAGCACCTCGGTTTGCTTAGCTCCAACAAGTTTAAAGTTGTTCCCCAGCTAGTAACTGCCGTCTTGCTTCCTTGAAACGAGCCTGAGCACGCACATCTATGCAACCGGCAACAAACCAGAACTAACCGGGCCATTTCGAGGCAGGCGCGTTCGTGCCTGCGGACTAAATATATGCAGCAAAGAACTACAAAAGCTACCAGGAAATTAAGGTCCGGCTGGGTAGAGTACGTGCAGAGAGAAAGTACTCTGCTTTAAGTCGCACTCAAGGAGAATACTAAATGAATCAGAGCACAATAAGTATTAAAAATTACAGTGAGTAATGCCACGTAATAAAAACGTATTGAACACAATTTAAAAGGCGCAATACAAAATGAGTAATTTTAAGAAATAAATGTTCACAATGGCCCTAAATACATCAAATAAGTGTGAATAGCATACGCGATTGATTGGTTGTGACAGTGGCAAGTAGCTTGATGTGATTGTGTGGAGTGATGGCCAGGCAGGTGTCTGCATGGCTGTGGATTGCATGTCCATGTGTGTGGGGTGTGGAGGTTGATGGTTGTTCCCTTGGCAAGTCATGTTCATGTGAATGTTGGTGATGCCACGCCGGATTTGGTGCAGTACACTGATGTTTCTGCTCTTTGCCTCCTTTTCCACAGTTGTATCTGATGAAGAGGGCGGAACCAGTGATGTGGAGTATGGCTACACGGATGCCTCCACCAGGCAGAGGCGCAAGCCCCAGCCACACCTCGTGACAGCTCATCCTCGGGTAGCGATGTGGCTGTGGCAGCGCCAGTGACATTGGACATGACTGCTGGGGGTGAGTCCAAGAAGGTGAAGGTGGAAGGGACTCCTCAGCATGGTAGAAGACGCCCTGCAGTCATCCAGGTTGACGGAGGGGGAGGTGGGCGTTGCAGCCCAGCCCATGGGGTCAGGTTGGGGTGTTGAGGTGGGCATGCCACCATGGAGGTGCCTGTGAAAAAGTCTAGTCCCTGGGCCTTTGGATGCAGCAGTGTGCACCTGCCAGGATGCCTGCACCCAGACCCACCACCTGGTGTCGGCTGATGTGTCCACCCAGACCGACACCCCCTTAACATCAGGTGTGGCCATCCAGGATTATGTGCTACCCCTGCTGGCTGGATTGATGAGGTGGACAGGTGTCATTCGTGATGATGGGCAGGCTACTCGTAGTCTGCTTGCCCATCATCACAGTGAGCTATACCGCCTCTTTGGCTGGCTTGCAGCATGCCTGTTCTTTGGTGTCCTCCATGGGATGTTTACTGCTGCAACCACCTCCTCGTCTTCCTCCTCTTTGCACCAGTCGTCCTCCAGGGTGCCTTCTGGCCCAGATACCATCAGGCCCCCCTATGCACCTGTGCCACCCACAATTCCCTGTCTGGTGGAGACCACATCCCTGCCCGAGTTGGGAGTCCAAGGCACATCAGCTGAGGTGGTCACCGTGTCTACCCAAGCACCAACAGGGTCACTGGCAAGGGAGGGACAGCTGACACCAATGAGCAGTGCAGGTGCCATATGCCCCTGGGTATCGTCAACAGCTTGGAGGGTGTACCCGTATAGCAGGCACCAGATACTGTAGCAGCAGGTGTCAATGAAGAGGATGCTATATGTTGCAGGGCAGACCACCAAAAGGAGGCTGGTGTGAAGTATGAGGCAGGAGGCACACGTGGACCTGAGGCACAGGATGTCTTCTGGGTTTTGAGGATATGAAGAGTAGTTCGGGGCAGAGAGGCAGTGGGCTTGGGAAGCAAGGGTAGTGATGGCCAGAGTTGAGATTACGCTGTATTGGTAAAGGAGGAAGGCTGCCATTCTGGAGGCCACTTGCCAGAACGCTCAAGTGATAGAGACACAGATGCTGGAGAACCTGCAAGCCATCCAGGCAACAACGGTGGAAAGGCTCAGTGAAATTGGAGAGTAGGACTAGCTCGCTGCCTGTGTGCATGGTTATTTAGGTGTAGGACTCCTTTTTTTATTTATTATTTTCTCCAGATTTTGCAGACTTTCCTCCCCAGTTTTTATTGTATGTAGTTCTTTAAGCATAGGATATTAGTTGCATTTTATATTTCCACTGGACTGCTTTGAGCTTGATTCACCCTGTTTATTTTTGTACATATTTCTTTCCAATGCATTGTTCTGTTTCTTACTTTCCACGGTTCATGCAGTTCATTTGTGTGTCAGCCTCTTTGATAGTTCTATTTTCAGTCAGTGCATCTCTCCATTGCAAGTCATATGTCTTGTGGTGTGCATGCTTGTGTGTTGTTGTTGCTAGGATCTTTGCGGATGGAAGGATGCACAAGTGTCTGACATGTGGGTCCATCAGACAACTGGGTCTGAGCTGACTGGAAAGGGGTGCCAGTCTGGACGGGGAGACCTGGGGGGTGTCACAGATGAGGGGGTGGGGTGGTGGGTGGTGTCCAGTCTGGAGGGGCTGCCTGGGGGGGGTGTCACAGGTAAGGGGGGGCAGATGTATTGTGTCCAGTCTGGAGGGGAATGCCTGGGGGTGTCACAGGTGAGGGAGTCTGGTGGGTGGTATCCAGTCTGGAGGGGGCTGCCTGGGGGGTGTCACAGGTGAGGGGGCTTGTGGGTGATGTCCAGTCTGGAGGGGGATGCCTGGGGGGGTGCCACAGGTAAGGGGTGCTGGTGGGTGGTGGAGGGGGTTGCCTGGGGGGATGTCAAAGGTGAGAGGTGCACAGTCCGGAGGGGGCTCACTGGGGGGGTGTCCAGTCTGGATGGGGCTGCCAGGGGGGGTGTCCAGTCTGCAGGGGGGCTACCTGGGGTGTGTCAGAGGTGAGGGGGCTTGTGGGAGGTGTTCATTCCGGGGGGGGGGGTTTCTGGGGGGTGTCACAGGTGAGGGGGGCTGGTGGGTGGTGCCCAGCCTGTAGGGGGATGCCTAGGGGGAGGTGTCCAGTCTGGGGTGAGCTGACTGGAGGGGGGTGCCAGTCTGGATGGGGAGACCTGGGGGTGTCACAGATGAGTGGGGATGGTGGGTGATGTCCAGTTTGGAGGGGGATGCCTGGGGGATGTCACAGGTGAAGGGGGCTGGTGTCCAGTCTGGAAGTGGCAGCCTGGGGGGGCTGTCACAGGTGAAGGGGGCTTGTGGGTGGTGTCCAGTCTGGAGGGGGATGCCTGGGGGGATCTCACAGGTGAGGGGGGCTGGTGGGTGGTATCCAGTTTTGAGGGGGATGTCTGGGGGGTGTCCAGTCTGGAGTGGGCTGCCTGTGGGGGTGTCCAGTCTGGAGGGGGATTCCTGGGGGGTTGTCACAGGTGATGGGGGCTGGTGGGTTGTGTCCTCTATGGATGGGGCTTCCTGGGGGGTGGATGTAGTCCATTCTGGAGGGGGCTGCCTGTGATGTGTCACAGGTGAGGGGGGCTGGTGGGTGGTATCCAGTTTTGAGGGGGATGCCTGGGGTTGTCCAGTCTGGAGTGGGCTGCCTGGGTGGGTGTCCAGTCTGGAGGGGGCTGCCTGGGGGCTGTCACAGGTGAGAGGGGCTGGTGGGTTGTGTCCTCTCTGGATGGGGCTTCCTGGGGGGGTGTTAATGGTGAGGGGGCTGGTGGATGTAGTCCATTCTGGAGGGGGCTGTCTGGGAGGTGTCACAGGTGAGGGGGGCTGGTGGGTGGTGTCCAGTCTGGAGTGGGATGCCTGGGGGGTGTCACAGGTGAGGGGGACTGGTGGGTGGTGTCCTGTCTGGAGGGGGGGCTGGTGAGTGTTGTCCATTCTGGAGGGGGCTGCCTGGAGGGGGGTCTCAGGTGAGGCGGTTTGGGGGGTAGTGTGTGGTCTAGAGTGGTTGGTGTGCAGTAGGGGGTTATGTGGCCAGAATGGGTGATGAGAGTGCTGAGCGTGTAGGGGCGGGGGCTCACATTTTGGTAATCGCTTTACTGCAAGCAGTAATACCGCGCAGTGGGCCTCATTTCAAGTATGGCGGTAAGGCAAAAACGGCGCCCGTATCGCTACCGGCACCGTTGCTACCGTACCACCAAACTAGGAGTTCTGCTTGCGGGTGCCCTTGCAGCCACCAGGTCTGACCTGGTGGTCGTACCGGTACCCGTGATCAGGACATGATGGTAGCATGGTACCGTTTTGAATGGTACCAGTGCTACCACCCTCCCCATTCCCATTGAGCCCTATGGAGCTCAAATGGGAATGGGGATGCACTGGGCCCGGCACCCGCGAAAGGGCAATTACTGGATCCGGCTGGGCCGGAATAGCCCGCTAATAGCCCATTCGTGGGTGCCGGACCCGGATGCGAGTTTAGAGGTAGCCTTGCCAGTAAAACTGGCAAGGCTTCCTCCAACCTCGTAATGAGGCCCAGTAAGTCCACCGAGTTTTAGGTGTAAATCCTCCACTTAACCTCCAAACCTATCATCAAGTGGTACGGTAATGCAGCATTGAAGTGTCAGTAATGTAATTCCTGCAACTTTACCACTTTTTTATTGCACTATTGTACTTGTAATGAGGCCCAATGTGTTAAATTGAATCTGCTTGTTAAGTGGGAATGTGATATGTAAGTTTAAGACCGCATACTATTAAATCTGTAACATTCTGAATCGACCAGAGCCGCAGGAGGGCAGAATTTGGAAATGTCAAAAAAGTGCATTGCAATAATCCAAGCAACTTAAAATAGTACTACTAGATAGCCTTCGAGTAATCCTTCTGACATTTCTTCCAAGACTTCATGACATTCGCACAGGCTCTGCTAAATATTCCCTAAATGTCACTTATGTTCATGCCAACCCTAACAAATGTTCCCGCTACATGATATATTGAATCACGCTTTCCAGCAGCTTTTTGCTATTTGGTTGTGCTGTAAATAAAAGGCTACAATTTACAGTTTAAAGGTTGGTGTATAAATAGTGATCAGATTCGAGAGACAACAGAAATGCTCTACTTCGGTATACCAATTAATGCAAGCTATAGTGAAGCCCCAAGAGAAGTAGTGCTGATGCGTAAATTGAAGATGTTAATAGCCCAGGCAAGATTGATTAAATGTAGATACTGCAAATTCACATTGGCACCCTTGCTACGCTTTTTTACCATGAAGGTAGTTCCCATTGTGACCTATGAGGCTGAGTGCTTGCTTCAGCTGACTTAGGTGCTATGGCAAATTCTAGAGGGTCTCTTCTGGAGAGCCGTACTCAACCTCCCAAATTGCATGCCGATGGTGGTGCAAAGGAAAGAGTTTGGACTGACCTCTCTTAGCACCTATGTCAATTGGAAAACATTATCCTTTTATCGCAAATGTTTATTGCCTCCACCTGGTAGCGGCTTTAAGAGCAATACCTTGTTGAAAGGAGTACTAAATGCTTTGGACGGTTGGACTCAATCAACACTACAGAGAAACTACTCATTGAAAATCCAGACTTTGTGATAAAACGTCTGTATGGATTGAGTCGTCTGAGTCAGCGCAGTCATCCAAACATTATGGTAAATATTGCGTAGCACTAAATAAGCTTGGTTGAACTCAGTTGTACTTGAGCAGGTTTCCTTCGGCTGTGCTGAGATAACAATTTCTAAGATTGCACTTTAACATCTTTCCGACAAAAGAAATTCTTGAAGCACCGGAAGCAGAAAAGTATTAGAGACTACAAATCCAGGCTCTGTGGTCACAAAATGGAAACTCTCTGCCATCTTATCACGAGCTGCCAGGGCGTTATGGATACTCGATGTAACCTATTAGGCAGATTTTTTGTGAACAATCAAACCATAACCAAGAAAGATATTTGGTTACAACTGTTACAGGGTTCAAGGTTATCTGTAACGTTTGCCTTGCTAGAGATGGTATCAATCATTTTCAAAAAGCTTGAAGGAAAGAAGTGAATCTAGATTGATTAAGGAGTTAATTCTTGTGTACTGTGCTGTACAGGTTGTAGGCAATTATGACTTTTGGGACAGTAAGAGCTGTTCATTTTCTTTGGTTTGTGTTTTTTTTCCCTTTTTCTTTCTTTCGTAGTGGTTGTATTATGTGCTGTTACTGTCATTGAATTTTAAATTCAAACTGTAAATGATAAAAAGCTTCTCTTGAAACTAAATGCTAATACAAAAATAACTAAATAACAGGCTACCCAAGTAAGTGGTACTCAAATGTGTCAAGCTTGGCAGGATGAAAGGCTGAGAATGTCCTTCTGGGATTTTGTTCTGCAACCTTGTGGTCACACATGCACATGCATGAGTGCACATAAGCACACTGTTCCGATTATTTAGATAACTTATCTCATTAATGCACCCTCTGATGCTCCATGTGTGCCCGCCACATGTAGCTGATAATTCACTTAAAATCGTATTGGTGTGCTTTGAAAATCTCATTTGGAACTCTCAAAATTGCCTTCATGTTCCCTCAAAATCATGCTGACATTCCCTTCAACTCTCCATCACATTCCCATCAAATATCCCTTGCGCGCCTTGATCTGCATGAGTCACTCACAAGCTGAAAAGTGAATTCATTGTCCGACCTTCCATCGGATAAGCACAGTGACGTAAAGTCAATATTCTGGTTCAAGTTCTTTCAGTACACAGGTCACAGGTGCAGTGCATTGTGGGAGATGCAGCGCTTCATAAATGAACATGTCCAATGACACAGCTTATTGAAATTAACTTCTTAATAGACACTTCCTTGACATTTTAGTCCGTAGTGGCACAACTAGTCAACTACCTGCTAGTCGCAGACACATATCCTAACACACAAGCCTACTCCATATAGACAGGCCGATTCATGGAATTAATGTGCGCTGAAAATTTCGGCGCAAGTCTCCGAAAACACGTGAAAGTCCGAAAATCGCAGTGCAAGTGCGAATATCGCAGGGAAACCAGCGCACATCGATTCATGGAAGTCCGTGCGCGAGTAAAATCTGGGATGTGCACTGAAAAAGTGTGCAGTGCAGGCGCACAGGTCATCTAACGGCGTGCGCTAAGGCCACAGCGAAAGCGCACATAGTGCGGCGCACATAACAAAAGTAGGCGGAACACGGGGCGTAACACTCGGAATGGGGAACAACGCGTGAAAATGTGGCCGTCACGGGGGAAGTACAGGAGGCAAGTGCGCGGAACGCCCACACGCTCGCCTACAACACATATTCATGGAATCGAATAGGGCAAACCAGCGCACGGGCAAAGACGTGCACAGACCCAAACCCATCTGCCACAAGAAGGCAGGCGGTAGCGTCCCTGCGCAGGAAAAAAATGTGCGCCAAAATGTGCGCTAACAAAAGCACGTATATACAGCTCTGATGAATGTCCCATACTGTGACCCCCTAGGACGTGCAAAGGGGTACGCGACAAACACGGACACCCGCTGTGTGAAAAATAGCATGTGCGTGTAATTCGGGGGTGCGCGGGAAGTTTGACACGCGATTGGCCCTGGGGGAGCGGGGTACGTGTATTTCAAGGATTTGCGTGAAGTTTCACACGAGATAGTCCTTGGGCAAGCGGGGTACGTGTATTTCAGGGGTTCGCATGAAGTATCACACGCGATAGGCCTTGGGCGAGCAGGGTATGTGTAAATCTGTGGTTCACGGGAAGTTTCACACACGATTGGGCCTGGGTGAGCGGGGTATGTGTATTTCAGGGGTGCGCGGGAAGTTCTACACACGATTGGCCTGGGTACGTATATTCAAGGGGTGCGCAGGAAGTTTAACATGCGATTGGCCTGGGTACGTGTATTTCAGGGGTGCGCGGGAAGTTCCACACGCGATTGGCCCTGGGCGAGCGGGGTACGTGTATTACTGGGGTTCGCGTGAAGTTTCACACGCGAGTGGGCCTGGGTGACCGGGGTACGTGTATTACTGGGGTGCGCGGGAAGTCCTACACGCTTGCCTACAACATGTATTCATGGAATCGAACGGGGCTAAAGGAATGCGCCAAAAAAGACGCGCCAATCCGGAAACACGTACGCCAGCAGGAAGCAGGCGTACGTCGACCCGCGCAGCGTAAAAGTGCGCACAAACAACAAACAAGCTCAGACGCCAGGATGAATATACCGTTCCTAGCAGCAGTGGCTGTGGGATACCGCAGGAGGAGGAGGATAGTCCGGGCCAGAATTTTTACACCCAGAACCAGCCTTTTTGGGATGCCTGATGACCAGGTGTATGGGAGGTACAGGTTTCCACCTCACATAATACTCGACCTGGTCAGTGAGTGGAAGGATGACCTCACATCACCCACCTTGTGCTCCCAAGCACTCAGCCCCCTGGAGAAGGTCTTTAATGTACTGCACTTCTTGGCCACTGGATTATTTAAGCGGACAAGTGCCATAGTGGGGGGGTGTCACAGACCACACAGTCACGCTGCCTACACCAGGTCTTGGCCATCATCACTGCACGCCCATCAGTCCGCAGGCACATATACCTGCCCAGAACACCTGCAGAAAGGCAGGCTGCCGCCCAGGATTTCTATGGGGTGGCACAATTCCCCAAAGTGCTAGGTGCCATTGATTGCACCCATATGGCTCTACGTCCCCCCAGGGCATCTGAGCACATCTATAGAAACTGCAAGCACTGGCATTCCATCAACGTCCAGGTAGTATGTGATGCCAAGGGAATCATCACCTCAGTATATGCCAACTATCCAGGCTCCACCCACGACAGTTTCATTTACAGAATGTCAACCCTAAACCGGGACCTAGAACCTGGGCGGCATGGCGATACATGGCTGCTTGGTGAGTATAAATGCCACTGCACATGCATGCATGTCAGATACTGAGTAATGTCACAACCCCACTAATGATACCCATCACCACCTCACCAGGGGACAGTGCCTACCCTTTGAGCACCCACATGATGACGCCAATTCGGAACCCCACCACACCACCCCAGGTAAGATACAACACAGCCCACATTGCAACCCGGGGCATAGTGGAGCGCACATTCGGAGTGCTCAAGTCACGCTTTCGCTCCCTTGACCGTTCTGGCGGGCAGCTGTTATACGCTCCCCCAGTAGTGTGCAGGATCATAGTGGCAGCATGTGTCCTGCACAAAATTGCAACATGCCGGGGCCTGGCCGTGGACATGGTGGTGCCCCCACATCCCGAACCACATGCACGCCTGCTGCGCATGGGAGGGGAAAGGGCACGGGGTGAGGCAGCCCGTACGCAGCTGGTGGCTAATTACTTCACCTAAAATCACACCCCTGTGGAGTGCACACAGCCCTGGCACATACCAGCTGACAATCAATGATGATGAGTCAAGTGACAGTCAACTGTCACAACCATACCAGCCTGAGATTGTTCACCTGGAAGTGTTCCATTGTGCGCATCCCTACCTACACAAACACCACCAATGCTGTGTCATCAAAAGACACACTTCTATGCTGCTAAAATCATTACCCCCTTGCAAGATACAAGATGACAATGGTGCCATGTCACCCAACCCCTCCCCAGCACTGCCACCCAACACACCATGGCATGTCAAGCTATGTGAGAGCAAACAAAATAATCCCCAAAACATGACACAAGTGTCACAAAGTACAGTGTCCCTAATGGAAACTGACCACACACAATATGCTCCCATTAATGTAGAACTAACAACACACATGACCAAATACTTACCACAATACAATGCAGCTACCCAACCCCAAACATAGCATAAACATGACAGTACCAAGTTAAAGGATACGTAGTCTTACAACCTGATTATGCCAGCACATCGACCACTTCCAACTGTACAGTGTTGGTGCCACACAAATCTGTAAGTGCACTGCTTCCAACATGAACTCCATCTCCAAAGTAGACGGCCTTGTGAAGACATGAGGAATGAACCTGCAAATTAGGAGGGAGACATGGATGCACAAGCACACATCAATACAACATGCAGTTTACAATACAACAACAATATGCACTAGAAATGTATACACAGTATTGACTACAGACTGCCCACACATGTCATGGGAGTCCAACGTCACTGTATAAGTCACTGTCACTTGGGCACACCCTTTGCAAGCCCATGGAAACGGGAAGCAGGAGGGGTGTGTGTCTCACGAACCCAAGCATCTAACCCAAACTCAGGACAATCCTGCATGTGCCCACCCGGAATACAGTGGATGCCCACGGGAGCCACACAAGGCAACACACTGTAACAAAAAATCAAAAATCAAAAATCAAAAATGGCCATGTGGGGGTCAGGTGGGGTGGGGAGGCCACCCAGGAGGTCCGAGGACAGGGTGCACACCAACAGCCACCTGTGTGGATTTTGGGAAAAAAAACACCTCCATGGGCTCATGGCCTGCACGACTACGCTATCGTGGGAGATTCAGATTCTCTGTGGTCGCTCTCCTCACCCTGTGCTGCTGCCGCCACAGGAGGTGGTGGTGCTATGGGAGGCAGCCCACGCAAAGCCCTAGTCTGGTCCTCCATGGCAGCAAGCATGCAGGTGTGGAAGGTCTCGTTCTGGATGATTATAGTGCGAAGATCCCCATGCACCACCTGACGTGATGCCCGGACCTCCTCCCCAGTTGCCTGCATCTCAGCTGAGAGCGTACGTGTGAGCCGCTCCAGCTGCTGTTCTGTCGTCATGTTAGTGGAAGCCTCAAGGTCAACAAGAGTCTGCCTGAGGTGATGGACTTCTACCCTCAGGGCTTCTCTGTGGCCCCAGGACTCCATAGAAATGGCTTCCCACAGAGTGTCCAGGGCCGCCCGTCTGTCCCTGTTGGACGCCAACATGTCCTCCCTGAGTGATTGGCAAATGGAGTCTGTTGCCTGCTGTAGTTGCTCCATCTGCCTTTCTGGGGGGACAATGGAAGTGGCCACCCTCTCCATTGCTTGAGCCATCATCTCAGATGATGCTGCCTGTTGGTTTGCCATACCGTATATGGATTGCTCCCATGCGGTATTGCCTGGTGGCGTACGGCCACTGCGTTGGCGGGCACCACACCTGTCTGGGGCAAGGCGAACACCACAGCACCTTGCTGTGTCGGCACTGCCTGAAGCTGCAGGACTGCATTTCCCCTCTGATCTGCTGGCCCAGGAACAGGATCAGATGTTGCGGAGTGTGGCCCTGCATCCGTAACCACCAAAGGCGGACCTACCAACACTGACAACCCCATAGTGGTCTCTACCCCTGGTGCAGGTGGGTAGGACAGAACAGAATCGCTTCCAGAAACACTTACCTGCAACGGCACATAGGTCTCATCATCCGAATCAACACCTGAATAGAGGTCTGGGGAGGTGCACCCAGAGACACCCCTGGAGAGAATGGTCTGCAGCAAGAGAGGGTTCCCCCCACCACCACACCACGTCCCCCACTGGTGCCCGGTCGTGCCTGGGATCCCTCCTGGGTCTGCACCATCTCCTCAGCCTCAACAGCATCAAGTGCGTCATCCCCTGCAAAAACATGAAAGACAAAAAATGGAAACAGGCATTAGCACCATGGCACACAATTAGGCCTGGCAAGCTACAGAACCAGTACTTGATTGACACATGTCCCACATGACTATAACCCTACCATGCATGCACTGTCACTGAGTTTGAAGGGGAGGCAAATGGCAAACACTGATGACACCAAGATGGAAAAGCAACACATGAGCTGCATGCTGGCTAGCAGTGCCATCACACATTGGCCTGTGAGTGGCATGTCCAATCCACATACATGACACATGCCATCACACAGATGGCATGTACCATAGGCATGTCACATATGTGACAATAGGGCTGAGAAATGTGTAGTAAAAGTGGGGGAATTGAAACAATCAGCCTGAATGAACACTTAAAAATACGGAACAATGTTGTTGCAAGATGCCACTTCAAGGGCAACTGGCGTGATGTAGCACAAAATGTCTACTGTGGGCAGAAGGGCTACTGTAATACCCAAATCCAGGGACGCAGAATGTTTTGGATGAAGCACATGGGTGACCCAAACCACTCAGGCACACACACCATCGCCTGGCACTCAATCAGAACCCCTCACACACACAACATACACATGGATCACACACACATGCATGTGCACTCACCGGACAATGCCTCGTAATCTGGCAGTTCTCCCACACCTTGGATCTGTTCCTCTGTGACGTAGGTCCTAGCAACATACTCATGTAGAGTGAGTTCAATGTCCTCTGCTGGAGAGCCACCTCGAGTCACCAGAGTAGCGGCATTACTTAAGGCCAGCTTTTTCTTTGCCCTGCGTTTAAGGTAATTCCAGCGCTTGTAGCAATCATTAGCTGTGCGCCTCACAATTCCAAGGCACTTATGATGTCCGCGACGGTCTGCCAGTGTGCCTGACGTTGAGCAGGTGTGGTTTTGCACCCTGCAGTTATCAACATTTCGCGGTCATGTGCAGACACATACAGCACAAGTGCATCATGTTCGGCATCAGTGAAGCTAGGCTTCCTTGGCATGCCGGACTGTGTAGCCGTGTCTGGGGCATCAGCCTGTACTGGACGAGCACTCTTCCTCTTTCTTTTTGAAGGTGGTGGGGATCCTGAGTGGCCTACGCCGCTCTGGCCACTAGGGGCAGGAGCACCGGTGGACTGGGTAGTTGGAGTGTGGGAATGCACACTGACCAGGGTACTTGGTGCAGGCATTGGCTGAATTGTGATGTAGTCAGGGGGAACGTTAGCAAGATGGACTGGGACCAACACTATCCTGGCTGGGAGAGTCAGAGCTGGGGTGGATGGAGCTGCAGCTGCCCCTGCAGCCTCCCCACCCTGCTTACTCGGGGCAGCAGATGACATAGCTGCCCCTGATCCACGTGGCCTGGTGACACCAACTTGCACTGCCACACGTGGCCTAGACATGCCGACCTGGAAGTCAGCCTGGGAGTCACCCTGTGCCAGGTCAGGTGCCACAATGGGCCGGTCCAACAAGGGCTGAGCAGGGATGGTGTCAGCCATGTTTCCCTCAACCATGGGGGGGCATGGGTGTCCCTGACTGGTCCTCCACACATGGGGGGCTAGGGGTACCCTGCAAATCCTGGCCACATCCCCTACCACGCCCACCACGCCCACCTCTTGAGGCTCGGCCACCTTTGCCACCTTTACCACTTGGTCGCCTCCCAATAATGGCACTGGTGTTGTTGTGCGTATGGGAGTTGCAGTAAACTATTGTCCTGGGCAATTGGGGGTCAAAGGGGTAGGGTACTAGATGGAATTCGTACCCTAGTGCTCTAGCAAGGCTGTATGTGACCCCTGGGGAAAGATGACAGGTCACGCAACGCACAGGCACCCCAAAAACCGAAAATAACGTACACGCAACCCCTCGTAGACCACGTGCGTTGAAAAATGAACCCGCACTACGCTGTGGCACCCAGAAACACAAAAATGAACATACGCGTGTTACACGCAGCCTACAATGACCTCTGAAGGGGTACGCGACACACGGGGCAAGCACAGTTGGTAAATACGTGCGCGACTCACTGTCTGCCTGGAAAAAGAGAGTGAAAAATACACGCGTGTGCGCGTTGGCAACACCCCTGCCAAAAGAAGAATTGTACGCTGTCTGAGGAGACAGGACAAAAGAAGAAGTGAACGCTGTTTGAGGAAACAGGCCCAACAGAAAATCAGAAAAAAGCTGTCAGAGGTAACAGGGAGTACGAACTAGAAACGCTGTGAAGTAAATCGTGTGTGAAGCGACAAGAAGTAGAGAATTCACCCACTCGCTCTCCACGAAAAGCACGTACAAGGAAATGGCGTCATACACGTACCATTTAAACCAGCCCACACGTCCAACGTCAATTTCCGCGTGTACGCGCTAAGGGCCTATCCTCCAATTACATGAGCTGACACTCGGACATGCAGTTTTTGGACGTGTAACATGCACCCCTGTGTTCAGGGAAACACCCGCGTGTGCTGGTCACAGACGCGCTTACGCGCTAAGGGCCTTTGATCCAATGAAATTGCGTACGTGTGCTGACGCGCTTACGCGCTAAGGGCCTTTCCTCGAATTACACGCAGACGTGCTGGATTTTCACGTGCCAAATCACTCCGTATCAAGCTGACCACGCGTAAGCACACGGAAGACCACGCTCCTGCCTAGAAGGCCGAATTACTGCCACCCAGAGCCCCGAACACGCTCCCACCTGCCATCTGATGCTGCCTGCCTGCCTGCTGCCCACGTGCCCTGCTATTTGCTGCCTGCACATTAGCCAGGGGTGCAGTTGCTGTGACCACCCCTGCTGGAACCGAAGACTCCCGACTGGGATTCCATCGCTCCACAGCCCAGCCCCAGGACCCAGTTGCCCACCCACTCCTGCCTCTGGGGTTTCCAGGTCGGGCACAACACCATCTGGCACCACTGGCAACCCCCAGCCAGAGAGGCAGAGGGCCACCAGCTTCACTGCCACCGAAGTTGGTGTCCTGGTGGAGCAAGTCCTGGGGCAGTATGATGAGTTCGGAAGTTTGCGCGCCGACAAGGAAGGACGGACCAGGATCTGGACGTACATCGTGACTGCCATCAACGCGGAGGGGGTGGCAGTCTGCCGATTCCATCATGTCAAGAAGCGCTGGGAGGACTTCAGGCCTAGGACCCTCAAGAAGGTCCGGCGCCTCTTGAAGGCAGCGGATGCTAAGGGGCGCCGGGGCCACCTGTCGGAAGATCAAATGAGGGTCCTGGAATGCATATCCCCAGCGCTCCACGTCCAGGTCCTTGAGAGGCAGACCCATCTGCAGTCGAGCGGTAAGTGTACATGCATACTGATTGTAAGCTGTGTGTGTGGTGGTGTGCCAGTCGTGTGCAGGTTGCACATGTGGTTTTGTAGGGCCATGTATGGATGTGTGTCTACAGGGCCGTGAGGCTAACACATGCGAGGCCTCTCATGTGTGACACATGGATGGTGAATGTGTATGTAAGCTTGCATGCCAAATGCAGATGTGTGAGCACACATGTTTGAATGACTGTGTATGTAAGTAGGCATGGTCGTGGTGTCACACATGGATGTCGGTTCCAGCTGCATGTATCTGCACCGTGTACGTGTGCATGTGTGTGTATTTGACAAGGGTGCAACAGTGATGCAACATGGATGCTTGGGACACTGATATGTAGAAGACTGATTGCCAGATGT
The DNA here is from genome assembly GCF_040938575.1 of Ambystoma mexicanum. NCBI lineage: Eukaryota > Metazoa > Chordata > Amphibia > Caudata > Ambystomatidae > Ambystoma > Ambystoma mexicanum. The sequence continues at coordinate 630,197,448 of NC_090921.1, forward strand.
GACATGGATGCCGATCTCATCACTGCGACACTTGGTGGAGGTGTACACATTCATGTAAGTGTGGTGGCGTGTGTGCATGTCTAGTGCACTCCCTGTGTCTCATGTGATGTCTGGCTCACCTTTGCCTGCTCATGCTGTTGTATGTGTATGGATGGTGCTGGCTGTTGCGATACGGCTGTGGAATAGCTCATGTGTGTGAGTTGAAATGACATGTGTGTTGGGGATTGTGATGCCATGTCTGAAGTTTGACAATGACACTCGTGTGCAACTGTCCATTACAATGAGTCCATTGTACAGTGCCCTGATGCCTGTCTCCTATCTCTCCCTGTCTGCAGCGTCAACTGATGAGGAGGGCGGAGAGGGTGCTGTGGAGCACAGCGGCAGGGATCGCACTGCCAGCCGGAGACGCAAGGTCCGGCTCCCCTCCCAGGTTGTCATCTCATCGGGGAGTGAGGAGTTCGGTGCCACGTCCCAAGTCGCAGCTGTGAGGGGAGGTCCAAGAGGCGGAGGACGGAGTTGGGCTCCTCGGCAGCAGAAGGGGCAGCTGAGACCCCACAAGGCCCGACGGAGGAAGATGGCACGGAGTCATCCAGGTTGGTGGGGGGTTTGGTGGAGGAGGAGGCCGTGCAAGGGACAGAGACGGGGTCTGGAGGTGGGGATTCCACTGGTGCCAGTGGTGCAGTGAAGGGGCAGGGACAGGAGGCAGCACAGGCCACCGCGGAGGTGCCTGTGTGTAATCCTGTCCCCGATCCTGTGACTGCATCATCCTGCACCAACAGGGATGCCTACGTCCACACCCGTTTTCAGGCAGGGGATGAGCTTACGACAACTGGCCTTCCTCTGCCTTCGGACGTGGCTATCTGGGACCGGGTTGAGCCTGTCCTGGGTGGTGTGGTGTTGCGTCAACGGGCCATGCGAGGTGACCTGCAGTCTTTACATGAGGAGACTGCACGTCATCTCGAATGGCTCGTTGACCACGTCAGCCTACTGGGACAGGTCAGCCAGGCCGGACTCCTCCATTTACTGGAACTTGTTTCGACCCCCTCCTCATCTGAACCCCCTATGCGCCAGTCGTCCTCCGTGCCATCTTCCCACCCATGTATCACCTGGGTGCCCTGTGGAGCTGCCTCTGACCGTGCGGCCAGGCTGGTGGAGGAAAGATCCCTGCCACAGTCGGGAGTCGGACGTCCAGCAGGGGTGGCCACCTCAACAACTGCACCCCAGCCGGAGGAGGATGTGCAGGCAGCAGGAGCCAGGGCATGGGCACAGGCACAGCAGCAGCAGCGGCAACAAGGTGGGAGCCATGATGGCTCGGGGCCTTCGACATCGGAGGGGCAGGCATCGGCCGGAGGGCAGGAGGACCCAGGACAGGAAGTGTCTTCTGTGTGGCAGCGGTTTGGCCACGCCATAGATGCGGAGCGGCAGCGGGCGGAAGAGGCACAGCTCACCATGGTCAGGGCAGAGAACTCCATGTGGAGGACCCTGAGGCGGGCCGAGTGCCTCGAGGCGATTCGCAGAGAGTTGGAGGAGAACATGTCGTCGTCCCTGCGAACCCTCAGGGCCATGGAAGAGGACCGCCTCCAGGACATTGAGCAGGAGTTCGATGATGCCCTGGCACCGGAACTTTCAGGAGTGAGCCGTCTGATTAGCCCGCTGCCCTTCTAAATAGTTCTTTAGTGTTAAGTTTCCTTTCATTTTTTCTTTATTTTGGTTGCGCTTAGACAATGCACCACGTTTTTGTATATATTTTTTTAATAGGTAGTATTTTTGATAGGTTTCCTTTCTTCAGTTGAGCTCATGGACCCTGGATTGTTGTATATAGTTCACCATTGGATTCCTCTTTCTTTTTTTTTAAATTTCACCATGGAGCAATGGTTTTCACTTTGTTTTTTCCCTTGGATTTGCTTTGTTGGACTGTGACTTTGGACACCATTTTTTTTGGATTTCTTTGGATTATGATTTCTTATTTTTCATTTTTTCACGGACATCCATCTATTATTTTTATAATTCCCATTGTTGTTTATTTGATTTTAATTACATTCATGTTTTGTTTAATACATTTTTTTCTTCTTACTTCGATGTGTGGTATTATCTCATTGGTTTCATGCAGGTCAAGATATGGGTTTTCACATTCACTTGCAACCATTGTGTGTGTGTGAGACGGACATGTGTTCATTTACATACTTGCCATTGGGGTTGTATCATGTAATTGCCTTTTATATGTGGGTGGATGCAATACTTGGTTGGGTCTTTGTGCTGGGTAGGCTGGCCATGATTGAGGATCGTCATGAGCTGGGGGCAGGGGGACATGAGTGGGGGCCTGCTGGCAGGTGCCCCGCACTGCTGGAGGGTGGGGGTGCAGGGGGACATGAGTGGGGGCCTGCTGGCAGGTGCCCCGCACTGCTGGGGGGTGGGGGTGCAGGGGGACATGAGTGGGACATGAGTGGGGGCCTGCTGGCAGGTGCCCCTGACTGCTGGGGGGTGGGGGTGCTGGGAGACATGTGTAGGGGCCTGCTGGTAGGTGCCCCTGACTGCTGGGGGGTGTGGGTGCAGACGGACATGCGTGGGGGCCTGCTGGCAGGTGCCCCGCACTGCTGGGGGGTGGGGGTGCAGGGGGACATGAGTGGGACATGAGTGGGGGCCTGCTGGCAGGTGCTCCTGACTGCTGGGGGGTGGGGGTGCTGGGAGACATGTGTGGGGGCCTGCTTGCAGGTGCCCCTGACTGCTGGAGGGTGGGGGTGCTGGGAGACATGTGTGGGGGCCTGCTGGCAGGTGCCCCTGACTGCTGTGGGGTGGGGGTGCTGGGAGACATGTGTGGGGGCCTGCTGGCAAGTGCCCCGCACTGCTGGGGGGTGGGGGTGCTGGGAGACATGTGTTGGTGATCATATTGCAACTTGACATGTGGCTTGGCTGGGGGGCATGCCCATGGTGGATGGGCTGCCTGCGGGACATGACCAGGGGTGCACGGTAGTCCCCTGTGGTGTGGGCTGCCTGCAGGGGCCGTGGAGGGGGTAGAGGGGACACCTGGGAGGACCCACACTGCCAATTCACGTGTAAAACTTCCTGCGCACCCCTGAAATACACGTACCCAGGCCAATCGTGTGTAAAACTTCCTGCGCACCCCTGAAATACACGTACCCAGGCCAATCGCATGTGAAACTTCCCGCCCACCCCTGAAATACACGTACCCAGGCCAATCGCGTGTGAAACTTCCCGCGCACCCCTGGAATACATGTACCCAGGCTATTCGCGTGTAAAACTTCCCGCGCACCCTGAAATACACGTACCCAGGCCGTTCCTGTGTATGACTTCCCGCGCACCCCTGAAATACACGTACCCAGGCCAATCGCGTGTGAATCTTCCTGCGCACCCCTGGAATACATGTACCCAGGCCATTTGCATGTAAAACTTCCCGCGCACCCCTGAAATACACGTACCCATGCCATTTGTGTGTATGACTTCCCGCGCACCCCTGACATACACGTACCCAGGCAAATCGCGTGTGAAACTTCCCGCGCACCCCTGGAATACACGTACCCAGGCCATTCGAGTGTAAAACTTCATGCGCACCCCTGAAATACACGTACCCAGGCCAATCGCGTGTGCGACTTCCCGCGCACCCCAGGAAAACAGTGCCCCACTCGCACAGGGCCCTTTCGCGTGTGAAACTTCCCGCGCACCCCTGGAATACACGTACCCAGGCCAATCGCGTGTAAAACTTCCCGCGCACCCCTGAAATACACGTACCCAGGCCAATTGCGTGTAAAAATTCACGCAAACAACAGTTATACACGTACCCCACTCGCACAGGCCCTTTCGCGTGTGAAAGTTACCGCGAAACCCGTAATACACGTTCCCCGCTTGGCGTTTGCTGTTTGGCAGTCCGGTAAACTGGTCCAAGGTTGGCGTAGCCCTTTGCGCTGGATTGGGGATTTTGATGGCTTTTCCTTGCGCGAGGGCGTTCACTCATATTCCTATTGGTCGATGACTGGGAGTGGGTTTAGAGACTGGGATGGAAATGGCGGCAAAAGAGCTGAGCCATTCATGGAAGTCAGAATTGGACCAGCTATTGGGGAGGGGAATATATGGCTTCCACCTTCTGCCTTCGCCCTTTCTCACGCTATTTTATGGAAGGCGACACACTGGGTACTCAATCAAAGCTGGTGCACCTTCTGCTGACGTGATATTTATTTATTTATTTAGTCATTTGTATAGCGCACATAACCCAGATGCATTTCGGCGCCAGATATGATCTCTTTTAGTATTCCAGAACCCTTGTATAACCTTTGTTTTATTGAAACTTATACAAAGGGTCTCGCTCGTTTGGCAAACCTTAAAAGTGCCTCTGCTGGCATGCTGCGTGGATGAAGCTCTTGCTCCCCTGTCAATGCCTACTCTCTAGATGCTTGTTTATGTATTTTGTAAGCTCGTTATATGGTGAATGTGCTACTGGCACATTCCTGCTTGCTGGGCAGATTGCACAGGCGTGTCTGCTGCAATGATGATTCCGTCCCATCTCTAACTGCTAAACTCTTGTCCTACAACTCTGATACTTTTCTCTCAGACTGAAACTTGTGATCATGTGATTTTTGCCAGTCATGATCATGATCCGCGGGAAATACCTGCGTGCCACCACCGCCGAAGAGGTGCCTCAATAACCTGGATGGTCTGTCTTTGGGACCATTAAAGGCACTCAATGGGAATGCTAGGAGACATGTGAGATAGAGACTTTTAACCCCCTCGCCCACGCACGTTCCCTATCTTTCTCCTACTTTACCCAACCCTAAAGAATAACATTTGGAGTGCAGTATTAATTTGAACGCTTAATTAGATTAGGAAAAGTTTAGGTGTGAAATTATATACTTGAAAATGTTGTTTTACAAGCAAAAAGTGCCAGTACTCTGCAAGGGTTCTGTAGACAAAAATGATAACACTCACCAATTGTTGAAAATCCATTATCTTGTAGGTCGCTGTTCTGAGTTGCTTATCGCTTGATGTGCTTTGCACTCTGAAGTAAACTGCACTGAGAATGGGCGTGTGTGGCTGGCTGACATAACACGGAGCAGACTTGGAGGGTAGGTGAGATTTGGCGTACTGCAGCATACTGCTACCTACCTGTCTCCTCACCATTGCGCAGTGCAGTGCGTTGCAGTGCAAATATCTCAGAAACTGTGCCTTTTAGGGCCTTGAAATGTGGTTTTCACACAGGGACGTCCGAGTTTTGTTCCTCACGTCAAGACTCTTACAATGAGCTTTAACGGGTCTTTCTATGACCACATTGATTTTTCCCCGATCTCAGACAACCATCTCATGTTTGAAGGGCCTGTGATCTGGGTAAAAAGGTGGGGTATCCAAATGTCATGATAGGTAACTGTGTAACATTTGGTGCAGATCTGTGGAACAGTGTGGAATTGTATAAGGAACAAACTAACAGATGTTCTGCTTTATATATTTCGAGAGATGGTCACACAAAATAAAATACAATATTTATTTAAAATAAAATGAGTGCAAAAGAAATCATGGCCATGTGCCCATTCGTCTTTTGTGCTACTGGTTTCCATCGTCAACACTTCCCCATGGCTGGCTAGTCACGCCTTTACATGAATGGCACTGAGTGTGGCCCACTACACGCTACCAATCTGCATATTTCTCAATGTCGACTCCAGTTGCCAAGAGAAATATTTGTAGTTGAGCACCTTTTCTGATGCCATAATAACTCCTATGAGAAGATACTTATTATTTCAAAGCAGCATAGATTTCTACTAAAAACTGGTTTATGGCCAAAGAGATGGTTTTGCAGGTGGTCATTGATAGTTGCTTGCACTTCCAGCTGCCCCTCCATCATCTCCATATCTGGTTGCACCTGAGATGGATGCTGGCTCTGTCATGTAATCAGGTAAGGTGGGACATGTGAACCACTGATCTCTTCATTTAATATTGTTTCTTTTTTTTCATTTATAGAAGCGCCTCGGCCATCTAAGTGCTGGTTACACAAGGATGAGGCGGCAAGTAGATATAGCAGGAAAAAAGTGTTTAATGTTAGTTGAACAAGTGAGTCTTTAGGTTTTTTCTAAATAGCTGGAAGGAGGTCTCAATTTGCAGGTGAAGTGGCAAATTGTTCCTCAGGTTGGCTGCCAACACTGGGAGGCTGGAGTCCCCAGCTCTTTTCTGTCTTAATCTTGGGGTCAGGAGCCGGTGACAGTGGGAAGATCTGAGTTGTCTGGCCGGCAAGTGTTTCTTGGTCCTCTGAACTAGGTAGGAAGGGGCTTTCTGGTCAGGCAGTGGTTGGACACTTAGACAAGGTTTTGAATATGATTCCCAGACAGCGACCAAGTAGGCTTATATCCTAGCTTCCGAGATATGGTCTGACTTGCTCAGGTCCAGTGCTGCTCAGAGAGCATTCTTTTGGATAATTTGTAGCCTGTTCAAGTTCTTTTCAGAGGTGCCACAGAGTAAGGCATTAAAGTAATCCAATTTGGACCCCAGGAGAGCATGGGCCACCGTCAGTTGGTTGGCAATGGAGAGGAAAGGCCTGCTCGCTCATATGAGTTTTGTGGCACAGGCTGTTGCAGAGGTGATATTGTTAGTTTGGCGGGTCATACTTAGTGAGGTATCCAGGTAAATGTCCAGTATTTTTATGAAGTACAGACCGGGATCTTGTGGCCGTCTATGATGAAGAGGTGGTATGCAGGGTCAAGGCTTGCGAGACAAGCTGGGGGACGACTAGAAGGAGTGCTGTCTTCTTGTTACTCAAGCAAAGGCTATGTTCGGCCACCCAGGTTTGGATTATCTCATAAACAGTGTTTACAGTAGTGCAGTCCTGGTTATGGTCTCCTGTTAGGGGAATGAGAATGTGTGTGTCATCTGCATAGTTCATAAAGGAGACGCCAAAGAGTCTAAGTGGTTGAATAGTGGTTTCATATAAATGTTGTAGAGGGTAAGGGAATCACAAGAGCCTTGCAGGACACCACATGTAATCGGCGATGATGGGGCGGCTGTCGTGCCTGCAAAGACTCTGGATGTTCTATTGTCGCGATAAGGGCAACCCAACTGGCAGCTTCCGTTGAGAAGCTGACTACTGATGTCAGATGGTGGCATAAAGTGATTTGGTCCACGAGATCAAATCCCACTGAATGATCAAGTAATAACAGGAGGGAGATCTTTCCAGCATTGCTGGCATCATTCAATTGATACTTTAGGTCAAGGAGTACAGTTTTTGTTCCGCGTCTGGGACGAAAGCAGTTGGACAGGGGCTGAGGATGAACTCTTTGAGGGATGAAGGGACAATATTTGCAGCAAAGGAGGCATTGAAGATAGCAGTGATTAAAGGAATGAGAGGTTCTATGCATTGTTTGACCATGGTGGCAGGGCAGATATCACCTTTGCATCGTGAACGTTCGAGGTCCTTCACGATGTTGGCCAAGTCAGGCTCAGAAATGGGATTGAAATGAAAGTGATGTGTATGAGTGGGGTGTGTCGGAGGGGGGTTTAGTGGTGGGCTGCTAGTTTTGCTATCTGGTTTTATATTTTATTTTGCATCAGCAAGGGCATCTTGGATCCTGCTGCACCAGGTGTTACCTTTGGTGACAGTTAATGGGGGTGTGATTGGGGATTTTAATTTGCCAAGGATGATGAACAGTTCTCACAAACTTGATGAGGTTACCATTATCCTGCTATTGTAGGACGCTGATTTGTTCATGAGGATGGCTTGTTTGTATTTCATAGACCGGTCTGAGAAGAGGGCTTTGTTGGCTGTATTAGGTGCCATTTGCCAGGCTGCTTCAACAGCCCGTTTTTCAGTTTATAGGGTGTGGAGCTGAGTGGTGAACCAGGTGTTTTTGTGATTGGTGTTCATTTGTTTATGGGCCTTGAGGGGCGCGAGGGACTGAACTGCGTCAGCTAGTATGGAAATGTAGTTTTCCACTAGGGAATTGATATTGTGGTGGGTTGTAGGCTGGAAGATGAGCACTGGGAGTAGACAGTCACTAGTTAGATTGTGGGTGCTATGTGCTAGTGTAGGAGGTCAGAGAGAGGGGGTTTAGTATGTTTCTGTGGTATTGGGATGGTGACGGTTACGCAGTAGTGGTCAGTCTAAGGACATGATATGTTGGAGACTACAGATATTTTGCAATTGTGGTCAAGTAGCCTATCTAGCATGCATGCATGGGACTGTGTGGGGTCAAGAATCCGTTGGGTGCAGCCGTGAGAGGAGGTGGCTTTGGCCAGGGCTGAGGTGTCTGGATCATGGGTGCATTAAAACCCAGATTAAAATCTCCCAGGACAATGAGCTGAGTCTTGAGCTTAAGGTTAGCTGCCATGACTTGGAAAATATCTTCTTCAAAGGTAGCAGGCAGGGTTTGGGGGTGGGGGCGGTACAACAGGTAGAGCCATATGAAACGGTTGGGTGAGCAAATGAGCTTGGTGGCTATGGATTCGCAGTGATGGATAGGTGAGGCAGTGATCATTCGAAGTGGGATCAAGTCTTTGTAGATGAAGGTGACTCCACCTCCTTTACTGACTGTCCTGTCTTCTCTAAGTATGGCCAGCCGATGGGTTGAGCCATGTTTCTGTGATGGCCAGGATGTCAAGGTTGTTAATAGTTATGAGATCATGGACATTAAGTGCATGGGCAATGACAGACCTAGCATTGCTCAGGGTGCATATAAGGGAGATGGTTGTGAGGGATTCCTCTGTTATGTGTTAGGTGTGGTTGAGGCACCTTTTTGGGGAGCAACGGCTTGCATGGAGTTTGATGTGGGCTTTGGCCCAGTGAAACAGGAATGAGTTACATGTAAGTATGCAGGAGGAGGTGCCCTGTGGGGGATTTGTTGTTAGCGTCTGGGCTCTGAGATGGTGAAAGCAGTCTGGACCTGGATGTGGCATGGTAGCAGGTGCACTGCAGATGGGGTGGACTCTCAGCGATGGTGTTGTTGGTGTGTGGTTGGTTTGGGGTTGAGTAGATACAAGAGCAACTGAGCTTAGCTGTAGCGGCGAATGTGCTGGTTGGTGGGCGGCAGGCTGGGCCCCTTTGCTATCAGAGTCTGGTGTTCGTAGATGAGTTACAGGACATGTGGTGTTGACAGTGGAGTAGCTTACATGTGTTGAGTCTGGCGTAAGATGCCTCCTGTTGGTAGATAGTGGTTTGGGATGAGGAGCAGGGTGCAAGGTGTCAGTGTGGGTCAAATCACTCAAGGCTGCTCTGTTTCTGTGGTGCAGTAACAGGAGTGTGGTGGGGGGGTGCACACATGGTGGCAGCATGGGTCATGCCACTCACTGATGCTCTGTTCCTGTGGGGCACTGGCCGGAGTGTGGTGGGGGTGCACACATGGTGGCAGCATGGGCCATACCACTTACTGGTGCTCTGTTTGCACACATGTTGGCAGCATGGGTCAAACCACTCACTTGTGGACTGTTCGCACACATGGTAGCAACATGGGTTATACCACTCACTGGTGCTCTGTTCCTGCGGGCACTGGCAGGAGCGTGGTGGGGTGCACACATGGTGGCAGCATGGGTCATACCACTCTCTGATGCTCTGTTTCTGTGGGGTGCTGGCAGGAGCGTGGTGGGGCGCACACAGAGTGGCAGTGTGGGTCATCAAACTCATGTGTTCTCTATCCAAGTGGAGCACTGACAGGTACGCGGTAGAGGGGATATGGTAGTAAAATGCAAAATTCATGAATATGAGGATGATGCAGCAGTGGCAGCGCAGCTACGTAGGAGCAGCCCATGTTTGAGTCACAAGGAGCTTAGTAAGTTGCATTTATGTTGCAGTGGCAGGTAGGGAGTGGGAAGGACAATGAGTAACAGCAACTTTACAAGATATAGGGTGTTTATGCATGGCAAAACAGAGAGGCGCCTGTATGCATTGCATCCGAGTCTGAGTCGTCTGGGATGTATGGACGAGCAGAGGTGGGAGGAAAGCCGTAAGTGCAAGTGCTTCGAGGTAATCAGAAACAACTGCCGTATTTATATAAATTGGTAGAGGGCTAGAAGAGTCCTTACTCTTCCTGCCTTCAGAGGTGGAAAAGGTTCCTACAGGATCGCCTGGGGACCTGGTGGTGCGATGCTCCTGAGTAGAGGGCTTTTCAAGGAGGAGCATAACAGTATGTCCTCTGATCAAGTCAGTGAGGCTGCAGGATGCTTCAGAATAGCCGATCACGCCAGTCACGCAAGGACAGGCACAACCTTAAATGCAGGCCTGTAGTGACATCCAGCTTCGCCTTCAGGATCTGGGGGTTGTAAGGGAGGAAGGGTCTTTTTGACAACCCCCTGTACATTCTGTATGGAATGGATCTTGTGCTCATCCCATCGCGGGAGACATCCCCCTTGTCTGTCCTCTGATGACAGAGTACAGAAGCCATTCGATGACACATACAGACTCCATTTTATGCCACTCCAAACTCAATCTTTTTACTAGGCCGCACAATGATTTCTAAAAGCCATCTCTCCTGCTGTCCAGTGCCGCACACAGCCAGCCCAGCCGCCCCCACCACCTCCTCCTCTGTCTGCGCTGCACAAGCTCTTTTCTCATGGAAGCCCAGTCATGAATTGTTGCAAAAGACACAGGGCCTCATTACGACCCGTGCGGTAACTATGGCGCTAGTAGCGCCATGGTTGCCACCGCTATTTTACCGATACCGCCATGGTGAATGGTGGAATTACAGCCCATTCCAAGGTTGGCGGGCGGTAATTCCCCATTCACCATTGGCCCTTCCCCATTCCCATTTTTTCCCCCATAGGGCTCAATGGAAATGGGGAAGGCGGTAGTTACGGTACCACAAATTGCAGTACCGTAATTACCTCCAAGGTCCCTTTGCGGGTCCAATCCTTAACGGCTGGTAAAACCAGCCGTTAAGGTAGGGACCCGCAAAGGGACCTCGTAATTAGGCAGTAAGGGGTTAACGGCGCTGCCACCTTTTACGGCGCCGTTAACCCCTTACCGCCTGGGTCGTAATGAGGCCCACAGTCTTCTTTCTCTTCCTCTGAGCTCACTGCCATGTGTGTGACTGGAGCAGACCACCGCCTGTGTGCCCATCAATCTCCACAAACCTGTCTATGGCTCCTCGACCCCCACCCTGAAGAGCCACAGTTCCCTGACCCCTCTTGATGCAGATACACATATGACCCACTTTTTATGAGCAAACCGATCACCGACCACAGATCTAATCCCCTGCTTTTATATATCCTGGGTAAAAATCACATGTGTCAGCTTATATCATGAGGCATCAGGGATATCAAAACCTCCAAAGTGGGCACCTGGGCTCTTATGCCAGAGTTTATAGGCCTAGGGTACAAAGGGCAAAATTGATCAAATACCTAACAATGTGAACTCTACAACATCCCCATGACTGTTCACTTTTTCTAATGATTATTTGTTACATGCCTTCAGTTCCTGTTTTTGCTGAGATAGATCAGTGAACAACGCTTCATCTTGTTTGCCTGACCTTCACCCCACAGATATGAGCCCAGCTGACCCACGTGCTGTTCGGCGGACACCAAAGCATCCAGCAATCTGGTGTGACTGTCTCCTATGTTTATATAATGTATCTGCACATCCAGCCTATTATATTCAAGTATTATGCAAAAAAGTTAGCAGGCGCCCCTCTCTCGAAAGAACAAGGCATGATAACCTGTTCAGTGGTTATTAACCACATTCAGAGTGTGCAGCCATTGCTTTTTGCTCACTGTACCTTTCACAGATGGGAAATATCCATTTGCATATCAGTCTTTGTCCCACCCACAAAGGCAGTCCAGCACCGAAATGCTATGGCAATTCCTCTCTGAACAAGAGTACCTTCAGCAACCCCATACACGTTTTTCAGCCTTGTAGGGCATCATCAGTGAGGTGAAGCTGAGCCTCTGTAAGCACAATGAGCAGGGAGTCCACGTCTGGTTGCCCCCAGGTAACTTAGGGTGACCAACCCCAAGTTCCTTTCAAAAATACAAAAAAGTTAGCAGGTGCCCCTCTCTCGAAAGAACAAGGCATGATAACCTGTTCAGTGGTTATTATCCACATTGAGAGTTCGCAGCCATTGCTTTTTGCTCACTGTACCTTTCACAGATGGGAAATATCAATTTGCATATCAGTCTTTGTCCCACCCACAAGGGCAGTCCAGCACCGAAATGCTATGGCAATTCCTCTCTGAACAAGAGTACCATCAGCAACCCCATACACGTGTTTCAGCCTTGTTGGGCATCATCAGTGAGGTGAAGCTGAGCCTCTCTAAGCACAGTGAGCAGGGAGTCCACGTCTGGTTGCCCCCAGGTAACTTAGGGTGACCAACCCCAAGTTTCTTTCAAAAATACAAAAAAGTTATCAGGCGCCCCTCTCTCGAAAGAACATGGCATGATAACCTGTTCAGTGGTTATTAACCACATTGAGAGTTCGCAGCCATTGCTTTTTGCTCACTGTACCTTTCACAGATGGGAAATATTCATTTGCATATCAGTCTTTGTCCCACCCACAAGGGCAGTCCGGCACCGAAATGCTATGGCAATTCCTCTCTGAACAAGAGTACCATCAGCAACCCCATATACGTGTTTGAGCCTTGTTGGGCATCATCAGTGAGGTGAAGCTATTATGCACCTCTATTGAAGCATCCGTGGTGACGCGTTCCAACCTTATAATGTGCTGGCAGTGTGTTGTTGGGCAGAGCGCTCTCAGGCAACAGAGTCCTCTGCAAGCATTTTTAATCTGACATAAACTTTGTTCAACTTGCAATCTATCTCCTGGTCTTCTTCCCTACTGGGGTGTGTCCATTTATTCAAATTTTGGGATCTGTATTAGGGGATGGGTACTTTCATTTGGTGACCCCTTAGATGTGATTGCTCCAAGACATCCCTGTACTGCAGCGAGATTCAGAGCACCCCATCAAGACCGCTCCCTCTCTACAGCTCACCAGTATTTAAAACATGTACAGGTGAGCAGGTTTCCCGGGTCCCGGCTTTGCGAATACCCAACTGCTCGCTGGAGCCGGGCACGGCTCCTGATTGGGGAGGCACCCCAATTGTTGATAGACCGCAAACAGAGGCTCTTGGAACACCACGGACATGTGAGTATTGATTGCAAGAAGAATTAAAGTAGGAAAGGGATGGAGCAGATTGAAAAATAAGGGAACATGATAAGGGTTGGGTTGGGCATGAGTACCATGGGCAGTGGCTACCAGAAATGAAATAATTAAGTATTATTATTATTATTAAAGGGGAGGGGTTGTCTCAAATCTGGCCAGAAGAAGAGTCGTTCGATAAGACAGTGTTGGACCTTGTGGCTACATACTTAATGGCTAAATAGAAGGGGATAAGGGGGGAGGGATTTTCCTCTTCTCCTGGACACAGTATAATATCATGGTGTTGGACTTATTGGAGAACATTCAAAGTTATCACCCCCTACATTAAGATCCCTCTCCTGATATAGTGAAGGAAATCAGGGCGGTCACACAATTTGCAGCAGATCGCTCATGGATCACAAGGGAGGAGCTTGACTACTTAAATCATTCAGAGAAGAGGATTCCCTTCTTGTATGCCCTCCCCAAAATCCACAAACATCAGACACATTCCCTAGGGAGACCGATAGTGTTGGGGTGTGGCTCCATTTTGGAGCCTTCATGCAAATGTATGGATCTTTTATTGCTACCCATAAGCCAACAAACTGTTACCTACCTCAAAGACACGACTGCCACCATCAAAATATTTGAGGGGCGAACCATTTGATGCAGAGCAAGAGTTCTTAGTCACGATGGATATTAAATCACTCTATACTAATATCCCACAAGAGGAGGCGATTGAGATAGTCCACAGTTTTCTTATCCACCAGGCAACCCAGCATAGGGTTCCAGCAGCCTTTATTGTGGAATTCATGGCGATTGCGTTGCAAAGACATTTCTTTGTGTACTCTGGACATTTCTATTTACAGACAAGGGGCATGGCGATGGGAGCAGCATTTGCGCCCAGCCTTGCAATCCTATTTATGGCAGCTTTTGAGGAACAATTTGTGCTTTCAGAAAGCAACATCTATAAACCACACATTAGAAAGTGGTTTAGATTTCAATCAATCAATCAAACAAGTTTATTCGGATATATAAAAATATCCATTAAACGACAAAAATACAATTATACAGAATTACCAATTCCCAGTTTTCTTCAAACAAATTACTCCCAAGATCATGTACCACCGACCCCTTACCTCTGCAATCTCCCATAGCACCTTGAACCCAAAGCAGTCAAGTTTGCCCCTGAAAGGGTATTCTTACTGGGAAGATCTCCTGTGAGACACACATGGGTAGGGATAAGGGATAGACTGGCCCTAATAACACTTTTCCTTGACCAACCAGGGCCATTACATTGTTCCGCAACGACCCTGGCCGTAAGTGCATCCCCAAAGACCACTTTGACCACATCCGTAATGCCTGAAAAATTGGACAGTCTGGTGCAGTTCAGCACGGAGCCCCCGGATACAAACCCACAATCCCCAACAGCCCGCAACCAATGAAGGCATTTGTTCCGTAGTGCATCCCTTGGTTCTCTAGATGCAGAAAATAGTTTTGGGACTCCATGAAGAAACACAGTTGAACGGCCACCACCCTCCGGGGAGTGACGCCCCAGCAAGAGCCTCCCTTGACCCGAGGTTGGAGAAGGTTCCCCCCTTCCCCCTGAACAAATGTTGCCCTGGGCCCTCCCGAGGGCTGGGGACCCGATGGACTCCCTTCGTGTAGGTGGCACTGGGGGAAGAGCCAACTCTAGTTGTCTGCTCGGGGAGGGAGGAGATGGACAGGAGTATGAGGTGTGTGGCCCTTTGACGGGGTCAGAATTCGGCCCCCCTAGCCCAACCACAGCTGTGCTCATTACACCCCTCCCCACGTCTCCCTTTCTCCCTTCCCCCTGCCCTCCAGCAGCCCATTAATCAGGACAAGTAGGAGGTTTTTTACCTCGGCCATCTCAGAACGAAGGTGATGACAGGAACAGCTTGGTGGAATGGCTGAGGCTATGGTTGCTGGGGTTCCCAAGGGAGCATCAAGCATGAGCACACTCCCAATACTAGAAGGCGTACTGTGCTTCTCTCCCGTACCCAAACCCACTGGACCCACTGAACCCCCACCCCTGGAGACCGAAGGCATAGGCGCATGAGAAAGGGAGGAGCGATCCCCAATGGGACCCGGTGACATATACAGGGCTAATATATCAGAATTTGGATCAGAAAAGGGGTGGGAGGCAGCTGACACCAGTTGAGGGGCCAAAGGTAGGGCCAACGGGACATGTCCTCCAGACAGTTTCGAGATGCCCTTGGAGATCTTCTCACAGCCATTGGCCAGGGTGTCCAGAGGAGCGGCTGTGGCTACGGAGTCAAGACCCCCTCCTGGGGTTAACAAATTTACAGGAATCCTCGAATCATCCAAGAGGGGGTTTGCCAAGTCCGAAATAGAGTCAACAAAGGGAGCAATGCCACAGGTGGACCCAGAGAGCTGTGCTGAGGCCCCCACCTGTAGACCAGTCTTGCTGAGTAACTTGGGTGACTTGGAAGTGGATACCCCGGGGTCCCCCTCTCTAGCCAGGGCAGGGGGCAGTTGGACAAGTGCTCCATCCGTGCAAAGGCATGTAGTGCCTTCTGCCTGCAGGTCCACCGGAGAATTACTCAACACGACCCCCCTCTGTCTTCTGCCCATGAGAGGCTTCCGAACTCCTGATGGGGAAAGATGTTCCTGTAGTGTAGATAGGAGTGATGATTTAGAGAGGTAGAGGGGGGAAAAAGGGGATGAGATATCTCCTCCCTCCATGACTCTTAGGTCAGTACCACTGGTTGGGCCAACCATTATGCAGGCCGGATGGAGAGAAGCCTTCCAGATTTGAAACAAACAAAGAAAGTCACACCAAGCCACCCTACCAGGGTATCTTGTTATGGGCTTGGCTTGGCTTAGCTGTGGCAAAAGACCCCATGCAAAAGAGGGTGATCGGAGGAATGTTCAGCCCCCCCTTCCTGGGAATGGCCGGGATGGCAGTGGCTAGCCTTTGCTCACCTATGAGGTTCTTGATATAGTCCAGTTCAGATCCAGGTCCAGGTCCTAATTGTTGTGGGCCCATCTGTCTGGCCCCCCACGGATCCGCGAACACCCCGAGGGGGCCGCCAACACCCCGCGCTCTTACCCGCGGGCTTCACCCTGCCGGGCTTGGGTCGCGGTAGAAATGCTCCAGGGGGGCGTGGCCAAGGTATGGAGTCCCTCCAGGGACAAAACGGCGTGAGCAGCGGGCCGCCAACACCCCGCGCCCTTGACCCGCAGTCTTCCATTTAGATTGATAGACAATGTCATCTTCATCTGGCGAGGCAACATCGAGTCTTTGAATGACTTTCTCCTTTATCTCAATGATCAACATGCAACCATTGAGTTCATGATGGAATACGACAAGACGTCAATTAACTTCTTTGACCTTCATATTTAAGTGGAGCTAGGACACCTTGCCTGCACTCTATATAAGAAAACAACAGATAGAAACAGCATCTTGCACTTTACAAGCTTCCATCCAAGGTCATTAAAAGAGAATTTGCCATATAGCCAATTGCTCAGGCTCAGGAGAAACTGCACAGCGATTGCAGACTATTATGTACACGTGAATAAATTAGCCAACGACCTGAAAGAATGAGGCTAACCAAATAAATTGGTGCTGCATGCCCTCAAAAGAGCGAGATTCACGCCCAGGGAAAACTTGTTGGAGCCAAGCTTGAAAAGTCGAACTCAAGAAAGAATAACATGTGTGACAAAATACAGCACACAATCATTTGCAATCAAGAAAGCACTTTTAAAATATTGGCCTATGGTGAGCGAATGTCTCCCAGTTAGAGGCAAACCTTTAACATCAGTCATAGGGTTCTTCGCCCGTTGGTGGGACATTTCCCATGTGGAAACTGCCGAGCTTGTCAATTTACGAAGAGAATGGGCCTCATTACGACCCGGGCGGTAAGGGATTATCGGTACCAGTAAGGGCACCGGTACCAGTAATCCCTTACTGCCCTATTATGAGTTCCCTTTGCGGGTCCCCCCTTAATGCCTGGTTTTACCAGGCGTTAAGGACGGGACCCGCAAAAGGATTTTGGTGCTAATAATGGTACCGCAATTTGCGGTACCGTTATTAGCGCCTTCCCCATTCCCACTGAGCCGTATAGGGGCTCAATGGGAATGGGGAAGGGCCCTGGTGAATGGGGAATTACCACCCCCGCCAACCTTGGAATGGAGCGGTAATAGCTCCATTCACCAGGACGGAGTCGGTAAGGATTTGGAGGCAGCCATGGCGCTAATAGCGCCATAGTTACCTACAAACTCCTAATGAGGCCCAATGACTTGTTTTCACATATGATTCTTATCGAATTGTAAAACCTTTAATGTTGTGTACTGTATTGAATGTCCGTGTGGGCTGAAATATGTGGGACAGACCACGAGACCAGTCCACACGAGAATTAATGAGCATCATTCGAGGATTAGATGCAAGAACAATCTAGCACCAATAGTCTCACACTATGTCGCTTTTGCAAATTCTTCTGATGTCATGAAATGGGGGATTATTGACATTGTCAAAAATAGTTTGTACACACAGCGAGCGCTAAATAATAAAGTATCAAGATGGATTCATCGTTTGCAGACTTTGGACAACCAAAGGGGGCTCAATGAAGAAACTCCACTTTACCAACTGCCCCCCTAGATTTATCCACATACAGTCAGAGTATTTCACTTGGGATGCTAGTGTCGCTTTTACACCTTTGGAAAGTGGCTCCACTGTACCCTTATCTGACGTGAAGTGATTAGATCATAGATATATATATATATATATTTCTAAATATATCTTTAGATGTGGCTGTTACAGTAAAATGTTTCTTAGAGTGTTAGAGGCTGCTATCTTATGTACATTATGCTTAGACATTGCTGCAAGGCAAACAGTAAAACAGGCAGCTTGCCAGTCTTCCTCCATCTCACATGGGGATGCAGTTGCTCTCGCCTATAATGATGCCTGCCATTCATGACGTGACCACTACAAATAGAGGGCGCCAATCGACATATCCAGCAGCCGACAATTCACCTTGTTACTAGGGTGACTTGGGAAAACATGAAGGAGACATTCTGCCGGCTAACTACTGGAGTGCCATTTGGTAAATGACGACCGCGTTGGGAGAAGTGTTCTAGCTGAAGCGGGTGCGATTTTCTCACCTTGCATCTAATCTAGGTTTCATTTTTTCAGCGGCTTTGAAAATTGGAGACTGTCATATATCTGAACGTGTGAGCGATCCAGCACTCATCATCAGAACAAGATGGCACGCAGTAACCCTACAGATGCAACAAAGGGTAAACTTTGCAACATTTCCCCTGCATGGTTTTGACAACTTGTTGGGGTCACGGGCATGATTATCATAGAATCAATGTATTGTTGCTTTCAACATTGCAGCGTGTTGCCGGCTGTGAGTTTACTACAACATGCCAGTTTGTGAATGTGAATGATTTAAACACACCAGACGGATTGCAATACTGCTAAGTTCGATCTACACCCTGCAAATCTCAGCTACTCTCAATGCATCTAGCGATCTTGAAGGTATTTCTGCTCTTATTTTCATATATAGGTCATGAACATATTGAATCTAGAACACGCATAAGGTGTTACACATTAGACTCTATGAAAATCGGTGGTTTCTTCTTTCATGATCCGCTAGTGCCAGAAAACGTATTAGAACATCTTGAAATATCAAGAGCGGGTCCAGTTTTTGCTACTTCTGCTTACGCCGGTGCCTCTCCTACTGACAACAAGGAGGATCTCCATCCTACTTGATATTCACAGTATCCACAGATATTGTGTGAGTGCCAGTATTTATTAACTTTTTTATATTTCATCTGTTGGTTCCTCATTTTGGAACTCCAGCTCCAGCACCCTGTTGAACTAGTGCTGAAGCAAAAGTGGTGCTGTTAACATATACCTGTTTTTAATCAGATCTGAATTGTTCCTATTTGCTCACTACTCATTAGTCTCCGTCTTGAGATGGTTGTATACTCTCTGCGAATATCTATCACTATTTTGGCTACTCTTGCCAACTGAGATGTCTTTCTTCTCAAATAGACTTTACCAGCATTAGGCCTGTGTTCTTCTTTTTTCAAAGTTTTTAGCCTACCCTCCTCTTTTTTATCTTAGAATTGTTGATGGGTGAGATCTGGTGAGTTAGGTGCACTTGCTACAATATTTTCATTTTTATATACTCTTTTCCTGTTTTTATTTCCTTTTTCTCAGGGGTCTTGTCCTTACATATCCTACTTTTGGTCCTGAGGAAGGCGGTCATTTGATCTACACGACGAAATGTATTTTACCACGCCATTTTGAATTTCCAACTATATTTAGGTGGGATGCCTGTGCAAACTCAGATAGGCAATATACGTAGATCCTGAGTAGAGTTGTAAGACTAGTGCGACATTGTTTGCAAACAAATAGATTACCATTGGATGTGATCTTATGATCTGACTTGTATATTGAATAGACTTGCAAAAGCAATTGGACATTCATTCCTTTGTGTGACTATCTCGACCCTTGAATTTAAGTAGAGTTATAAGATTAGTGAGACAGTGCTCTCAAATGAATAGATTATCA
Organism: Ambystoma mexicanum; assembly: GCF_040938575.1. Taxonomy (NCBI): domain Eukaryota; kingdom Metazoa; phylum Chordata; class Amphibia; order Caudata; family Ambystomatidae; genus Ambystoma; species Ambystoma mexicanum. The sequence goes on from NC_090921.1 coordinate 630,217,059, forward strand.
TTTGATGTAATTTGATGCTTTTCTTGTATATAAACAGATTTGCAAAAATAATTGGGTATCAATCCCCATATATGAGTATTTCGACTCTTAGGGAGCCTCTATTTTTATTGTTGTTTTTCTTTTTCCTTTTTCATGCCAAATGCTATTATTGGACTCTGTGCAATTATGACGTGTTTATGTAATATGTTAAAATTTGAGTTTGTGGAAAAATTGACATTCTTTGCAATAAACTATGACCTTTTCTACTATTAGGTTCCATGTTTAATACTGTTTACAAAATGGCAAGAATGATGAACTAAAATGTATGATTGAATCTTAAATGTAAATATCCTTAAGCAATAATGTTCAGTGTCACCAATGTTTCAGGTCTTAAAAAGTGCTACTCAAAGAGATCCCAAGTACATATTTCAATATTTAATTTTGTCCGTGTTCCAAAAGTCAGAGTTGTATGCCAACACGTGTTTCGACCTCCACAGGTCTTTTTCAAGGCAAAGCTCTGCTCCAAATAAGTGATGTCAAAACATGTAAATGCATGGTAATTCAACACAGTACGAATTGAAAACCAACATATGGACAAGTGGATAGATTACAGGAAAACATATGCAAAATGACAAAAAATAAAAAAATAAAATCAACACATGAGATATACATTACCAAAACAGATTTTCATGTAAAATAAACAGTAACATGTCATCAGCAGCACATGGAAAATAAAAGGGGGATAACAAAGGAAAACTTATGCACAATGGGTATTGAAACAATCGATATGACATGAATTCTGTGTATCATCTAAATAGTCTGTGGAGTTATGACTCAAACCCAAACAATAAAATCACGTGAAACACCAACAAGAGCCCAGTGTCCCAAAACGCTAAGCCTGCCACCGCACCTGCTGACCAAAATACATAAGCAACTGAGTGAAATATGAATGATAACCCAGTTATCACTAGCTCCATTCACCTAATTAAAGTACCACCTCCTGGCGAAAGTTGCATGCAGTGTCATGGTTATAAAACAAAGTCAAATTACCCAATATCTGTTCTCTCCGAAAATATCCACTGTTAAATGAATTCTGGTATTGCAACTGTCATAATTCTGACGTCCTGTGTTGCAGACATTAGAGCATAAGTCAAAGCAACCACTTCACAGGTCAAAATATTAGAACCCCAAATATTCGTTATTAATCACATCACATACCTAAAACATTAACTTTACAGTTAAAATGCTGATCCGTCATGAAGCAATTATGAAAAGTATCTGATTTAGTGAAGCACATCCAGCCTTGGAATGGCTAAACCTAATAAACCGTGGAATCGTCTGCGTTAAACTAGTCCCACACTGACAACGCAGTAGCTCTGAATATCGCACTTTACGCAAAATTGTATGCGCCCTTACCCAAATATACTGCCGTCTGTACTCAAATCCTACCGCAACATATGGATAATGTTAGAGACATACAGTTCATTGGCTTAATGCAAGCGCGATCTCACCTTAGGGGGGCGACCGCTTGCCACTTTTACGGCAACTGGAAGCACGTACCATATGCAGATTATGATGTACTACTCTGGGTCTATATAGCGACACAGAATTACATGTATTCTTGTAGGTGGGCAATGGAATGTGGTATCCATCCGGCAATTGGAAGTTAATTGTGCTGGTTTGTACTTTTGGGTGGCACCACTGGAGCCTGGGAGACTAACGTGGCGCTTGCACTGTGCCTGCCGGCCGAAATACATTGGATTTAGACAAGTATTCAAATTTATATTAATCCAACTAGTTTTCATGACAAATGGCGCTCATGTTATTCTGCAACCCACTTCTGTGTAAGTAGTTATTATACATATCCTTTTTTCTCAATCCAGGACTCTGCGAGCAGTGACATGGTTTGGCATTCTTCTCTTGCATTACCATTGTTCTCCATATCGGTTTCATCTTCTGAACACGTTTCTCGTGTCAGTATTATTGGTCTCTCTGTAGATCTTGCGAGGTTTTGGACTAGGGTATTCAGGTATTGTGTTTTTGTTTTGCTACGTGATCATGGACGTGCTATATTATTCATGACCAGTTTAGATCCCATATTGAGTTTTCACTTATTTGAGCATGCTTAGTTTACTTGATGTCAATTTTGACGTGTTTGGATCACGTGAACATATTGGGTTACGTGCACAATACCGCGCTTTGTGCCCGCAAGTTTTCTTCTTTTTTCTTTTTTCTTTTTGTGATATGAACATGTTAAATTTGCTCCAATTAGCTCATCACTTCATATTTAGACCTATTTGATTGGTAGGATGTACGTGTAGAATGCTTATTTTCATTATATATGTATTCTGGATCACGTGACCATTTTGAGCGAGGGCCTAGTGATACGTCACATGCTCGCAGGGTTCTTTCCTCTATTTCTAGAATACGGAAATTAACGCCATCGAGAATATGTTGCGGTAGGATTTGAGTACAGACGGAAGTATATTTGGGTAAGGGCGCATACAATTTTGCACGTAAAGTGTGATATTCAGAGCTACTGCGTTGTCAGTGTTGGACTAGTTTAACGTAGACAATTCCACGGTTTATTAGGTTTAGCCATTCCAAGGCTGGATGTGCTTCACTAAATCGGATACTTTTCACAAATTGCTTCATGACGGATCAGCGTTTTAACTGTGAAGTTAATGTTCTAGGTATGTGATACGATTAATAACGAATATTTGGGGTTCTAATATTTTGACCTGTGAAGTGGTTGCTTTGACTTATGCTCTAATGTCTGCAACACAAGACATCAGAATTACGACTGTTGCTATACCAGAATTCATTTAACAGCAGATATTTTCAGAGAGAACGGATATTGGGCAATTTGACTTTGTTTTATAACCATGACAATGCATGCAACTTTCGCCAGGAGGTGGTACTTTAATTAGGTGAATGGTGCTAGTGATAACTGGGTTATCATTCATATTTCACTCAGTTGCTTATGTATTTTGGTGAGCAGGTGCGGTGGCAGGCTTAGCGTTTTGGGACACTGGGCTCTTGTTGATGTTTCACGTGATTTTATTGTTTGGGTTTGAGTCATAACTCCACAGACTATTTAGATGATACACAGAATTCATGTCATATCGATTGTTTCAATACCCATTGTGCATAAGTTTTCCTTTGTTATCCCCCTTTTCTTTTCCAAGTGCTGCTGATGACATGTTACTGTTTATTTTACATGAAAATCTGTTTTGGTTATGTATATCTCATGTGTTGATTTTATTTTTTTATTTTTGTCATTTTGCATATGTTTTCCTGTAATCTATCCACTTGTCCATGTGTTGGTTTTCAATTCGTACTGTGTTGAATTATCATGCAATTACATGTTTTGACATCACTTATTTGGAGCAGAGCTTTGCCTTGAAAAAGACCTGTGGAGGTTGAAACACGTGTTGGCATACAACTCTGATTTTTGGAACACGGACAAAATTAAATATTGAAATATATATTTGGGATCTCTTTGAGTAGCACTTTTTAAGACCTGAATCATTGGTGACACTGAACATTATTGCTTAAGGATATGCTCTTATGTGTTAGCTAGCAGCGCACTTACATGGTGGAACAATTACTGTTTATTTTCAATGTGGAGTAGGTTTGAGGTGCCTACTTGCTCCATCAGAGTGCAGCAGCTAGTGTGTCAGTTGTTTGATTACAAAGTGTTTTGCATGTGATTTATTTGCTTAAGCACTTCCATTGCCTGGCACATCTCAGCTATACTGTTTTTTTAATCTTAAATGTATGTGATAATGTGTTGAGCAAATAACCGACAATAGGACACTACCCGAGATAGTGACTAGTAGCCCCAGTCAGTAGTGATCCTTTTTCTTTATTCTTCTATATTTTTGGAGTAAGATAGGGTGCAGTAAATTATTTAACTGCATACACTAAAGATCATCTTCCTGTGGGGACAGCATTTGTTGATTTTAATTGCAAGGGGAAGCAACTCCAAAATAGAAAGGAAGTGCTGTATCTCTGGAGGATGTTTGAAGAAATGCCCCCTACAATAATAAAGAGAAGGAGTTGCAACATGTAGTGGTCACAAAAACCGAGAGGGCAGGAGAGGGGAAGGAAGGAGAGGAACCGAAAAAGTTGTACCCATTGCTAACAAAACCTGGTGAAGGGTATAGTGATCCATTATTTTTACCCCAACCAAGTGAACCCGCCACTCCAGCAGTAGCTTCCCCTCCCCCTTACAACACCAAGGATCTATATGGTCCAACAAGCACACCCCAACCCCTGTGGGACCCACCACACAGGGTTTAGGAGCACTAATGACCAGTACGCAAGCAGAATTCACCCGATTAAGAACACTGTGTGAAAATACACTACCGTTGCAGTGGGGAGGGCAGCCACAGTTGCCGCCCCCATTGAACACCACCTCCATGATACCTAAGGATGAATGGAAGTCCAGGGACTTCCTCTTCCGGATAGACAGCACCCCGATCATGACAGTACTAGTACAACAAGAAGGAGACCAAGCAAACGTAGGATGTGATACAGTGACATCTGACAGGGAGGAAGAATGTTGGAGTGATATTGATGAGTACGAAGAAGGGGCAGCAGGAAGGAGCCCACAAGTGCAGTGGCAAACACCACAAATGGGAGGGGAAGGGGAAGTGCGGCAAGGAAGGCTCCAAAATAGGTTAGGAAGAATGGCATTAGCAAAGAGAAAAGGACCGAAGGTAAGTAGAGGCACGGGGAGAACCAATCTACAGTTGCCCCGCATTCGTAAGGGGGCAAGAAGACCTCATTATGTGCCCTGGGCGTTGATGGATAAAGAAAAATGTGTTGAAAGCACTACCCCACTTTCCAAAGTTGTGGGAAAATGGATATATGCTTTTGAGAAAAACACTACAGGGGTCCCAAAAGCCTTCTAGTATCTGCAGTGGGTGATCAGGCAGACAGGGCGTGGGTGAAGGGGGGATTCCCAGGAATAAGCATGGGCAATGACAGGCATGATGAGGCATCCTTTAACAACGTGGGAGCAGAGGTGTGGGATGCACTGCAGAGAACCTACCCCGACACACCTGATTTACACTCTGTGATCCAATGCACCATGGGGGACAGGGAAGATGCTCCACAATTCATTCTTCGTGTACAGGATATGTGGAGGGCGGAGAAGGGCATGGCTGGGACCAGTCCATCTCCCTTTTTTACTTCATTATCAAGGGAGGCCTCCCAATGGAGGTACAGAAGGCCCTTAATAAAATTGCCGGGATAAAAGCCAAGGGTTGGCCAGAAATACAAAGTTTAATAGTACACCATTGCAGGAGGATCAAAGAAAGGGAGAAAGAAATTGCACAGAAAAGATTGGCATACGAAGCGTAACTTGTACAGAGCAACTTAGTGAAGGTCATGGCAGTAACAGCTGCACTGCCCTCAGAATGACAGGGAGATGGAGCAGAGGGGCCGATAGCATTGTAGGCTAGGATGGCAGCCACATGGACAAACAATGGGCAGGAGCAATGGCATGCAGAGTAGCAGTTTGGAGGGCCCCAGTGGCAAGGAAGGCCGGGAAGAGGAAGAGGTGGGTACTGGGGACAAAGAAGGGGGTACGGAGGACATGGGCCTAGAGGAGGAGCACAATGAGCATGTTGGCCATGTAGAATATGGGGTCATTTTGCAAGGGAATGTCGTATTCATCCTGTGGCTTATTATCAGAACACACAACAATATATTTCAATGAACAGAAATATGGTCACCCCACCCAGGCAGTCCCTAAGGTTTACCCATGGGAGGTTATGGACAAGAGGAATAGCCTGACAACAGGTTTACACAAGGGCCCAGGGTGCCACACCCAAGGGATACAAACACGAGTAGCACGCCAAAACCAAATGAGAGAGGCACACAATAACCCTTTTGCCAACACTGCAAATGGTGCACCTGTGCCATTCCAGGGAACAGCTATGGTCAGTGAGAAAATATTTTCCTTCCTGGGGACCAACACCCACCCAGAATAGGACAGCACACAGAGAGCACTTGCGTGTCCAGTCCTATGAACTACCTTATGTCCAGATGAGGAACCACGGGTGGGGGCGGAGATAGGAGACAAACAGTTCATCTTTATGGTGGACGCAGGAGCAGAAAAATCACGCCTAATGCAAGGCGGTTTTCCGCTGTCAGGCAAAAATGTGGAAACGCAAGGATTCTCTGGGGTTGTGGTCATGGTCCCTTACACTAAAGATGTAGATGTAAAAGAAGGGGGGGAAAACAGTGCGAGCACCCCTACTGTATCATGAAATCTCAGCAGTGAATTTGCTGGGAAGAGATCTTCTCAGCAAACTCAATATGACAATCTCATTTACTGAAAGGGGTATAGTGTGTTCTACCCCCGGCATATGCCCTTTCCGGCCACTGCTGTTGATCCATAAACTAACAAATGAAATAGCCGTCCGAGGGGTGCCCACCAATGCGGACATGTTTGTGTACAGGATACAAGTTTTGGCAAGGGCGGTGCCAGATATCACACACAAAGAATGGATAGTACCTTCTGATTTTGTTTTCTGCCAGTGACTGCCCCAGAAATACTACCAGGTACTATCCTCTCTTTAGATCTACAGGAAGTACAAGTATCAGCTAAACCTAGTGTGGCAATAGGTCTGGACACGCATGGGTACGAGAATAGATCTACAGGGAGTACAAGTATCAGCTAAACCTAGTGTGGCAATAGGTCTGGACACGCATGGGTATGAGTGGCGAACAGTACTTTGCATAGACCCAAACATACCCCTGCGAGAACTGACCGATGAGGAGCTGTTCGGGGACATTGACTATGACGGGGAAATAATCATGGAAATATGTGTGCCATGTGACATAATGATACAGAACAGACTGGTGACTAACCCACTCATGGCCATTGTCACCACACCGCCGTCATTTTTTGATGAAGACTTTAGCAAGTGCCCATTAACCTGTGGACAAATAACCCTCATGATATAGGATTATTGCAAGATTGCAAGACATAACCCCAATGAAGATTAAACTAAAGCCCAGTGCAGTGCTGCCTCAGGTAAGACAATACCCCCTTTCAAGAGAAGCAGAGAAAGGGATAAAAAAACAATACATGCACTATTGCAGCAAGGTATCATTGTACCGTCAAAATCCCCTTGTAATACTGTGATTTATCCGATTAGAAAAGCGAAGGGAGGGGTGTGCAGGATGTCTGCCCACTTGATGACATCATCCAGAAGGAGTTCGCTTTCGTCCCAAACCCCACCTCCATTCTGTGCAGCATTCCAAAGAAGGCTAATCACTTTACCGTGGTGGACTTGAAGAATGCCTTTTTCTCAGTACCACTTGACCCCAGCTCCCAATAGTTGACTACATTCACCCTGGGGGAAAGAAATATGAGCATTGCAGATTGCTCCAGGGGTACTGTGACAGTCCAAGCATCTTTAATCAAATATTGCACGAAGATCTCGGCAATATTGAAGTCAAGAGTACAGTTATACAATACGTGGATGACCTCCTAATTTGCAGTGAGAGTGAAGTACAATGCAGAGAAGATTCAATAATATTGCTGAATTTGTTGGCACACAAGGGGTATAAAGTAGACAAAGGAAAGTTGCAATGCTGCCCGACAGAGGTGCTGTACCTAGGACAGCTAATATCCAAAGATGGGAAAAGACAGAGCAGCTGCAGTACGCACAGCAGCTAGACCCCACACTGTGAAAGACATGCAAAAGTTCCTCGGCATATTTGCAGAGCATGGATACTTTACTACGCTGCCTTTGCTACAAGCACTAAAGGAAGCACAAAAAGGTAACACCAATATCTCCTGGACTGCTGACATGGACACAGCCTTCACAACACTAAAAGAACAAATATCAACAGCTCCTGCTTTAGCCACCCCAGACAATGAGGGGCAATTTTACCTGTTCTCGCTCTCCGACGGCACACTAATGACTGCAGTGTTGACACGGAAAACATCACTAGGTCACAAGCCCCTAGCTTATTACAGCGGCACTCTTCACTCAGTAATGCAGGGTCCATTTGCATGCGAACAGGCCCTCACATCTGCAGCCTTCGCATTTAAAAAAGTACAACAATAGCAATGGGATGTTCCGTTACGTTCTTCATTGAACACTCCTTGTTTGCCATTCTCGAACCATCGAAATCCACACTCATGAAGAGGAGGAGCCAACTACCGCCCCCGCCCTAGTTACTCCAGTTGCCCCTCTACCAGTGCTTATTGATTTTGCACCGAATTATGTGATGTATGCAGAACAAATGAATCAGCAGAGAGCCGCATATGGGCTCTGCCCGGTACCTATTAGAATGATCACACCTATGAGAACCTGGACAGTAAGATATATACTGAGAAAACCGTATGTACGTTAGAGAAAATATGATGGTCACTTAAATGAAATACCTGAAAAAAAAAAGGAGATACTGAAGGAAGATGAATGGTGACGTCATAAAGAATCAAAAGAATCAAAAGAAGATATAATGACCAGAGAATGCTGACAAGATGAAACACTAAGCAGATACCATGATAAGTGACATGGTATGCATCAAGATAAAGAAGCTTATATTACAGATGCAATAAAGATGTCCAGTTAGTTAAATGTGTACATATGCTAAGTAACGCAAGAAGCAAAGATTTCATGAAGCTAGCTTATGCTTAAATAGTAAATAGACTGCGGCAAGCACCATGTTTACAAATATATACCTCAAAGAGCACTTTAGGTGTGAATTTATGTTTCCACTACGTCCATAAGCAGAAAAGGAATAAGGTTTTAAGGCCTCAGTGGAGTGTGTTGCAGTAAATAATTAAAGAATCGAGACAGAACAAAACTCAGCTGTGGATGACCGTGGCAAGAAGCCAAGGTCTTATCTGGCTAAGAAAGTCCGACATTGGATGCAATTAAGGAGAAAAGCACAGAGGCTCCTGTTCAGAAAGGTCAAGACAAACAATTGACGTCAGAAGACTGGTCAAAGTGAATTAAATACACAAATTAAATTGTGAAAAGACCCGATTTCATGGTGTCCAGTCAAGTGAGGGAAGCAGGCTGAAGGGAGAAAACTTCACACCTACACTTGGGAGCTCGCCATGTCAATACTCCTTAAATGTTCTCGGAGCAGAGTACAAACTCAAGGCCAGGCTTCAAAGAACTAATTGACACATGGCCACTGAGGTGGTGATTGATTGTATCATAATTGGTGGGAAGTGGGTGCACAGACAAGCGCATCCGCACCTGGCTGTTCTTTCTGCATGCTGCTAGACTTAGGTGGAAAAGTATTTGTGGGGTTAAAGCCAACCCAATCATAGTGGACCATGTAATCTAGGGTCCCAAAGTTGTAGAGCCAATGGGACGTCATAATTTTAGTGACGCTCATGGTGGCAATTTTGAAAGGAGGGCTTAGTTGCCCCACCTGACATTTAGTATCCAATCTCCTCTCCCCGTTTCCATATACAGGTATAGTCCCTATATTAAGTTACCTTCCCAGAGTCAGATTGCCGGATAGGTTTTTGAGTTTACTATGTAGGATGCTGAAAAGCACGCGCAGGTCATACGCAAGTGATGATGAGCTTTTGCTATTAATGATGTATTTTTTTCTAAAATCCAGAGTGCGAGAAGATCGAGTGACTGCTGATGTTCGTTGTACTCCCCGTTTTATGAACTTGCAATAAAACGGACTGACTTTGCCAAACTATTGAGTCGTCTTTATTATTTGATGCATGAGTATGAATCTACATCCCCATCCATCTCACAGGTAATGCTATTCATCTTAAAGGGCTGTTAGTGCTGATTGGCAGACTTCCAGTTCACATGGTAGCAGAGATTGATGGTTAGATAAGATAAGGCCATTGACATAGGTAACTTTGAGTCTTCGGCAATATCACAACCTTTTGCCATCCAGCTGATAAGAACGAGAAGTTACCCGTAAATAGTGACTAGTATAAGTGTGTAAAGAATCTTGCAGGTAAAGGTTGAAGGGTCCCTGGTTTTCTCCCTACAGACCCCTCCCATATCTATGAGCAGCCGATCGGGAAAATGGCTTGCAGAAGGTGGTAAAAGAGGCGCTGATCCCGAGGATCCAGAGAGGAAAAACATGCGAACGGTTGTCAAATCCTGAATCTTCCTCCCTCCCTTCCTCCTCACCTGTTTCTTCCAGTGGGTCTCCTCCTTGTTTTCTGGTGTACTTTGTTTCTTGCCTTCCTTTCTTCTCCTTCTTTTGTAGTAAGTAAGGTCTCTCTCCTCGGGATGCCACCCTGTCGGCTGGGTAAACAGAGTGCCCCCCCCCCGGGAGCATGCCCAAGATATTACAGAGTAAAGCCTTCTGGCAGAAAAACCCTGAATGGTCTGATTGCTGATGTTGAGATTGGGAGCTGCGTTCTTCCGCTGCAGCTCCGCACAGTCCCAGGAAGGAAGACGGCAAGCAGGGCTGTGGTAAAAGTGATCCCGGTAAGGAGGAGCAAAGCAGACAGCAAGGTATGGCAAACTGGATACAGAAGGAATGGCGTAGAATAGGACGAAATGAATCCAGGAAAGGAATGGCTCGAAAAATCGGGAAAGGAGGATCGGGTACACAAATGAATGAGGAAGATGAAAAAAGGGAAGGAAGTGAAGAAACGTAGGCAGAGCGAAATGAAAGAAGACACCGTGCCGAGGCACAGAGCAACGAGCGCACGTAGGGAACAAGTGCAATGTGCGTTGCTGCGGTAGGCGTGTGTGTTTGTACGCGACGGCGATCATCATGGAAACACGACTAGACCGTTAATAGAAATTACGGCCTGAGCGTGATGGAACTAGTAATGGCGCCGCCATTTCCCCCATAGTTTCCAATAGGGCATGACAACGGTGAGTGAAAAAGACTAAATGCTCTGGCAAAACGTGCATGCATAAGACAAGTAAAGGGAAGGTAACGGAGGGAGGAGGGATAAATATATGACATCAGAGTATAATATAGAAGGGAAAAATATTGACTTGTGAGTGGCCAAGCAATATAAAGAGATATCGTGAGTGTGGCCGTGATAAGAGGATACACCCAATTTCCTCGGTTTTCAAGAGCGCTAGAAGGAGCCCTTATCTAAGGCCCTGTTAAAAGGGTGACGTAGGAGACCAGATCGGTTAAAGACAATCTGAAAGAGGTAGGCTCACGTTCCCTGAGTGTAGCAGAAAATGTGTGGTAAGACGAAGCTGAAGAGTAGACTGCATAAAATAAATGTGGGCCGGTCCTTCTTAAGTTCGTCTGTCTTGTTTTATGTGATCAAGTAGATCTGTGATGTCACAAGTTTTAAAAAAAATGTATGAAAGGTATGGAAAAAAGTGTATGACTTTGAAAGAAATTTATTTTTTTATATGATTTGATATGATTTTATGGTTGTTTTTTTAGTCAGAGTAAGTTAAAAATATATAAAACCGGGATTGGAGCTTGCGATGATTAGTGCTCGCTCATCATACATGTGTTTTTTTAAGACGTGGTTTTTGTGACTTGCAAGTAAAAAAGAATAAGCAAGTGCGCAAATAAAGGTAGACGTAGTTAAGCATGGGAGACATCACTCTGTTAGTACACAGCTGCCGAAACACGCGCCTAAGCTTAAACAGTACAGTGCAGAATGGGTTAAAGGGACCGCGGACAAAATGTTTATGCCGTGGCCACAAGGTGGATCGCTATCTAAAACGGTCTTGCAGCAGATGATGACATATTCACATGCCACATACACCAGCAAGAAGTTAGACAAACGCCTAGCTAGTTTAGAACTTTTGAAGATGTACCAGGAAGAAAGGGAAGAGGAGCCTTCTGTAGATTGGATATTGAATATGTGCAAAGAGGGGGGTGAAAAGCCTTCTGCTCCACCAGCCTGTCTGAAGCAAAAGACAAAGCTAGCAAAGACAAGGGATTATACCCATTGAGGGAACTTAAAGCAGCAGCAGGTTATAGCAACCCGTCATATGAGTCACCTATGCAAAGTAGTGACGAAGTTCAGGCGAAGGAGAGTGAAAAGAATTTAACCTCCAAAGTCCTGAGGGACAAGGAGAGATGCGAGAAAGAAAAAAGTGATCAAGTGCAAGCAAGTACATCTTTAGGTACAGGAAAAGAGGTAAAGAGATGGAAGGGAGATGAAGATAGAACTGATGAGATGGCACTCAAACAGAACGAGTGGAAGGGAGGTCAGATTCAATTGAAACTCGATGGTAAAGGCATTGAGGATATACAACAAAGGGGAGACAGAGACAATCAATACAGGAAAGAAAAGGAAAAAGAAAAACGATTACGAGATATAGGGGTAAGAAGAAAAGATAGACAAAGACGAGAGCAGTTATAGAAAGACGTGCAAGAAAAGAAACAGGAAAGAGCAGGCGAACAAAGGAAACGTGACAATCAGCAAAGAATGGCTGACGATCGCGAGAGAATAGAGCAGAAAAGAATAGAAGAAGAAGAGCAAAAAATAAGGGTGAAGAGAATAAAAAGACGGCAGGATGAGGAATTACGTAGGTCAAAAGAACACAGAGATAGGAGAGAAAAAAAGACACAGACAGGGTTGCAGTGGAAGTGCAGAGAATTCGTTGACGACATTGAACGCAAGCGGAGGCAGAGAGCACGTGATCTCGAGTATCTGGAAAGGGGAGTCAGAAAGCCCGATAAGGCATTAGACTGGGAAGATATAGAAGAATTTTGAGTGCTAAACCTAGACACTTCTGATATGGGAGCTATAATGACACGTAAGATGCAAGAGGGAGATGATCCGTTGATTTACATTCAATCTTTACAAGACGCGTGGGTGCTCGAAATACGTGAATCGTGGGGGAAAGCTATACCTGTATTCTATCATATACTATGCAGAAGCAACTCAAGAAGTTAGTGGGTATAGAAGCCAAGCAATGGTCGGAAATACAGCTGACCATCATGCATTATTGCAGGCTGTTGCAAGAAAAGAACAGCAAAAAAGATGAAGTATGCAAAGGCGAGGAAGCAAAATTAGTGCAGAAAAAAATGACAAAATATGCCATTGAAGGGGCTATGTTAACCAGTGCAGACACACCCAATATACAGCAGACAAGTAATCAAAGACAGTTCAATCAGAATAATAATGGGTTCGCTCCTAGAGGAAGAGGCTTCTGAGGTAGGGGAAACTAGCAAGGAAATCAAGGAAATTGGCAGAATAACCAGGGAGGGTTTCAGAATAACCAAGTTTTACAGAATATGCAAGGTGGAAATCAGAATATGCAAAATGGGCAAAGGATAAAACCACCGCCCACTTGTTGAACGTGTGGCATGATGGGGACATCTAGCACGCATGTGTAAAAGTCAAAGGATGGTACAGAATGACCAATTCTATAGAGGTGGGATGATGAATCCACCTGCGTATACACAGCAGGGCGTAAATGGATTTGCGCAGAATCAAACGGTGCAGCAGCAAGCGCTGAGAGCACAGCAAAGCTTGCAGCCGCAGCAAATAGTGAATAATCCTCTGCAAGGGCAGTCTCAACAATCTCCCATGGCGTTTCAGCAAACCACAGGTACAGGACAAGTATCAAATCCTAGAATAGGAAGTGTCACCATTGATGGAGGAAATCCATTTCCGAACAATGGGACGAGATTATATATGGACTAGGACAGCTCACTGGGAGACCTGATGTGTTCCATTCTATCAGTGACACCAGACCCTCATGAGGAGCCAAGGGTAGATGTCACTATAGGGGGTAAGGGTTATTCCTTCCTAGTGGACACGGGTGCGACGTGGTCGTGTATATGTGAAGGTAAATTTTCTTTATCTGGCAACTCAAGGTTTTACAGGAGCTTTAAGCCATGTTCATTTTACAAAAGAACTGCCAATTTCTATAGGAGAATATGACATGCAAGTGCCACTGCTTTATTCAAGGAAAACCCATGTCAATATGTTGGGACGAGATTTGATGACAGAGTTAAATATGACAATCTCGTTCACTGAGGAAGGCATAGTGTGTTCAACACCAGGAATGCATTATTTAAATGTATGCAAAATGATTAGACCATATGCAGGTCAATTGGCTATGAGAGCCATTCCATTGGAAAATGAAATATTTGCATATGGAGTGTGCATTGTAATGTCGTGACTACCAGGCCAGCTGAAAGAACAATGAGGAATTTCTGTTTAGACCAGAGGACCTATGGATGAGGAGAAGGGACGTACTTTTGCCTTAGAGTTGCAAGCAGCCATAATAAGGTGAAAACTGGTTATGATTCGATGATGATGGCAGAACATGGTGTGTGGTATTTGCAATGTGGGAAGGTTACAGGTTAACTGACATCACTGATGGGGACCTGTTTAAAGATGACCCATCAGATGATGAAGTAGTATTTGAGGTAAGCATTACTTATTGGGTAAAAATAATTGAAAGAGAAGTACCTCAGAGAATGATGCTGGCACGAATACACCCTGAATATTTTGAGGAAGACATGGCAAAGGTGCCTGTCCCATTATGGACTACAGGCCCCTATGACGTAGGCTTGTTAAAAGGAGTTGGAGAAGTGAACATTAAATTGAAATCAGGAGCAATTTTACCAAAAGCACGACAATACCCCATGTCTAGGGAGGCAGATGAAGGGATTTTTAGGACAATTTCTGCCATGATCGAGCAAGGTATCTTACTGACATCAGAGTCACCATGTAATACTGCAGTGTACCCTATCAAGAAATCAAAGCGGGGTGTCTTGGAGGTTAATCCAAGATCTTCGACCGATAAACCAGATAATAGAGGCATAGTTCCCTCTAGTCCCTAACCTGTATACAATTCTGTGTAATATACCTGTTGATGCATGTTATTTCATGGTAATTGACTTGAAAGATTCATTTTTCTCAATCCCATTGCATAAAGACTCGCAAGATTTTACATCTTTCACGTTCAGACAAGTTCGTCTGAAAAGCACAAGCCTGCCCCAGGGGTACTGTGAGTCCCCTTCAATTTTCAACAAAGTCCTACGAAGGGACTTAAGCAATATTGCATTAGAGAGCGTTGTTTTGCCATATGTGAATGACATCTTAGTTTGCAGCATCACAGAGGAAGAGTGCAGACGCAATTCTATTCAGCTGATGATTACACTTGCTGAGCAAGGATATAAAGTTGACAAAGAGAAGTTACAATATTGTCAACCAGAAGTGCTATACATAGGGCAATTGATTGCACATGAGGGAAGGAAAGTCATCCCTCAAAAGAGCTGAGGCTATTTTAAAAACAGCCAAGCCACACACAGTAAAACATATGCAATGTTTTTTAGGATTATGTAATTACATCAGAGCATGGGTCTTTGGCTATACTTCATATACCAGGCCTTTATTACAACTCTTAAAGAAAGCACAGGCAACCCAAGAAAGAATTGTGTGGACTGAGGCAATGTAGAAAGGGTTTGATGAGTTGAAAAAAGCTATTTGCCTGGCACCAGTTTAGGGATTCCAAATTATACAGAGGAATTTTACTTATTCTCGCATACAGATGCCACTGTTATGGCAGCAGTATTAACACAGAGGACCACATTGGGGTATAAACCTCTGGCATACTACAGTGTGATTTTATACACAGTAATGAGAAGTCATTTTCCGTGCAAACAAAGTTTGGCTGCCACCGCGTTTGCCATAGAGAAGGCTACAACCATTGTAATGGGATGCCCAATGACATTATTTGTTGAGCATGCATTATTTGCCATCTAAGAAAAACCAAAGGGCACATTGACATCACAGAGAGCTTCTGCCTATAAGGTAGTAATATCAAATCCAGTTTCATGTTGGTGTAAAATAGCTGTGAACCCAGCTATGTTTATTGCTGAACCAGTTACTGAAGGAGAACCAATGCATGATTGTGCTAATTATGTAGAATTTTATGATGGGATCCTACGAATAAAAGAAAATGTGCTTGCAGCAGGCGAGACGTTTTTCATTGACGGTTCTTCAAGAATCAATCAAAATGATGGGCAAAGATATACAGGCGTTGCTGTGATGAAGCACACATCAGATGGGGAATTTCGAGTGCTTATTAGTGCAGGATTACCATCTAATTATTCAGCACAGGCTGCAGAATTATTGGCACTGATACTCGCGACTGAAAGGCATGAACACCAGGAAGTAACAGTGTACAGTGTCTCTGCCTATGTGACGTCGACAGTGCACGCAGGATTAGCGTGCTGGAAAAGGAGGGACTATCTCTGAGCGGACAGCACGCCGGTGCAGCATGCCGCCTTATTGTATAGGCTCATCAAGGCACTACAACTCCCAGTGAGCATAGCAGTCGTGAAATGCGCAGCTCACCTAAAAGGGACAGATTTTATCTCACGTGGAAATCAAGCAGCAGAAGTTGAAGCCAAATGTGTGGAGACTGAAGACGAAATAATGATAAATGTTGAAATGCCTGTTGTGAATGAAAAAATGATTGTTGCAAGAGAAGAGCCAAAGGGCTACAGCAGTGTTTCTAGAACACAGCTTATGGAGCTCCAAGCGGAGGCACCCCAGGGAGAGAAAAATCTATGGAAGCGGAGAGGGTGTTCTTTAAACCCCTCTGAGGCTTTATGGTGACAAGACAGCACTGGTAAACCGGTGATGCCCATAGCCTTATTGAATATAGCACCGGAACAGTTACATTATACAGCACATGTGACAAGAGAAAATTTAGCAGCAACAATTGCTGAAGACTGGTTTGTACCGAACTTGGCAGAACATGTTGCATTTTTTATGATAAATTGTATAGTCTGTCAGAAGTTTACTGCTGGGCACACACTACAGGTAATCAGAGGAGTCATTCCAAGGCCTAGTGGACCTTTTCAGCACTTGCATATCGACTATGTCGATATGATTCAAGTATGTAATCGGTACAGGTATCTAATTGTTGTGGTGTGTCCATTCTCTAGGTGGATAGAGGCAGGCCCATGTACACCCAGATTCTATCTGTGTGGCCACATTTCTGGTCAGAGAAGTGTTTCCTAGATGGGGAGTTTGTGAGGTAATGAGATCAGACAATGGTGCACATTTCGTCAACACAGTGTTTGAATAGATCAGCTTGTTGCTTGGTATAAAGCACAAGTTTTCTTCGGCGTATCATCCGCAAGAGAATGGGATTTGTGAGGAGCTCAACAGCGTGTTAAAGGCTAGGATAGCCAAGTTGAAGCTTACTCTAAAGAAAGGTTGGTAGCACTGTCTTCCACTGGCATTGTATGCTCTCAGAAACCAGCCTGGGTCCGATCACCATCTTACACCACACAAAATCGTGACGGGCAGAAGGATGCGGATGCTATTAACACCTCCGACTAGAGCTAGAAGTGATGGTCAGCAGACAGGAGGAGTATCAGGGTTAGAAATGCAAAACTACCTGAACTGTTTAACATATAGTTCTTCTGTAATTTCAGGACAGCTGCAGTGACGAGGAGGGTGTAGGGCAGGTCAAAACACAGAAGGAGATGCTACAACAACTGAACCTAAGAATTATATCCACCCAAGCTATTCCCTGGTGACACAGTTCTAGTACAAAATCACACGTGAAAAAAGTGGGATGAGCCAAGATTCCACGGTCCATTCATAGTGGAGGACATGATCCCATCTGCTGTCAAGCTACAGGGAAGAAGAGCTTGGTTCTTTCTTGGCAACATTAAGCCACATATCGGAGAGACCCCTCTGCCCGCACCCCATCACCAAGAAACTACAGACGACAGGGAAGAACCACAGCACATGCAGACAAGATCTATGACGAGGAAGAAGGACGCATAACCTGACAAGTGGAAAGACCAAGGAACTTTGTTTTATTGTAGCTTAGACTTTGGACATTCCCTTTGAGCAAAATATAAAGGGTAAAGGACAAAATTGGAAGCTCTGTGCATCCTAGTTGCAGGGTGAAGAAGAAGATTTGCGTGTATAAAGCCACAAATAGCTCATTGACTTTGGACTGAGGCACACTTAAGGCCTTGATAAGAAGGACATGCTAGATTTGATCGAGGATGTACTAACCTATTTCAAACTAGTGCTAAGATCCTATCCGTCCCTGGTGGGAAGACTTACAAGCATCACAGAATTTATGCAAGATCCTGATAGTGAAAAGATCATGAAAAGACTGCTTACAGTGATCATTGAACAATTTATTTTACTCCCGGAGTACAACGAGGACAAGACAAATGTCTCTATCACCCATGAATCATAGACTAGCCAACACAGTGCTCTTTCATTTGATTGACGACTTTCCAGATCTTGTAGGAAGACCTGCCAATGTGGATGTCCTTACGTTCATCCACGATCCAGCTAATTCTGCACAGTTGAGCATGCTTCTACACAGTATTGTCATCCAAGTGACACTCTATTTGCATAGAGAACACAGAAGAGTATGAGGAAAAAACTTTAAGTCAAAAGACAAATCGAAAAGTGCTGACAAGAAATACACTTTTGTTATTGCTGACAGAGAAGCAACATGTCATCTGGATTAAAGCAGATCCAAGGCGTGGACTGGTATCTGGTATATATGGAGCATATAGTATAAAGACTTGCTGAAATCTATCATTTCGCTTTTTGAAACCTTTGTTTATGGACACGGAACTGGTTCCAGATGCAGTAGACCATCTTTGTTATCCTGATCCAGAGGACACGTGGTCCAGAGCAAGTGATCATTGAAACAAGGTTGCAGTGCATAGAATTAAAACAAAAATGTGTGTTCTGTATTAAAAAGGTTTTACTTCCTCAGGTGATCAAGATGGGGAGTCAAAGCAGCAGCGGTGTTGTTTTAACTCATGAGGAAAGGCATTCATTCTGCCCAAGCAGCAGATGCTGCCGACTCACATACAGGTGCATAGTATATGCTTGCATCATATTCATGGTCACATTGTTATCATTGATGATTAGAACAGCATTCTTTATTGGTGCACAAAGTAGTCAGGCCGGTGCACCCATCTGAGATTGTACGTATGGTACCTATACGATTGTCCAGGCCCTATATAATCATCCCTGTTCCACGAGAGAATGACAGAGTGACTGAACTTGAAATGGATGTGATAAGCAATGATAAACACACATCACTTGTTTTGGCAAAATAATCGAAACACCAGAGACAGGGTCGGCAAAGCAAATTGGACAAGGGGTCAAAAAGGGTTACACCCACACAGATGATAAATACTAACACAACTGGTCTAGTGTCAATGATTCCAGAATCAACTTCCAAAGGATGGGGACTGTATAAGCAATTAATGATAAGAAGCTTTATGCCTATAGGAGTTCTGAGACAAATGGAAAAAGGAGGACTTTTGAGGAGTCAAGAGGCTTTAATGAATGAACTCACACGGATAACGCCTGTTAGCACACCTGACCCTGTGTCATATGATGTTACGATAGTGCCTAGAAGAAGGACACAGATGGAAATTATGAGAGATATTTTCATACCTAATGGGCATACTGCAAGAGTGAAGGCTTCTAAATCTCCTCCTACTCAAATGATACAGGCAGATACATCTAGAACATTGAAGGAAATGCAGGAAAATCCTCCAGTAGGAGGAAGGCGAATGGAAGTATTATGTGACATACTTGTGGAAGCTCATGTCAAAAGAATCAGAGGCAAAATAAGCACAAGAGAAGAGGACTCTGAATTAAATGATTACTTGGTTAGCACAGCACACTTGGAAAATAACATATGGTACCAACATATGAAGGAAGTTGGAAGAAGGCTTCAGATGGGGAATGCTACGTATGTGCACTCCTGCCATACAGTATGGGGAACATCTTTGTTTATATTTAAATTTATGTCCAGACAGCACACTGCCTGTCACATATAGCCATGTGCAAAACCAGAGGTCAGATCATGGGCCGTGATGCCTATCTCAAATGGGCAACTGAATGGGCAGATCCAGACGAAGATGATTATGTGCAAGATACAAAGACAAGAGACAGAGCCCACACAAAGGTCCATGTTATAAGATATGAGAAACCTGGAGTTAAAGGTGCATGAATCAGATGACAAGTGAATAGAAGGCTTGACGTTACAGGAAAATCTGAAGAAGAAATTTGAAGATGGAAGAAAAGAGGACAGATGCAGATCTCAGGATCAGTGCTTTCACCATATGGTTGGAAAGAAGGAGTGGTGATCTGCAGAGCCTGGGTGGCAATTGGGTGTTACCAACCTGCCATTAATTATGCACAGAAAGGATGCAAGCCATTATGGCCAAGACTTGCTAATTTACTGGCATGGGTCGAAGACAGAGGAGGACCCTTACAGATAATAGACCCATTGGAGAGCTCAAAACTATGTTTCAGAAAGAATGGTACACGAAAAATGGGAGAGAACAAAAATTGTGGCCGAATGTTTGATGTTCCAGGAATGATACATGGTAATGCAATGAACATGGATCACTATTGGGCTTGTGGATCCAAGGCATATATGATATTGCCTAAGAATTGGGGAGGAATATGCACACTGGTGAATGTCCATGTTCCAGCGTTGGTGATTCCAAAAAGTGATTTAAACATAGACAATTTCCCAAAAGCAGATGTTCACCTGAGAAGGAAGAGATCTTTGGAGATTGTGAAGAGGATGAAGAGGGACTACTTCTCTGCAAAGCTTTTGACTCTATTCCATATGAGCACAGACTGTTCAGCCAGACCTCTTCAGTGTTCACTTTGATCTTCATGCCAAGAATTCAGGCTGGAGCAAATACTAAATGGTTGCAGATAACCAGATGGGAGTTACTGCAGACCATTAACACAATGATAAAAGTATTCAATGCAATCAGAGAAGAACTGAGAGCAATCAGACTAATGACACTTCAGAACAGATATGTTTTAGACATGATTACAGCAATGGATGGAGGTGTGTGTGCACAAATCGGGGAATCATGTTGCACATTCATATCTTCTCATGATAACTTTAACAGAAGCCATAGACATGCTGATGAAACTACAGAAGCAGATGATAGGTGAAGTTGAGGAGGTTGATGATGACAGCTGGTTTGGATCACTGTTCTCATGGGTTCCACAGTGGATGGCAGATGCATTCAAGTTTCTTGGAGCACTGTTAGTGATGATACTTCTTGGACTCTGTATAATCAAGATAACAATCTCACAGCAAGAAGACAGCAAAAAAAGCCATAGGGATGAACATCATGATTGATGTTGAGCCAGGATAGAAGCCCAAAGACCTGACTGATGAAGAAATAAGAGACTTTGTGAAATCCAGCATTTATGCACCAGAAGGTACAAAGTTTCTATATCCAAAGAACCATAGAAAATATGTGGGAAGATGGATCTATTGCAGTTGCAGTGGAGAATACCAACTTATGACTTGGAATAAGAATGAGCATGTGAAAACAGCAGGATGCCTGAAAGGAGTCATAACGATATGGACTCCAAAGAAGCATTTCTTCAGACCAGGATGTCTGGATATAGTGGATGAGAAAAAAGTGGATATAAAGGATGAGTGAAAGTGGCCGATAAATCTCCCAAAGGGGGGGGGTGAAGAGGAGGAGCCAAGTACCGCCCCTGCCCTAGTTACTCCAGTTGCCCTTCTACCAGTGCCTATTGATTTCGCACCAAATTGTGTGACGTATGCAGAACAATTGAATCAGCAGAGAGCCGCATATGGGCTCTGCCTTGTACCTATTAGAATGACCGCACCTATCAATATACCCACACCTAAGAGAACCTGGTGTCACGACCTTATCCCCTTCCAGGGGTCACAGGCCCTTAAGGACCCCCTTTGGCTCACCTCAGATGCCCTGGAGCCAGTCTTGGCGTTGCTGGCATAGGAGACGCTTGCAGGAACGGGGTTTCAATGAGCATCGGACCAGCATGGCCGCCCCCAGGTGGAATACAGGAGAACTGCATCCTGCGGTCTAGCTTCCAGGGTGGGGCCCGCCCCAAAGACACCTGGGAGACCGCCTTGCTATTTAAACCACGCCGATCTTGAGGCACGCGCTTCGCGTTAATCTGCTTCAGCAGCGTGACGCTCATCTGGTCCTGTCCAGCATACCTCCGGCTTCGTCGACATCCAAGGCCCGAATCTTCTCCATCCTTACCTGCATCTATGCATCCGTTGGCTATACGGTGTCCTCCAGCTTCGTCGACGGCCAAGACCAGTCTCTTCTTCATCCTTACCTGCATCTCTGCATCCGTCGGCTAGACGGTGTCCTCCGGCTTCGTCGACTTCCAAGACTAGTCTCGTCTTGATCCTTCCCTGCACAGCTGCATCCACCGCCTGGGCAGTACCCTCTCCTCCCGGATTTTCGAGGACAATTCACCCCCGGGCCGCCCTGGCCTGCAAGATAAAGCAAATCACAGGTTAGCCATTTGCATGGACGCTTCCGTGCCGCTTGGCGTTCACTTACCTGTTCGGACTCGCCTTTGGCTACTTCGCAACATCATCACCTGCAGCAATAGTAAGAAGGTTACTACCGGCGAATTCATCACGGCAAAACCCCACCCAAAAACATTGTTCCACCAATCAAGACTCACCTGAATACTTACCTGGATAGGATTTGCAGCCGGCCTGAACTCCGGCCCTCGCCAGTGAAGTAACTCAGCGATACGGTGCCACATTGACGCGCCCCTGCCCAGCGTGGCAGGACGGAGAGCGCATCTTTACATTATAAAAGGTGAGAGCCGTCACTGGGGGAAAACTGCAGGGGAACCCGGGTGGAGGGTCTTGAAGAAGGAGTAGTTTCTAAATCGCCCCTCCTGTCTTCCAGTGTTACCTCTACCGATTCCAGGGGCAGGCGAAGGGTTCCGAAGAACTTCCCGGTTATCGAGAGGCGCCCCCGTGGAGACACAAGGTGAGCGTTACAGAATGTGAAGCGCCAACTTAATAATCCACCTGGGCGTCTATGATGGAAACTTCAGAAACAGATCAGCTAGCCCAGTTGCGTGCGGAAGTCCATTCCGCGTGGCAGGAGACCAACGCGTTACGAAGGGAACTGATTGTCACCAAAGAGAGGACGTAGGACTTAGGGCGGCAGCTTCTTCAGTCCCAGGCAGGACAGGCTCCCTTGCCCGGATTGGGTCCGTCCACCTCAGCCTCCGCCAGTAATCCAGTTCAAATCAATCTCCCTGGGACCGTGCCACTAGCTCCTCCTGAGCGTTTTGCGGGAGATCCCCGGCGGTTTGCCACTTTTATGAACCAATGCCGCCTTCACTTTCTCTGCTGACTGGGGGCCTTCCCTATGGACCAAGCCCCTGTTGCTTTTGTACTATCTTACCTCAGTGGGAGTGCAGCGGATTGGTCCGTGCCGTTCATCAGTCGAGATGACCCGCTGCTGCGAGACTTTGATGGGTTTCAACGGGAGCTGGAGAAACTCTTCACTCAACGCCACCATGGGCAGGCTCTAGACAACAAACTGCTATCACTCCGTCAGGGGAATCAGGACTTGCTAACCTATATCGCTATGTTCAATCGGCTGGTGGTCGAGGCTGGCTGGCTGGAGGATAAACGAACTACCTTGTTTCATCGGGGCCTTCGTGGAGAGCTAAAGGACGTCTTGGCCCAAGTGGTGGACCCGCCCAAGAATTGTGCTGAATTCATCAGTCTGGTGGTACAACTGGATCGTCGCCTACAGGATAGGAAGAGTGACTGTGAGAGATCAGATTCGCGTCCCTTGTTCTTACGTCCCAAGGAACACTCCTCGGGGGGCCCTGAGGAAACCAGTGAACCCATGCAGATAGGAGGTGCCAGACCTCCATTAACCAAGGCCGAGAGGGAGAAAAGAAGGGAGATGCAGTTGTGTCTCTACTGTGGCAAAGCAGGCCATTTCTTGAAGGAATGCCCGGTTAAGCCCCCCAGATGAGCACTCGGTGCCACCAATAAGGAAGCTCTGGAAGAGGAATCGGGAAACGACCAAGCCCGGCAATTGTAGGGGTCCAATTGTCGAGCAGAGAAACCCAGCTTCAGACCTCCCATTTTACGCTACCGGTGATCTTAATTCCCCACCAGCAGTCGACCAAAATGCATTCACTGGAAGCTTACCTCGACAGCGGGGCAGTGGGGAACTATATCGATCAGGACCTTGCGGTAAAGATGGGCCTAGCCCTGTGTTCCAAACCAACTGCAGAGACTGTTACCACGGTTGATGTCACAGAGATTGCTTCAGGCCCCGTCTCAGAGTGCACCACTGAACTTACCCTTCTGTGCGAAGATGGGCATCGTGAAATCATAGCCTTTGATTTAATTAAGGCGCCCCAGTTCCGGCTGATCCTGGGAATGCCTTGGTTAGTGGCTCACAATCCTCGAATTGACTGGCGAGCTCCGGAACTAGTTTTCGCCCATAGCTGTACGCATACCTGTTACCCAAAGGGACGAAGGCCACACTCGCAAGTGCACCGGGTCGAGAGGAACTAGCTCACACCCTTGGAGGGGTCGTGACCCTGCCTGCTCATTAGCAAGACTTCCATGACGTTTTCCAGAAGGAACAGGCAAACACGTTGCCGCCCCATAGACCTTATGATTGCCAAAACGACCTGCTGCCTGGAGCCCAGATTCCGTGTAGGCGCATTTATGCGCTCACTGAGCCTGAAAATCAACATCTTAAGGCATACTTGAAGCAATACCTGGCCAATGGCTTCATCCGCCCGTCCAAGTCTGCAGCCGCAGTGCCGTTATTCTTCGTACCAAAAAAGGAAGGTGAACTGAGAACATGCATCAATTATCGTGCATTGAACCAAGTGACTGTCAAAAACCGCTATCCATTGCCCTTGATTCCGGAGCTACTGGACCAGGTTAAGGAAGCCCAGATTTACACAAAGTTTGACCTAAGAAGGGCCTATCATCTGGTGCGCATCAGAGAAGGGGATGAGTGGAAGATGGCCTTCCGTACAAAGTACGGCCTATTCGAGTACCAAGTAATGCCGTTTGGCCTCTGCAATGCCCCAGCCGCGTTCCAATACTTCATGAATGAAGTCCTCCGAGAGTACATTGATGTCTGTGCTCTTGTATACATTGATGACATCCTGGTGTATTCCACGTCAGAGCAGGAGCATATTGGGCACGTGCGGGCGGTCCTGAATAAGCTTCGCGAGCACCACCTTTATGCGAAACTGAAAAAGTGCTTGTTCCATGTTACGGAAGTGGAGTTCCTGGGCTTCGTTCTTTCCCCCCAGGGCATTCGAATGAACGCACATAAGGTGGACGCAGTCCTCAATTGGCCAGCCCCTGCCTCAATCAAGGGAGTCCAAAGCATGCTGGGGTTCGCAAACTTCTATCGTCGCTTCATCCCAGGTTTTTCTCAGAGCGTGCACCCAATCACCTTGTTGCTCAGAAAATGCAACAAGACTTTTACCTGGCCGAAGAAGCGGAAAAGGCCTTCCAAGAACTCAAGACAAGGTTCACCTTGGCCCCCATTTTACGTCATCCGCGTCCAGATCCCCCCTACATGGTGGAAACTGATGCCTCCAGTCTGGCCATGGGGAAGGTTTTGTCCCAAAGGGATCCGCTAGCTGGTCAGCTACACCCAGTAGCCTTTTGGTCGTGCAAGTTCACGCCGGCCGAACTCAACTACGCAATTACCGATAAGGAGTTATTGGCCATAAAGGCGGCTTTCAAGGCCTAGCGGCACTACCTGCTGGTGGCCCGGCATACCATCGCGGTGATAACGGACCACAGGAACCTCCAATACTTGAAAGGGGCAAAGGCCCAATCTTCACGGCAGCTGCGTTGGGCTCTATTCTTCGCAGAATACGACTTTGTAATAACATATCGACCTGGTGTCAAGAAAGGCAAAGCGGACGCTCTCTCCCGCATGGGCACAGACGAGTTGGCACATACGCCGCCTGATCCAGTGGCTATCATACCGGAGAATCCGATCCTGGGCATTACAACCACTATGACCCAGAGTGAACTTCTGTATAAAATCCAACAGGTTCTCACCCAGGAGCAGCTACAAGAATGGGCCTCCAGAGGAAAGCACTACAGTGTCAAGAAGCAACTGCCATATTATTGTGAACGGTTATTCGTCCCGGTGAAGGAATTACAAGAGCATGTCATCTCCGGGCATCATGATTCCCTTATGGAAGGCCATCCAGGAATCGCCAAGACTCTAGCCAAAATCAAAAGGAACTACTGGTGGCCCACCTGGCGGAAGGATGTGATTGAATTTGTGGCTCCGTGTGGAGTGTGCGCCCAAAACAAGTCCAGCAAGCAAAGATCAGCCAGACTCCTTCAGCCCCTGGCCATCCCACCAGCCCCGTGGCACACATTGTCGCTGGATTTCATCACCGACCTTCCCCCATGTCAAGGCTTCGATACCATTTTGGTGATTGTGGACTTATTTTCCAAAATGGCCCACTTCATCCCCTTTAAGGGACTCCCAACTGCCTCCGGTCTCGCCAAAGTCTTCTTGGAACAAGTTGTGTGCCTGCATGGATTTCTGTCGGTCTTAGTATCTGATCGGGGTACTCAGTTCGTGTCCAGCTTCTGGAAAAAGTGCTGCTCCTTGGCCCAGATAGACATCCGTCTATCCACCAGTCACCACCCTCAAACCGACGGCCAGACCGAGAGGACAAATCAGACTTTTGAGCAGTATCTGCGCTGCATGCTTCACCAGGGAGAAGGGGATTGGAGAGAGTTCCTATGGATCGCGGAGTATACATATAATAACTCGTTACACAGCAGCACCGGGCAAACCCCATTCTTCACGATCTACGGTCGGCACCCACGGACTTCCGAACTAGACACCCCTACCACCCTGGAAATGCCGGCAGTCAATATTCTGCATACGACCATTACCCAAGCTTTCGCCAAGGCTCAGGAACATCTACGACAAGCCAAGGCACGCCAGAAGAAGTGCACGGACCAGCATCGTTCATAAGCTCCTGTCTATCAGCTGGGAGACATGGTGTGACTTGCCTCCAAGCACTTACCAATCAAGGGAAAGCAAACGTTTCGTCCACTGTTCTTGGGACCGTACCCAGTGGAAGCTATCATTAATCGAGCAGCGGTGAGGCTGTCGTTACCAGCCAACATTTGTATACACCCAGTTTTCCATGTCTCTCTCCTGAAACCCTTCAAACCGGGAACCCGTGTAACAACCCCACCTGACCTGATCATCATCCAAGGAGAACCCGAGTACGAGGTAAAAGACATTCTGGACTCCAAGGAGGTAGGGTCGAAGCTTTACTACCTGGTGGACTGGAAGGGGTATGGACCTCAGGATAGGACGTGGGAGCCTAGTGAACATGTTCATGCTCCTCGTTTGCTCCAACGCTTTCATCAGACATTTCCCTCTAAACCCGACCTGGCAGGAGAACTACCCTGAGAGGGGCCTTAAGGGGGCGTGCTGTCACAACCTTATCCCCTTCTAGGGGTCATGGGCCCTTAAGGACCCCCTTTGGCTCGCCTTGGATGCCCTGGAGCCAGTCTTGGCATTGCTGGCATAGGAGACGCTTGCAGGAACGGGGTTTCAATGAGCATCGGACCAGCATGGCCGCCCCCATGTGGAATACAGGAGAACTGCATCCTGCGGTCTAGCTTCCAGGGTGGGGCCCACCCCAAAGACACCTGGGAGACTGCCTTGCTATTTAAACCACGCCCGTCTTGAGGCACGCGCTTCGCGTTAATCTGCTTTAGCAACGTGACGCTCATCTGGTGCTGTCCAGCATACCTCCGGCTTCGTCGACATCCAAGGCCCAAATCTTCTCCATCCTTACCTGCATCTCTGCATCCGTCGGCTAGACGGAGTCCTCCGGCTTCGTCAACGTCTAAGACCAGTCTCTTCTTCATCCTTACCTGCATCTCTGCATCTGCCGGCTAGACGGTGTCCTCCGGCTTCGTCGACTACCAAGACCAGTCTCGTCTTCATCCTTCCCTGCACAGCTGCATCCACCGCCTGGGCTGTACCCTCTCCTCCCGGATTTTCGAGGACAATTCACCTCCGGGCCGCCCTGGCCTGCAAGATACAGCAAATCACAGGTTAGCCACTTGCATGCATGCTTCCGCGCCACTTGGCGTTCACTTACCTGTTCGAACTCGCCTTCGGCTACTTCGCAGCATCATCACCTGCAGTAATAGTAAGAAGGTTACTAGCGGCGAATTCATCACGGCAGAAGCCCACCCAAAGAAATTGTTCCACCAATCAAGACTCACCTGAATACTTACCTGAATAGGAGTTGCAGCCGGCCTGAACTCCAGCCCTCGCCAGTGAAGTAACTCGCGATACAGTGCCACATCAACGAGCCCCTGCCCAGCGTGACAGGACGGAGAGCGCATATTTACATTATACAAGGTGAGAGCCGTCACTGGGGGAAAACTACAGGGGGAACGCAGGTGGAGGGTCTCGAAGAAGGAGTAGTTTCTAAATCGCCCCTCCTGTCTTCCAGTGTTACCTCTACCGATTGGGGGCAGGCAAAGGGTTCCGAAAAACTTCCCGGTTATCGAGAGGCGTCCCCGTGGAGACACAAGGTGAGCATTACACCTGGACAGTAAGATATCCACTGAGAAAACCATATGTACATTTGAGAGAATATGATGGTCACTTAAATGAAATACCTGAAGAAACAAAGGCGACACTGAAGGAAGATGAATGGTCATAAAGAATCGAACTGGCACCCAGATAAGAAGATATAATGACTAGAGAATGCTGAAAAAAGACGAAACACTAAGGAGATACCATGATAAGTGACATGGTATGGATCAAGATGAAGAATTTTATATTACAGACGCAATAAAGATGTCCAGTTAGTTAAACGTGTACATATGCTAATTAACGCAAGAAGGAAATATTTCATGAAGCTAGCTTATGCTTAAATTGTAAATAGACTGCGGCAAGCGGCACGTTTACATATATATACCTCAAAGAGCACTTTAGGTGTGAATATATGTTTCCAATACATCCATAAGCAGAAAAGGAATATGGTTTTAAGGCCTTTTTGGAGTGTGTGGCAGCAAATAATTCAAGAATTGAGACAGAACGAAACTCAGCTGTGGATGACTGTGCCAAGAAGCCAAGGTCTTATCTGGCTAAGAAAGGCTGACATTGGATACAATTAAGGAGAAAAGCACAGAGTCTCCTGTTCAGAAAGGTCAAGACAAACAATTGACGTCAGAAGACTGGTCAAAGTGAATTAAATACACAAATTAAATTGTGAAAAGACCCGATTTCATGGTGTCCAGTCACGTGACGGAAGCAGGCTGAAGGGAGAAAACATCACACCTACCCTCGGGAGCTCGCCATGTCCATACCCCTTAAAGGTTCTCGGAGCAGAGTACAAACTCAAGGCCAGGCTTCAAAGAACTAATTGACACATGACCACTGAGGTGATGATTGATTGTACCATAATTGGTGGGAAGCGGGTGCACAGACAAGCACATCTGCACCTGGTTGTTCTTTCTACATGCTGCTAGACATAGGTGGAAAAGTATTTGTGGGGTTGATGCCAACACAATCATAGTGGACTGTGTAATATAGGGTCCTCTAGTTGTAGAGCCAATGGGACGTTGTACTTTTAGTGACGCTCATGGCCTTTTTTTAAAGGAGGGCTTAGTTGCCCAACCTGACATTTAGTATCCAATCTCCTCTCCCCGTTACCATATACAAATATAGTCCCTATATTAAGTTACCTTCCCAGAGTTTATCAGATTGCCCGATAGGTTTTTGAGTTTGCTACTGTCATGAAAAGCCTCTAGGCGCTTTCAGTAATCTGCACTTGCATTAACCTACTGGTCTATTTTGCGTGTATTTAGACCTTATTCGAAGCGTGGAGGAAAATGCTAAACCAGCCAGCCTCTCAAACTGGGTGAGCCTGCAATTGCGTCGAATTGCACAGATTAAATTTCAGACTCTCTAATTTAATCTGCCATATGGACAATTTCTAAGGATTCGACGCAATTGCACAGATAGGGTGGATTACAAAACACACGCTACACAACTCAAAGAAAGACTGGACACACGGGGTTACCCGAAACAACTGGTAAAAAGGAACATGAAGAGAGCAGCCAATACCAACAGGGCTTTCATTTTACAGAGTCAAGAAAAAAAGATCCACGAGAGATTGGTCTGTGTCACAACGTATAACCCTATTAGTAATGCCATCAAGAAGATCATTAATAAGAATTGGGATTTAATGAAGAACCCGGGTACATTATCTAAGAAACCCATGTTTGCATTCAAACGAAATTGCAACTTGCGACAAAAGTTGATGCACACGTATTATGAAAAACCCAAAGAGAACTCAATTTTGAACCAATGGGGACTTCCACCCATTATTGGACACTACAAATGCGGGAACTGCAGCGTATGTCCCTGTACCGAGACCAAACATACTTTTCAATACGGGACTAATACATGGACGATGAAGAATCACACCAACTGCCATACAAAAAATGCAATCTATGTCATCTCATGTCCGTGCAATCTACTATACGTTGGAAAAACCACGAGAGGTTAAAATACGTATTGGGGAACACCGCTCGTGTATTAGAAACCATACAGCTGACAAACCTCTGGTGGATCATTTTGACAGACTTCACCATAAAGATACAGACATAAAGTGGTTTGTACTACAAACCATATGCCCTAAATTAAGAGGTGGGGATATGGCCAGTGCCCTACACCGCCTGGAACAGAAGTGGATCTATTCTCTAGATACGGTCCGCCATGGGTTAAATATTTCGGTGGAATGGAATGCCCTGAATAGTACATAATACTATGGTGGCCTAAGATGAGCACCAGACTTCCACATTCATCTGTAACCTTTCTTCATAGCCCTGCGACATGGGAAGAGAGGTTTCATGATTTAAGTTAAATAACAACAAATGCGGCCCTTTGACATATCCCATAGTGCTTAGCCCATTCACACTCAGTAAGCGCACACAGCGGCACATTCACCATTGTTCGGTAACTAGACGTATATTCGTGTGGAGACAGTTTCCGTTTCCGCCGGTGTTCGGGAACTACTATGTCCAGAATGCCGAGCAGCCGCATACCATCCAGAATTCAAAGCGACTGTGCGTCCATTGGTGCTATTTGGAATGTACGCCGGATCGCCGCGATCAGTAGCGAAGGAGCGCCAACAGATTCATACACTGACGGACAGAGCTGAGGCAACACTGAGTAAGTAGACAGCAGTAGACATAGTCTATGCCAGTTCGTGCTCTTCCGGCTCCATGTCTGAAACCATGCACTGTTGTTACAGTTTCGTGACTCTTTGATCTGCGATTGACCAGCAACGGGTACTCTCTTCCAAGGGATTCATTCCAGAGAACCTAAGAAGTAAGCTCCATTTTTTCCATTTTCCATGAGTGGTTTAGAGTTCACTGCAGGGACGTAGACATTCTTATGTTTAGATATGCAGGCTCATGGCTCCCTATTGTGGGCCCATCACACAATGTTTTTATTCTATAGAGCTGACATCTAATAGAATTCTTAAAGCAAGCTTTATATTGTGTTAATAGTTATGCAACACAAGGGTGTACTATTCGGAAGCACTTACACTTTGGGCCTCATTACAACTCAGGCGGTAAGGGGTTTACGGCAGCGTTAACAGCGCCGACCCTTACCGCCTGATTACGAGGTCCCCTAGCGCCATGGTGCTTTTAACACCTGCTTTTAGCAGGTGTTAAAATCCATGGCGCTAAGGGACCATGGAGTTAATTACGCCACCGTAATTTACGGTGGCGTAATTAACGCCTTCCCCACTCCCATTATGCCCTATGGGGCAAAAATGGGAATGGGGAAGGGTAAATGGGGATTGGGGACTTACCGCCCCGCCTAGGTCGGAATGGGGCGGTAAGTCCGCCAACCACCATGGCGTAAACATAGTTTACGCCATGGTGGTAAAGTCACGGCCCAGGCGGTAACTTACCGCCTGGGTCGTAATGAGGCCCTTTGTCTCCTCCCCTGCAGTCTGACCGAACCTACAGCTCGGACAATTTTGCGAGCCCCATTACGTCAACTGAGTGAGTACCGATTCATTAATGTTCCTTTTGATAGTATGCTATACCCCTCCTATAAACTTAGGAGTTTATATGTCCTTCATTCTGTAGGACGCACGACGTGAAACTCATTACTAGAGATCTCTCACGCCGGGATTTACTCCACCGAACCGACACGCCAGCCACTGAAAAAATCAGAGGAGGTGAGCCGGTTCACACACAGCTTTAGTAGTCAGCTGTTACTCAAGAAATGGGTTTTCATGAAACAGAGATGACACCTTACATTTTTTCTTATTTTCTTATTTTATAGACCTAGGCCTCTTTGCCTTACACACACCCCCACTCGTCTATGAGACCACGCGGATTTGGCGATCGTCTCTTGTCCTGAAGAAGGTTGAACATAATACACAAAGGGAAGTTATTGCCCACTTTAAGAACTCAACCGAAACATGTTGACAAACAGTTTTTCTATCCTCTGAATGTTGACAGATCGACACATTGTAAATTAACCGAGTGTGAAACCAAGAAATGCTTTAATTGCCATTGTTATTGTGATATGAACAAAATATCATTTTTTCTATCGTTTGTGAATGTGATGAATGCATGAAGAAGTTGTGAATGAAGTTTGTTTGGAGGGATGTGTTTGTTTCTAAGTTCAAAGAGCCATATTTTATATGAATATATTTGTTACTGTGTAATTTGACATATGGGTTGTTGCAAAATAAATAGTTAACGATTACAAATTGAAAGAGTAATCAGTTGTCATCTCTGGTCTGGATGGTCTAATTTTCATTAGCCTTATCGTTTTGCCTGATAGACCACAGACTCAGAAGCAGGCGCCCCATATATATATATTTTCCGCGATTATACACAGACAGAGCTTTTAGACATTGCCAAGTTGTTTAGACTGCAAGCAGGTGAAGCGCTTTTGAAGTGGTATCTTAGATTGTGGGACACAGGTGCCGATGGGATCTTCTTAACCCCAGAAAAATTGATAAAAAATGGGTTCAATCACTACTAATGTAATGCTGTGGCAGATGGTGCACGGTGCGCTGGGGCAGCAACACTGGCATTCCTTGTTTAATTGGCTTCAGACTGCCCTAATAAATCTGTATGAAAGTCCAATGAACATGGGAGAAGCTTGGCGCCCCTGGGGTTTACTAACTGAAGCGACAGATCAGCTTAGAGAGACGGGTTTACAGTGCACAATGTACAGTGCTAATTTTGCAGGGCCTGACATGGAGATGTTTACAGCTGGAATGCATGCGCGCTTGTTGTGGAATGCCCTAGGCCATATGAAGGGAGCATTGCTTTCATTGCTGGGTCAAGTGCAAGGTAAAGCTATTGGTGAGGTTGCACTGCTGCTAGGGCAATTAGAAGGGCTGGATGTGCGCAAAGCAGTGCGCCTAGTGGCAGCGAGTAACGATTCAGAGAAGAGCTTGGCAAGAATGCAAAGTCTAAAGTGAAAACTGACACAATTGAAATCATGTGCAGGCAAATGTGGGTGGACCTGCTAAAAGTGGGAATTCCAAAGGAAGAGATAGACGGTAAACCTACACCTGTGCTGCTTGATAAATGGAAAAAACTGAAGAAACAGGGGTCAGGCAAAACTAGGCCTTCTGCACCCTCTGAAGAAGAGGTGTTGAAGCCCAAAGTGCGAGCAAAAGGTTACCCTGATTTGGCAAAGGACAAGTGGGAGGTCCAAGACCCCATTTTTGATTGAAGAGCTGTCTCTATCTTTGAGGTACGGTTAATAAAGAGAACCAGTCCCAGAGACAGACGCCCTTTTGTGCCACTTACATTGTATTTGGATGAGAAAGTAAAACACGTCTTGCCTCTATTAGACACGGGAGCTGAGGTAACCATTTTGAATGGCAATTCCAGTAAATTATCTGATCCCAGAGTTTGGTCAATAGGTATGGGGGAGCAGAAACTGTTGCAAAAGCCTTTAATGTAAAGATGTCAATTGGCGAGGCCTGTCACAGCAAATGTCTTGATTGCAGACATACCAGAGTATATATTGGGCTTGGATGTGTTGTTGGGAAAAAGTGTGACTACAGATTTAGGTGAATTTGTTTTTGGCAATCGGAAAATCCATGTGAGAGTTGTTAACCCAGTGGTGGTTGGGCACGCAAAATGGTCGCCCTTGCATTTACCTCCTCCTGCTGAGCCAATGTGCGTGAAACAGTACAGGTTGCCAGGAGGGCACAAAGAGATTGGTGAAACTATTGAGTCATTGGTGAAAGCTGGCATAATGAGGCCGGCAGTCAGTCAAATTCAACACGCCGATCTGGCCTGTTCACCGCCCAGATGGGGCATGGCGTCTGACAATTGATTTTCGCACTTTGAACAAGAAGGTGCCAACCTTAGCTGTGGCGGTGCCAGACGTCATTACTCTGATTGAAAACCTTATGAAAGAAGTGGGTGAATGGCATGTGGTCCTTGATTTAGCCAATGCATTTTTCTCCATTGATATTGACACTGAATCACAAGACCAATTTGCTATCGCTTGGGGAGACAGACAATTTACCTTTATTAAATTGCCCCAGCGGTATTTGCATAGTCCCACTCTGTGTCATGGATTGATTGCCAGAGACTTGAAGATGGTACAGTTGGATGATGTGTATGTTGCTCACTATATTGATGACATCATGCTGACCAGTGCTGAGAAAGAACATGTAGAAAAAGCTGCTGAAAAGTTGATTACACACATGCAAAACAGGGGATGTTCCATAAATCCCAAAAAGGTATAGGGGCCCACTAAAGAGGTGACATTTTTAGGTGCAATCTGGTCTGGGTCAGTTAAGAAAATTCCTGACCCTGTAATTGACATGGTTCAGCAGATGACTCCACCAGCAAATAAAAAAGAGGCACAAAGGTTCATTGGGTTAATGGGTTTTTGGAGAAATCACATACCTCATTTAAGCCTGATGCTGAAACCCACCTACAAAGTCACCAGAAAGAAACATGATTTTACATGGGGCCTAGAGCAATAGTGTGACTTTCAGCAGGCTAAGGACGCTTTGCAGAATTACATCACTCTGGGCCCCATGATGAAAACTTATCCGTTTGAACTGGAAATTCTTGTCTACAATGATGTTGCTGTGTGGAGTTTGTGCCAAAAGCAAGGACAGAAAAGAGTGCCGCAAGGTTTCTGGTCAAGAAAACTCACAGATCCTATGACAAGATACACTCCGTTTGAGAAACAAGTTGCTGCAGTGTACTGGGCTCTAGTTGAGACTGAAAGAATCACAGGCGAGCAACCAGTTACAATTTGCGCAGAAATTCCGATCATGGGCTGGGTACGCGACTCTGCTGCAAGCGGAAAAAGTGGCAGAGCGCAAGAGGCTACTCATGTGAAATGGAAATGGTATTTACAGCAACGTCCGAAAGCTGGCCACACAGGGGTTTCCAGACTGCAAGAACAAATGTTGGAGGCAGTGGACCTGGAAGCGATGCCTGAACCGAGCACCCCCGTGGCGTTGCCAGAATCTCCCTTCAAAGTCGCACCTGCCGATGATACATTGAAAGAGGAAGAACAAAAATTTGCATGGTTCACAGACAGCACAGCAAAGTATGATGAAGGGCAAAGACACTGGCAAGCTGTTGCATTCCAGCCCCACCGAGAAACACTGCTGATGAGAGAAGGTGTGGGAGGATCCAGTCATATGCTGAACTGCAGGCAGTGGCCTCCATGATTGAACAGATGAAAGAGACAGAGACTGCATACATATACACGAACAGTTGGGCCACATATCAAGGCCTGACGCATTGGGCACCGGCATGGAGAAGAGATGGCTGGCAGATCAAGAACACTCTGATCTGGGGAGGGCCAGACATCTAGGAAGAGATGTGGTGCAAAGGCGAGAGGTGCAAAATCTGCATTGGGCATGTCGATGCACACATGCCCCCTGGCACCTCACTGGCTGCCCTGTTCAACAACGAAGTGGATCAAATGGCAAATATTCGCCCAGTGACAACACCTGAAGAAGCTGAGGTATTGCAAGGCATGGCGGACTGGGCACACCAAACCTCAGGGCATCTAGGGCAAGCAGGAACCTAAGAATGGGCTAAGAGGAGACAATTGCCCATTACCATGGATCATGCCAAGCAAGCTGCCTCCCAATGTTCCGTGTGCTGCAAAGTGAAGCACTACCCGCTGGAGAGGAAGCCTCAAGGCCCTTTGAGAAGAGGTGAAAGAGCTGCTAGCGTATGGCAAGTTGACTACATTAGCCCTTTACCACCCGAGAATGGAAAGCATTATGTGTTGACAATGGTAGACACATATTCTGGACTGCTATTAGCCTATCCAGTTGCCCATGCAGATCAACGAGCTACCTTGCAAGGAATGGAATACCTCATCAGGCACTATGGCATTCTGGATGAAATCCAATCAGATCAAGGCAGCCATTTTGCTGGACATAATGTTCAGAACTGGGCACTAGAACAAGGCATCAAATGGACACTGCACATCAGTCGATACCGAGAATCCTCTGCTCTGGTGGAGTGC
The DNA here is from genome assembly GCF_040938575.1 of Ambystoma mexicanum. Lineage (NCBI taxonomy): Eukaryota > Metazoa > Chordata > Amphibia > Caudata > Ambystomatidae > Ambystoma > Ambystoma mexicanum. The sequence goes on from NC_090921.1 coordinate 630,253,383, forward strand.
AGCAATGGGCTGCTCAAGCAACAAATAAAGAAACTTACTAAGACTCACACTCTCAAGGGGTGGTCCAAACACTTGGCACACGCACTGTTTGAACTGAACAATCGTCCATTGGGAAACCGGCAGACACCCTTTGTGAGACTGACAAGTGAGAAAGTGGAATCCACAAAGACTCTTATCGTGTGGAAAACTGACAAAGAATCAAAGCTACCTGTGCAAGCCACGGCAGGCAGTATTGGACTTGATTTATCTACCTATGAAGATGATGTTATACCAGTGGGGCAAACTGTATCCATATCGCTGGGTATTGGCATCAAATTGCCGGCTGGAACTTATGGACGCATTGCTGCATAAGAACCACACAATAAAAACGCATCAATGTGACATGAGCACCATGGGCAAGCAAGCAACAAACAAGAGTTGTTTTGTGTGTTCTCTGATACCTCACGCGTCTGAGACACTAGGTTCTAGTGCCACAGGAAACTCCCATAGCGGATGCCCAGTGTCTCATTCATCTTGCACTTTGTAGAATTCAAAGTACCTTCCAGGCACACACAGTAACGCTACAACCTCTTCAGAAAGAAAATACCTGCCACAGTAAGCCTCAAGGAGTAATTTGCATCAAGGAGCCGTTTGTCATCATAAAGGGGACAATGTTCACAGAAAACAAATGGCGAGAAGCAACAATGATGTGCAAAGCAGAAGCACTACAAGGACTGTCAGAAGAAAGAGACCAATGAGTAGAAAAAACCTGCACTCAAACATGGGCTTAGCATATTGCCAAGCTAACATGGGTAACAGCTCTCGAGAAGCCAATCAAGATCCAGCATGAAGCAGCAAAATATGAACTTAGTATCCGCGGAGAAGGAAAGGTGCCCATGAGATCAAACAAACACTGCAACAAAACACTTGTCCCCCCCGACATGCGAAAAGGAACAGCTGCCTTGATGGACAATTATTGGGTATGTGGCAAAGAGGCATACTTGCACCTCCCGCAGCCATGTCCAGGGGAGAGGGTGCCTACCAGACTGTCCACGGCATCCCAGAGTGTCACATAAAAAAGAGAGCATCAAACTACATATCTAAAGACTCTTCCAATCTGTTAGCACAGATACCAGACCAGTTTAAGTTGTTCAACTCAGCAGAGACATTTTTTGCATCCCTTATACCAAGCATCCAAGCTCGAGAAAACGCCAAATGTTTACAGATCGTAAGGTGGGAGCTGATCCAATTAGTCAATGACACAGAAGAAGGGTTAAACGTCATCAAGGTAGAATTGAGAGCTCTGCGGTTGAGGATGATGCAAAACCGCTACGTCTTGGACCTCCTCACGGCAATGGAAGGTGGTGTTTGCCGAAGAATTGGGGGTGCCTGTTGCACTTTCGTACCTTCTGCAGACGCTGACAACGGGACAATATCACATGTGATTGCAGCGGTACACGATCTCGGAGAAAGGATGAAGAAAGAAGGTGGCGTCCAACCAAGTGACTGGTTCGATATGGTTTTTGACTGGGTACCATCATGGTTCGGAGCTGCACTGAAGCTACTGGCCCCCATCATCATTTTCCTGCTGCTGATTTTCTGTGTGTGCCAGGTAGGGGTTCGATGCTGTGCAAAATCGATGCCTAGTAGTGCAATGATGATGGTGACAGTGGGCAATCTGAACAAAATGGCTCCTGATACAAAGGATGCACAAATACAAACATGTGAAAACTATGAGCCCAAATACCGCATGACAGCAGTGTACAACACAAGGGGTAGAGTGGACAATTTGTGGCACACAACCATCAAAGAGCCCAATGAGTTGGAATGGTATAAGGAGGTGTGGGTTGACCTGGCTGGGGATGGTGGGTGTATCTACATGACATACACCCCAGAGGAATATGATAGAAAGGGTGAAAGCCTAAGATCAATGTGCAGAGCTTGGATGCCAATAAAGGGGACTCCAACCTGGGATGAAGCCGTGATGGAGGCAGAAGAACGTAGATGCACTAATGGACAAGCGTATTCGTTACTTTAGGAGTAATGAAAGGGGAGAATATAATGGAGGAAGGGTATTTTTAACCCCCCTGTACATTCTGTATGGAATGGATCTTATGCTCATCTCATCGTGGGGAGACATCCATTGGATGAAACATACAGACTCCATTTTATGCCACCCCAAACTCCATCTTTTTACTAGGCCACACCTTGATTTCTAAAAGCCATCTCTCCCACTGTCCAATGCCTCGCCCAACTGCCCCCACCACCTCCTCCTCCTCTGTCTGCGCCGCACAAGCTCTTTTCTAATGGAAGCCCATTCACAAATTGTTGCAAAAGACAGAGGGCATCATTATGAGTTTGGAGGTAGCCATGCCCTTAACAAGGGCATGGCTACCGCGAAACTCAGTTCCGGGTCTGGGTCCGGCAAAAGGGGACTTACCGGGCCATTCCAACCTTGGAGGGCCCGGTAAATCCCTTTTGCGGGACCCAGACCCCTACCCGGTACATCCCCAGACATCTGACCAGACATCCTTAGCGAGACCCGCTGAAGACCTCGTAATGTGGTGGCCCAGAATTAACGGTGCCGGTCCCTTACCGGCACTGTTCATTCCGCGGCTGCCACACTCCTAATGAGGCCCAGAGTATTCTTTCTCTTCCACTGAGCTCACTGCCCTGCGTGTGACCGGAGCAGAACCACTGCCCATGTGCCCATCAGTCTCCACAAACCTGTCTATGGCCCCTTGACCCCCACCCTGAAGAGCCACTGTTCCCCGACCCCTCTTGATGCAGATACACATCTGACCCTCTTTTTATGAGCAAACCGATCGCCCACCACAAATCTAATCCCCTGCTGTTATATAACCTGGGTAAAAATAGCATATGTCAGCTTATATCATGAGACATCAGGCAGATCAAAACCTCCAAGATGGGCACCCAGGCCCAAATGCCAGGGTGTATAGGCCTAGGGTCAAAGGGTAAAATCAATGAAATACCTAACAATGTAAACTCTACAACATCCCCATGACTGTCCACTTTTTCTAATGATTATTTGTTGCATGCCTTCAGTTCCTGTTTTTGCTAAATAGATTAGTTAGCTATGCTTCATCTTGTTTACCTGACTTTCACTCCACGGAGATGAGCTCAGCTGACCCACGTGCTGCTCGGCAGACACCCAAGCATCCAGCCAATCTGGTATGACTGTCTCCTATGTTTGTATAATGTATCTGCTTATCCAGCCTATTATATTCAAGTATTATGCACCTATATCGAAGCGTCATCAGTGACGGGTTCTAACCTTATAATGTGCTGGCAGTTCTTGTTCAGCAAAAGAGCCTGGTGATGGACTGGTCATCATTATTGCCACCTCCTACTACGCCTGCTTCACACATACCTGTAAACTGTGCCTGATTCACGAGGGCATTGAGTTCTGGGTAATTTATTCTGGTACGTCAGTCAAAAAATGGCAGTGCCAGGAATGTGAATACAACGGAATTTGCTTCTGTATCCTGATACACACGAGTGGAGAAAGCAAAAAAGAGTTTGCTGACGTCAATCACACATAACCAAAAGGTGTAAGAAGAGTAGAGCATATGATCATTCTGCAAGCTGTAACCCCTATAGTGACTGCTCTCATATCTGTCTCTTTCTTCCCCAGACTGTGTGACTTTATACCAAATTTTTCAAGGAAAGTGCTATAAAATGCACCATTTCAACCCATTATAAGCAGGGAGAACTCTCCTAACCCCATTTGTTTAATTCGGACTTCCTCACTGAACTCCATCATTCCCGCATATTAAGCGCATTTTGGCTCCTACAGTTCAAAAATTTACCAGCCGCAGCAGGAAACCCCAAAAACAAGAAACAAAGGAGGCATTCTGCAAACAGTTCTACTTTATTAGCATCTATTGGGAGGTGCAATGACTCATTGCGCAAACACACAAGGAATCAACCATTGGAAAAACTGTACAGAAGTGCTAGATGTATTCATCGATAGATGACAGAGAGAGGAAACTAGATAATGATGGTCTGGCACATCTCCCTGGGAAGGGACAGGGCAGGAAACCAACACCCAGTTCTGAGTCCAACCCAGATATAAACAGATTGAATGGGGTGTCTGCCTATCAAATGTGAATTAAAAATCTGAAGTGAAAGTGACGCCCAAGTAATTTGAGAGGCTGCTGACGTGTGTGCTCTGCTATAATCTCTGTTTTCTGTCGGGAAGAAGCAATGTCTTGCACTCCCTATGTAAATTCAAACACGAAAAACGGGAGATTTCTAAATCTATCACTTCACTATAATTTACACTAAGAGGTTGTCAGAGGAGATGGAAGAAGAACTACTCTAAAGTGGAAAGGGCCACCAAAAGTGGTCTGTTTACCATTAAAACCTTTACTGGCTTTAAGCAAACTGCCACATTCTGCTTAACCTTCAGTGTTGCCTCCACAAGGCCATGTTGACTACGGGTTCCTGTGATTTGGTGGAGTTTGAAAGGACTCCAAGATCTTCCCATGTTGGCCTCATAAAAACATCCAGGAGTGGTTACAACAGCATCACTTTGCTATGCACCCAATCACATCAGGCTCAGGATTCTGATTACAGTGTGACTTTGTCTCTCCAGTCTTACGTTAGCCAAAAGAAGGAGGAGAAACATGACAACACAGCTGCACGCCAACTTGCAAAATCACTCTTTCCACAATCACTATCAACCAGGCTTTTGCTGATGCCATTCACCTAAGGTGAGCATGGGATCACGCTTTGCCATTTGCCGACAATCGCGCTCTTTCCATGCTGACACTTCTCTGTCTGATGTCACTTTTGACATGGCGGACCAACATACTATATTGGATATAGTCATTAGCAGGAACATCTGAACAGATCATAAACTGATACCCTTCCATCTTAACCAAAACAGAACTGCTAGTCTAGGTTACCATGCCCCCCACTCTCCTCACCGAGCAATGATGTCCCCAAATCTTGCACCTCATGCTGCACATCAACATCAAACCTGATGACTTTTAGAAATCAAATTAAGACTTTACCATTTACATTTTCTGGCCCTTCCGAATGGGTATCACGTCGCTAGCATGGACGCCTGATGGATCTACTCAAGGAGCAGGGATCATCTTATACAGTTACACTAATTCCCCCCACAGCTGCCATACATATCTCTACAGGCCGTACAAAGACCAAAAAAACTGCCCCTGTCTCCAAAACCTGACCTGAATTACAAACTTGTATAATATCCACTGCTTCAAAGTCAATGTCTAAAAGACAGAAATCTTCCTCCTGGGCCCCACACACATTTTCCACAGGCTGGTAAACCCTCTTCCCAGCACCCCCCTTTTTCAGGGAACCAGATCACATCCAGAACATGTGCCCAACATCTGCCTGGGACTATGGCAGGATCCTGCATGCAAAATGCAATTGGCGGTAAATAATTTGTTCTTCCAGTTCATCTCAAATTTACCCCTTCATGTTAAAGGAGAAAACCATATGATAGCAATGATCACCATCAATGCACACTGACAGTGCGGCGATGCCTTCTATGCTGGACTCACAGCATACAAAATGCCAAAAGCCCAAAGGCTCCACAAGAACCAGAGCGGGACTCATTTCATACCTAAAACATCATCTGAGGCATCAGACCTAGGACATGTCCAGGGGCTTCCAGTGGAAGCTCGAATCAGCGTCAAGGTCTTCAGTCTTATGTTCAAATGCACCAACCACTTAAGCACAATCTACATGAAAAGAATGCACAGGCACCTACCCACTCCATCACAAAGGCCTACAAACTTTAACATCCTCGCAGTTCCAAGAGCCACAATCAGATACAATGCAGATGTGTTCTTCTTGGTGATCACCCCCCCTTGTGCCCCCGTCCCAAGAGACCAAAGAACAGTCCAATACCTCATGCACTTCCAGGCAGCCCTCAAGCCACTTATTATAATGTTCTCGGGAACCCCATAGCGCTGCTGCATGACACCCATGACTCAGGGACTGTTGACTCTCCATCCATTACACTGAAGGTGATCCGTACCACTGCTCAAATGAAGATTTCACCTCCCATGCCAAGCAAGTTACCTCCGCCTTCAGTTTGTGCAGCACCAGGAAGTGGCATATTTTGAAGTTAATGGAACACAAATAGAATCAACAGAAATACACAGCTGAAAGGAATTCAATACTTTCTGAGGTTATGCCTAACACTCTCTGCGAGGTCAGAAGTGCAGTAGAGCAGCCCATGATTATTGAAGGGCAATTGTTAATTGGAACACCTAATATACCGGGCACTGGGGTGATAGCCTATTTCCGGTTTGATTTGTAGTGTTAAGATGCACATAATATAGCAGACCCCTCCAAAACAAAGCCACCCTATTTGCTATCTTGATTGCAAGGTTGCAGAAAGCAATGCTGGAAAACTTTACTGCGGACTATATAGCATATCTACCCGAACTTGCTGAGGATCGCCCTCTTTATTTTCCTATATTTTGCATTGGCACACTGTTAATGCCTGTTCCTCACAGACACTCTTCTGCACTGGTTCTATGAGGACATCTCCATTTATTTCAAAGGGAAGGTCCCTCCAGCTGATGACGTTGCCATTGAGGTGTTTGTTATTAAGGAAGACCTGCTGTATATCAGCGGGCGACAAGACATGATCCCACACATGCACATCACTTATTTCACCCACAAATGATTGACTCTTGTCAAAGGAACCACCAAAAGAGTCCTGCTCTTGCCCAAGTATCACTTTGAGAGGAGTTTGTATAGCGGCCCCTCGCTTCATGACTTTTCTGGCTAGTGGTTTCCCATTGAGCCATAGTTGAGTCACCCCACTTGAAGAATCCCAGGTGCCGCATATGTGCCTCCTCTCCAGTGCATTCAGTGTGGCCCTAAATCGCATTTCTTGGCCATCTACATAGATGGCAATTACTCTTTCTGGATTAGTCAAGTGAAAGAGGACGAGAGCATTGTCTCTTTTCAGGCTATTCACAGAAAGGAGGCTGTAGTCCCGGGTCAGCTCTGTGAACGCGCGCAGGCAGACGGTGAAACTCTTCAACGGGACATTCAGTTCCTGGTTCAGGGTCACATAGTTGACGATTGATTCACTTGGGAAGAGAAACACCTGGCCATCCATGTCTGTGAAGAAAGACGAGAAACCTGAACATTGGATCCCAATAAAGAGAAGCACATGTGGCACAACAGGTATCCAGGAGGTTTTCCCACATACTATGGGATTTATTTATTCTGTGTGTGGGACAGTGCCGATGTGCTGCCATTAGGCCCTTTCATAGCGCTTTACAACTATGGAGAGAGTACAAGGAGTGAGAACAGACGGGGCGACTGAACAGTGAGGACAGGCTGGCAAAATTGAAGCATTGAAAGGTGCAATGGAATGGGGGTGTAAGAAAAGTGGCGACACAGGGAGTACATATCATGATACAGAGAGTGGGAGGAAGGGGCACGGATAGAGCAGTTTTGATAGGGTGAGCGGGTGAAGGAGACGCACAGGTGCAATGGAAGAAAGGATGGAGTGAGTGAGATAAGGGGGGGAGGAAGGGGGAAGTTAAAGGTATATTTATGTTCAGTAATTTGCATAGCATCAATATGTAAATGCCAGCCACTGCACACTTGTGGCAATGCGCAGATGAAGAAAATCAAAAAGCATGGCAGGATTCTGGATCACAAGATGGGCGCAGCAGTCACAAAAAGGCCAAATCTGCTTTATAACCCACTCCCTCAGCTGAACATTTGGCAGGGTGTTGTGTTGAGGCAACAAAGCGAGTGCTTTGAAACACTTACTTGTGGCTTGGCAAACAGCTCCCAGGATGCTGATAAGGAAGAGAAAGCACAGAGCCATGTTCTCGCCTGTTTCTGAAACGTGAACCAGAAACCTAATTAATATCATTCCCTAGGGATAGGGAAAGCAGATGTTTGTGAACAAGAGTACACACTGTAACATTGTTACTGAACTTCCAGATTATAAAGTAAGGGTTATTAGGATGAGTTTACGGCCACCTAAAAGAAGAAACTATTACATTAGAGCACAGATAGGGAGAAATGGCATATGAGGAGGAACACAAAGCTTGAGGGGGCTATTTGGTTATTTGGCCACCCATTGACTGCCCATGGCCATGCTAATCGCTATGGCCATTCTCACCCAGTTCCTGCCCCCACCCCCACACACCTAAAACACCTCCTCATGGCAACTCTTTTAGCTTGATTTAATCAAACCTTACCATCAAACCTTGCACTCAAAGTGCCTGCCAGTTTTTTTTCAAAGCAGTCTTCTGACAGTTAATGACTTTTTTGGGGTTGTAAACATGCTACTGCTGTTATATAAATGTCTGAACTAGGGATGCCTTCAGACACTCCATTTCTAAGCACTATGGACTCATTACGAGGTTGACAGAATGGGTTTACCGGTACCGGTAATGGTGCCGGTGCCAGTAAACCCATTCCGCCCTATTACGAGGTTCCCTTGCGGGACCCGCTCAGAACGTCTGGTTAGACCAGACGTCCTTTGTGGGTCCTGCAAGGGGACCAGGGAGCTAATAAGGGGCCCGTTGTGAACAGGCCCGTTATTAGCTCCATCCCCATTCCCATTGAGCCCTATGTGGGCTCAAATTAAAATGGGGATTGTTTTTTTGAATGATCAATTACTGGGCCATCCAAGGTTGGAATGACCCAGTAATTCTTCATTCAAGGAACCCGGACACCATATAGCACCATGGCTACCTCCAAACTTGTAATAAGGCCCTGAAGTCCGGTTAAAGCAAGCACTGTCAAACCCAACAGTTTCAGCTTGTGTATAAGTATAAAGCATTTACCAGTAACTCAGGATCTCACACCATTTTGCACATTCTACCATCAATAGCCAGTTAAAAGCACTATAGCAGTGCCAAGTGCCTTTCTCATGACTACACAAAAACCCAAACGGTTGGCATTGCCAGTGCTTGTTATCTTATTCTCCCAGTGACTGCTCTGTGGGATAAGAAATTAAGAGGATACAGGTGGGACCCAAAAAGACAGAAAACAATATTTGATGGAGTGCCTAAGTACTGTCTAGCCCGACCTAAGATTTGCAACTAGCTAAGTAACCTTTAAGATCGGTGTACACGATTCTGCCATGCTTAGATAGGGATGTACAGCATTGGGTGATCACCCCATTACAAATACATGGTTGAATTAAGGTCTACCAAAGTTAGGCAACCAAATTACATACTATCAAAAGCTAGCCTGTCAATGTGTGGCCTTTAAAATGACTTTGGTGGAGTGTTGGACAAGCATTGGACCTGTGACGACCCTGCTACCCTGCTGCTACTGTTGAGTAGCTTTTCTTTCTCTACTGCTAAGGTGGGGTGGCGGCCCCTGCTGCGTGAGATGCCTCTTGAGAAGGGCAGTGGATTCAAAAGTAGAGAAGCTTTCTGCTTACCTCAGAAAGAGGCCTCCTTTGACTTCAAACAGAGGAAAAACAAATACAGACCAAAATCTTTAAAATCACTTAGGCAAAGTCCTCCCTATCAGAGTCTTGAATCGCCTGTTTACATGGATGCAGTGGAAAGTCCATTAACGCCAAAAAAAACAGTTTTATGGCAAATCAGACCCCAAATAATTGCCGGGAGAGCAACAAAAGTGGAGAAGCTAACCTCCAAAATTTTATTGACATCACACAAAAAAATAAATTGAGCCCATACAAGAAAGGAAAAACGGGTGGTTTGGAAAAGGGAAAGAAACAACCACCCATACAAAAACCCACAAACACTTTGCTACAAGAAAAAGAAAAGACAATAAGCAAGATAAACAATGGCGTAAGCGGATCACAGAAACAAGCATTTTCCCAAAAGACCATACCCCGAGCCAATTCACTATCAGAGGTGAAATCAATAAGATGGCATTTCAAAAAGAAAGACCTCCCAATTTCATTGAAACATAACACCAACCAGGAAGAGCCGAAAATGGACCCCAAAAAACAGCAAGAGAAAATGGAAATGTCGGATCACGACTTCCTCTTAGCTTCTGGGAGATGTGAGCAAATAATTTCCACCTGAAGAATGGCCAGCATTAGAAAAAAGTGCCAACAGAAATACAATGGCCACAGCGATTGGTGGAAATAGAAGTGCTCTTGTATTAGACATCAACAAACAAAACCAAAAACAACTACAAGCTCCTAATGAAGTGATTGTCCAAAACAAAACAAGGATATTTTCCCATTATTTAACGTGGAAAATATAAACGATCAAAAAAGGCAAGAAATACGAGCAAGGCCAAATAAACCTTTAGAAAAACAAAATAAAAGACAAAAGGTGGCTTAGGAGAATCCAAATAAAAAGACTAAAAACCTGCCAATTCAAAAATGTGTGACAAATGAAGGAACATGACAGTTCATCCGAAACTTGAAACCTCTAGGAAAAGAGACTACGACCCTCATTCTAAAAACAAATGTAAACAAAAAAAAAAAAGAAGAGGTCTTAGAACAAAAGAAACAAGAACGAGAATATGTTGAGCTAGAAACGAAGCAAGAAAGCTCCATAAGTGACTGCAATGACCATGAAGTATTACTACTCTTGTCAGCATATGAGGACAAAAGCTCACGAGAGATAGAGGAGCAGGATGTCGAAGAAAAAGCGTATAGGAAAAATAGCTCAATCAATGAAGACCTGGAATGTATGGAAACAACATCACCGATATTCTGTACATTACAAGAAAAAAGACATCAGCTAGAGGCAAAGAATGAAATAGAAAAAAAGAACCGCATCCCATTCAAAGTAATGATAGACCAGTCTAACCAAGGCCGGGAAAGAAGGAGAACACATTCCATCAGGAGCTTGCAATCAAAATAAGTACAGAAACAATTGGAAAAGAAAGACACAAGGAGCGATAAGAACAAACAGAAGCCAGAGGAAAACAAGTGCAATACATATAAAGTATGAATGGAGAGAGTCTTAAGAGCAAATGACGGCTTTATCCTAAGCAGATCAAACTTAATGAAGCTACTGCACAATGTGTCACAACTGAGAGTCATTGAACCAAAGGACATCAGAATGATGGCTCTTCCTAAAGAAGATGAAATGGATAGAATCTGCATTCATCTAAACTCAAAGGCAGTAATGAATTTAGTATGACTGGCCGTGGATGAACTCCGAGTACTTGGCTTTGACTTTAAGATGGAAGGATCACATCAGAGCGAACAAGAAACAAAACAGAATGCACCAAAGAAAAAAAGTCTTGAAAAATCAAAGTACTCATCAGTGGAGTTAATCGCAGAGGAAACTGATCATAGACCCATAAGGTTTTCTCCAACAGTGTCACTTCGCATGAGAATTAAAGGTAATGAGGAGAAGATGTCAGATGCTCAAAAAAACAACAGCGCACATGTAATGGAAACAAAAATCGATATGGAAAAACCATGGGGCTGGTTAACTGAAATGTTGACTACAAAGAGAAAATGCTAGATCGAAGGTCGAGAGCCGCCAGAAACAATCCGATTTGCCTCTTGGAATACACAAGTATTTCTTCATCTAATTGAAAACTTAAATGAGGAAGTACTAACAGCCGACATCATCTGCATCCAAGAGTGCTGGCCACAAGAATCCCCATGTATACACGGTGACTCATGCTTCCTGAATAAAGCTTATAAAGAAACAAAAAGCGGACCCTCTGCAGGCCTTTTAACAATTATAAAGAACAACTATAGCGGAAACATAGTACGTCTGATACAACCATCTCCTCTTATACAAATAATAATCATGCAACAGGAAGTAGATGGACGAAATAAACAAAAGGAACAAAACACCCAAATAATGTTCAATCTATATTGGAACATAAAGGCCAAGGATGGAGAAGCACTAGTGGAAACAGTTACTAAATATATAGATATGTTGAGATCTGAATACCAAAGCCCGGCCATAATTTAGTGTGCAGATCTAAATATAGACTGCAGCAACAGCAAAAATGCACAGGTAAATACCACAAGTCATAATCAACAAAAACAGTAATGTTCTCAAAAATGGCTGATTGAGATGTAGAACCGTGATCTCTTACAAGTAAATCGTAATGTAAATGGAGATCTAGAGGGAAATCCCACATGGGCATCCCATAACGCAAGTTCAACATTGGACTATTTCTTTGTCGATCGTGAAACTTTTGGCAAAATAACATCCCTAAAAATCGTATCAACAACAAGCAGCAATCATAGAATCCTAATTCTCTCATGTTTAGTCCCAGTTACACATCAAAAAAGTGATAAGGAATTAAGAAAAACTTGAACAACCTAAGTCAATGCGAATAATGGTCTAAACAGACTGAGATTGTCAACAAAATCAATCCCAACATTAGTAAAATCAATAGAAAAATGGGAAACAACAACAGGAAATGATGTGGAGTATGAAGCTTGCCTCACAATTTTCCGGGAAGCCAATGGATCAAACAGAAGGGACACAAAACTATTACGTACAAATTTGACTCCGAAATAGCGGGACTAAAATGTCAGCTAGCTAAAGACTTGAGAGCTTTGAAAAAACAGATCATCAACTGTGTGAAAGCAAAAAGAAAGACACTAAAAAAGTATATTGCAACTGGGCCAAATCACACAGAGCATTACTCTTTCAAAAGGATTCAGAAAATATGCTGATGGCAATCCGCAAGAAACATGCCAAATTTCTGTGGACTCTGCTAAACCAAAAAGGCAAGCCTCAAGTCGAAGAACTACTCAACCCCATTCATGAAGCAAAATGGAAGCAATACTTTCAAGAGAAATATAACTGAGGCCGTGGAAGATGCTTTAAAACAAGAAATAACTAATGAAACGGGATGGGATATGAAATTCAAGAAAAAGCAAAATCCTGTTATTGATTTCAAAAACAAGCAGATCAAGAGCACCAGGGCCTGATAGCCTGATGAATAAAACTCTAAAGCAGGCCCCAGAAGTCTGGGCAGACATGTGTCTAGTACTCTTGACAAGAATTTTAAAGAGAGGACACATACCAGAATCATGGACAACATCGATAACCATTCCCATGCATAATAAAGGAGACAGGGCGTGTCCCGAGAATTACTGCCCAATATCTCTTCTGGACATGATAGGCAAACTTTTTGCTGGTATACTCCTAAAAAGATTAAAAGAATGGTTAATAAGCTCAGGGAATTACGATCACAGGCAAGCGGGTTTTGTAAAAAATGTAGATTGTAGTTTAAACCTACTAATTCTCAACCTACTAAAAGCAAAAACCATTCAAGAAAACCAAAAAATGTTTATTGCTTCAATAGACATGGATGCAGCCTTCGACAGAGTAGACCGACAAACTCTGTGGTCAAAGATGACAGAAAAAGGCTACCCGCCAGATGTGATAAAAGCCATGAAAGCTCTGCACACAAATACATCGATGCAAGTGAGATTGGACCAAAAAGGAAATCTATCTGGTGCAATTGCAACAAAGAGAGGGCTAAAACAAGGCTGCCCGCTAGCGTCCATACTTTATAACTTCCATATCCTAGAAGTGAAAGAGTGTCTGGAACCGTCGAGACCGAGCTCGCCAAAAATAGGCAAAACCAAAATAGGTTATCTCCTATATGCAGATGACCTAATAGTGATGGACAAAACTCCAATCCGCTTACAGAAAAATTTGAGAGCTCTAAACACATATGTGAAAGAAATCAAACAAAGAAATAAATCCGGAAAAATCAGCAATAACGATAATCAAAAAGTCAGGTCCAATGGCAAAAAGATCATTCAAATGGCACATAGATAAAAAAGCAATAACAATAGTGAAAAGTACAAAATATCTGGGAGCGATCATAAGTGCCAACTGGAGTGACCAGCTTTGGAATGACCATTTCCAGCATAAAATGGACCAATTATCAGCACAGGCCCTAATATTGAAAAGCAAGTTTTGCAAATTCTCAATACGCCCGATCGTGGAATTCTACAATGCGAAAGTAATTCCATCTATTACATACGCAGGTGAAACAGCCCGGAGAATCCCGTGGGAAACCTGGGACAGATTTGAGGGCAGATTCTGGCGCAAAATCTTGAGAATCCCGTCCTGCGTACCAATAAGCATAATACGACATGAACTGGGACTACATTCAATGCAAGTCTGAATTGTCTGGAAAGCTCTTGCCACCTTCGGAAAGATAATTTTGTTCAACTATCCACCACAATACTTAATATTGAAAAAAGAAACAGAAAAAATGCCTTTCTGGCCACTAGTTGAATGGAAGACTAAATGTAAGGAGATATTGCAAAACATGAATGTAACAACTGAAGCCCTGTGCAAACAGCCATAGAAAGTGAAAACACTCCTGTTGTCAGTTGATTGGGCAGAAACAGAACGTGCGCGAGCAGCTTCGAATTTCCACACTTTGTCCTCTAAGATGGCTAGATTTCCACAGACTTTGCCAGGATATCTAGAAAAAAGCACCAGCCAGAACCATAGAGATCCAGTAATGCGCTTGGCTTGAATATCTTAAGAACAAAAATCAATCGGCTGAAATACGACCTGGTAAAGGAAAAAGGATGTCGATTACGCAAACAAGACAAAGAATCAACACAACACTTGATTCTGTTTTGTCCAGAACTAAGAACAGAAAGGGGACGCCTATTACAACCAATATTAATGCCAACATGTGATCTAGACCCAGACTTATGGTGGTCAGTGGTGTACGACGAGCCAAGAGGCTTGGGAATGTATCTGGAAATAATGCGAAAGAGGCTGAGCCAATCCTCAAGAACAATCAAATAATGGACCTGTTACAATGGAATTTTACTAGGCAAATGTAAAACACATAGCCAAACCAGGATTGAAATTGATGAAGGAAAAGAAAAGGAGGAAGTGTTTGGCTTGTGTTTGTGAAAGTAGGAACATTTCTTTCAAAAGCAAAAGTTTGTATTTTTTTACGCTGAAAGCTTTAAAATAAAAATGTTTTTAAAAATGACTTCACAATCATTTGAGACCTGGTCAACCTGAGCACTTTAACAACTATTGTGTTGCTTTTGACATTTGCATTTGTCAGCATCACTCTAAACCTGTGAGGCATTTATTATTGACTAGTGGAAAAGCCTGTGTACATGGGCATATGTGCATAAAGGAAAACATTTTCAGTGTGTAAATATATTATGTGTTGTATTCTAACGTAATTTATGTTAATAGAAACACAATTGTTTGTAAAGGTTCTTGATCCTTTTATGTGGAGGAGTAGTAACCTCAAACAAAATCTCCCAGAATCTGTTGAAACTTCAACATAGTAATACGCACAATTGTTGTATCTGCTCCTCATTGTCTTGGATTCCACTTATGGGTTTCCCATTCAAATATATAATGTTGTGGGATGCCAGAGTAATACAATTCATGTACAGCATGATTAAAAGTCGGCATGATCTCATAAAATAAGTAAATTGAAATCAAACAAAGTTTAAAACGTACATGAAGAATATTATTGATATAATAATGCATACAAAGAAATATTACAATGAGTAATTTCATAATACATAAGTACATTGAAAAATAGAGTTATTTATTTTGTTAGAGAAATAGTGCTTAATGAAATAAATTTCTGTTTATATGTTTTTTTTTAATGTACATATTTTCTTAGTGTAAGCAAGTTAAACTATGCTGTTAAAGTGATATTCCTGTCATGGGCCTTTTCTGCAGCTAATTGCATGTTATCATTGTTGAAATACACATTCTGTTCCCCTGGAAGACAAACTTGAAGTTTTATTGTTGCATGCATAAGACAACAGCTCCCTCTAGCAGTGATAACAGGCAAAGTGAGCAGGACAGCTTCAGACAAACAAACATCTGGCCTTTTATTATATAGTATATCATTATTTGCAACTGATCTGGGTCAGTGAATTGTAAGCAAACTCTCCTGTTAACCAATTACATTGCTCACAACTTGGCCATGCAGAAGACATGCAAGCCCTATCACTTGCCAAGGGATGGAAGGCCATGTCATCATGGCACTTAACGTAATTGCCAGTGAGGCAATGCAGTGATAAAACAAAGCCAGAGTTAAGAAGGAAGCAGCTCAGGTATAAATGTATCAACAACCGTGAGGTTTTCACATATAGCTCCATTGGTTGGGTGATTTTCCATAAAGTGAGTGTAACTTTTGTAGTCACAGATTTAAAGCGTTAAGGTATGCTAGAGAGGTAGCTGTTTTTTTGGCTTGAGTCATATTAGTATTTCCCATTGGTAACTATAATTAACTATACATTTTAAAGGAACACCAACAAATCAATGGGATTTCCACCGAGCATATTTTTAAGAAATGTCTTAAAATAATGCATTTTATGACACATTTATTTTCAAAAATGAGGTAAGAAGCCAGACAATGTAGAAATGTTTTGATGTTCAAGCGGTTTTCTAAGTTCACACATGAAACAAATCAATATGCTACCACTTCATCAACAGTAGGTGGCAATTTCCAGTCCACTTTGCATGATGCGTGTGCCCACAATAAATGCCAGCATGGCCATGGCAAAACACACTTATGTTGGTTGTGCCCAATAACGATGTGAGAAGACATTGTTATACTGGATGTGACAGTATTGCCTCTATAAGAAAACACTGATGTTTGCTGTTACCTATAATATCAATATCGCCACTGCAAGGTGTTTTCATGCTGGCTGAACCAATACACCAGTATTTCCAGTGTAAAAATATTCTCATGTTGGCTGTGTTATATATTGCCAGTATTGCCACTGTACAAAGATATTATTATGTTGGCTATGCCAGCATTGCCACTGTAGAACACCATTGCCATGCTGAGTGTGCAAATAAATGGTCAATATTGCCACTGTAAGTGCTCACTCAATTTGGCTGTGGCAAGCAATGCCAATATTGCCACTGTAAGAAGCTTTATTTAATTCTAGAGTTGCCAATATATGCCAGTAATTTCACTATTACAACACACTCATGTTGCTTCTGCACAATTATGCCAGTACTGCTAATGTAACATTGTTGTGCTGGTTGCACCAAAATATGCAATGATTGCCATAAAAACACATTCATGTTGACTGTGCCTAGTAATGCCACTATTTCCAATAGAAGAAATAGAAGAAGTTCATTTGCTAATAGTCCAATATTGCCACTGTAAGAAGATGTGTCCATGCTGGATGTGCTAAGATATACCAGCATTGGCCTACAATGTTTTATTTTTCTCAGTGCCCAAGCTATGCCACTATTGCCACTGTTCAACATTGTCATTCTGTGTTCAAAATATGCCCTTCGTATTGACATTTTGAAATGTTTTCATACCCTCTATCCCCAAAAGTGACTGTAATGCCACTATAAACCACTTTCCTGTGGTATGTGTTTTTCCCATGGCAAGCAACAGGTCTGCTTCCCCTGCCAAACACATTTGAGGGGACATAACCCTAACACGATCCATGGAAACCTTGTCAAAAATCAGACACACTCACTAACTCAGGCATACTCATTCAAACGTCCTCAAGCACACATAATATGAACGTACATAGTTACTCCACACACACACACTCACTTTCATTCACTCACACTCACACATGCATGCACCTTCATTCATGTAAACTGTCTCATACACATAATCTGTATATTTACCACTCCTTTCATGAGGGAATGTTTTCTCTCTCCATCTAAAACTGAACATCTCATTATTGTAGATGAGTGTGGTTGTTTAATAGCAAAATTGCTCACGCCAAATGTCATTTTTCTATGATTTGAATTGGGAATATGCTATGCACTTGCACTTTTAGGGTGAATGATGTTGGACTTTTATACTGTGCTGTTGTGATATTTATTACTTTGCAATGAATTGTATATGTTCTTGTATTGTGTTGCGTTATACCTGGCTTTTATGGTGTGCTGCCGAAATAAAGTATTTCACTGCTTAATACATGTTTTTAAAATACCTTTGCTCAGGCAATGGCATGAAAGATCTGACCTCTTCAGGACCTCCTACAGACCCTCAAGTGGCACCAGGCGCAGGACTCAGCAGGTCAGGGATTTGGAGAGTTGCTTCCTCAGTCACTCTCCTTGCTCACGAATTAGAGTAGCGGTTAAGGGCCACCATTTTTAACCTGCCCCAGCTGAAGAAGGAGAGAAGGAGCCTTCGGACTCTGGAAGCAACTCAAGATCTTCCTTTTCGCTTCCGCTTTCTCTCTTCCTCTCTCCTGTTGATGCACCTGACTGCTCTGTGAACTGATAACCTAGTTACCCTCTGAACTCTGGCCCAGGCTCCTACATGTCCAGTTGCACTTGCACTGCCTCTGGGCTCTCCAGTAGGGTCTGTATCTGCTAGCCTACAGTCCCTTCTCTCTGCACTTATGAACCCCCCCGCTGGCTGCACTTGTGGGTTAACTGCACTTCCCCCTTCCCCTGCCACCTGGCACTTCTCTCCTTCCCTTTTCCCCGCACATGCACGATCTGAATGACACAAGGCCTAGTAAGATCGTTATTGTGTCCTCCCTTGTTTCCCCCCTCCTTGTTTTGTCTGGCCTACAAACACTTGTGTACAGGTGCATTATAAATGCCACATCATTTCATATCATATCATTGTGCTCAACAGGCCTGATTTTCCAGTGTCAATTGGGCACAGTGAAGTCCATGACTTCACAGCAGGTCAGAGGTTGTGCAGCAGCTGACGCCCCTGGCCATTGCACAATGCTGTGCTGAGCATTAGTAATACTAGTCTTTGTATTGGCAACAGTACATTTAAATTATTGATTATGGAGCGAGAAAAAGACACTGCCGAGGTTGCAACAAAAAAAACTCTTTTAAGGAACCGAAAGATTCTGAAAATTGGAGGTGTAATGAATATGCACCCCCTGTTGTTTAGACACCAATAGTATATTGTGGTGCCTGTAATAATTTGTGCATGAAAACACCTCTAAACGTTGATGATAGTTACTTGTTATCATATCTATAGATGCCCATGTGGCTAAAAGGGGTAAGGGCTATTCTCTTATAGATCAAAAAAAGTGAAACTTGCTTTGTTCAAAATGGAATCCCCAATGAGTGTTGAGATTTCATTTCTTTCTGTTTTCATTTCTAACACATGATTTAATTGGATTGTGACTTTTTTGTCTCCTGCCTTCTAAAGCAATGTAGCATCCTGGCCAGTACTCCCTTTTCTTTCTCATCCGAGTCCTTATACAATGTGTAGAGTCTTCATCTAAGACATGTATACTTTGACAATGTCACTCTGTTCAGAACTTAACAGAAAGTGATGATCCAGACACTTTTAAACCCAGCCTGTATTCTCTTCTCTTAATTAAATTGCCCTACTGGGGCACTGACTACAGTCTTTCTTGCACAATTCTTCTGATCGTTCTCAATTGAATTAACAGTGACGATGATGATGGGGAAGACCAGCCCTACACATAAGCAGAGTACCAGTCACTAGAAAGAAGCAAACACTAAAAAAAATATATATGGAGTAAAAATTCTTGCAACAGAATACAGAGATAAAGAAGTTGACACTTAGAAGCCTGCCACCTCCTACCCGCAATTGGTGTAGGCAGGGTGAACCTGAAGACCTAGGCCCACCCGAATTAGCTTAAGGCCCAACATGAGTTCAGACCTGTTACTGACATTGATGCTAGTCAAGTACTGTTTCCTACAAATTTAGGATCCTCTTCCCCACAGGTGACACAGCTCGACTGCTCGTGCAAGGCTACAGTTCTTCCTGGGAAGCAGGGGTACCAAAGCGAGCTGTGAGCTTGAATCCAGCTTCCAATATGGCCCCCAGTCCCATGCAAGAGTAGGGGGTCCAGTGATGAAAACAACTGTGAGCTACTGCTGCAGTGAGAATAGAGAAGGAACTGATTCCCCTTTTGAAATTTCTGAAGTCTCTCACATGATTCGGAACATAACCGACCTGCCTTCCACCTCATGCGTTGCTCATGGCTGCAGCCCTGTGAAGTTGCAAGGAAAGACGAGGATGGAAGCAACATCTTGTGCCTCTGCTTGTGTTGACTTCCAATGTACACTCCAGCCAGCAGGAGCATGTGGGAACAGCAGTAGAAGGCCTGAGGGGCAGCGGGCAGCAAGGAGTTGATTATTCTCAAAGGGATTATCCAGAAACGAAACCCACATGCAGCCAAAAGGTTCCAGGAAAGTAGCCCAAATATAGTCCAACTCCCTCTGGCTGCGAAAAGAAAGATCACTACGCCATCCTAGCAAATGGTATAGAACTGATTGGGAGAAAAGTAGTTAAACAGCCCACTGTTGGATTACGTCGGCGTAATGGAACAAGAAATACATTTAGTGTTGTCATGCCAACCACAAAGTCAGCTTTCTGGTAACTTTTTACACGCTTTTCCTCCACATGTAAGAGCCACAGCTTTGCTTTTCCTAACATGCCCGTCCACTTTTGCAAGTCCCTCTCATGCAGCCCCTGACTCAGTTCCACTCCTGAGCCCCCACCTCCAACTGGCCAAGTGCAGCCCTGCCCTCTTGCCTGACTTTTCTTTACATCACAACTCTGTGAAGACCGAGATGTTGCTAGCACCTTCCTGCACTGCTGCTCACACAGCTCTCTTCTGCTCACTGTAGGATAATTCATTATAGTAAATGATGGTCCTAAGGAATGGTGTGGAAACTTCCCATTAGCCAATTCTTGATCTATTTGAGCCGGTACAGCTGCACCCGGCAGATACAGTCTGACACAGTTCCAAAACCCACCTCTGCATCTCCCGGCAGCACGTTGGGACAGGTTGCCTTACAACACAGCCAGTTCCCAGCAACCAGTCCAGGCATATTTCCTCCCCACAAAACAAATCCAGACAACAATAGCTTTATAGACCTTCCTTTAGGCCGTACCAGTGGATACAGGCTGATAAGCCTCTTTAAATGCCTTTGCTTGGGCCTTTAACACAGTTTTCAGGACCCCCTTGCTCCTGGTAAGGCTATGGGGCAGGAGCTACAAAGCTCAATTATAACCAAGGATCTGTGTTTTCTGTTTTTACAGATTTTTACACATAAATACAGACTAAATCGCTCATTCCTTTCAGTATTTATTTGCAAACATTTGATAAAAATAGAAATTCATGCCTCTTGGTTGGGTCTTTAAGTTGTCAAACATGCATTGCAGGGAGTGGCTGTGCAAAGCAATATAACAGAAGTGTTTAAAACGGAATTTCGTTACTTTTTTAAATTGCTTAAATGGTTGCAAATGTGCATCCCTTGGCTTGTTGGGCAAGAACACAGCTGTACATACTTCGCATTACAGGCATGCAAAAGCTAATGTGTTTTTGCATGTAAATACACATAGAAACTACTAGTTACAGCTTTTTTTTTTTTAATGATGAATACAGAAAAAATGACAACAAGCTAAATATGGATAAATACAGATGGAAATGGTGCAAAATAACTACCATAAATCCGGGAGCCTTAATTATAAACCTTAGAATGTTTAATGAGTGTTCTCATGCGACACTCTATGAACTCTGAGAGCCTTTATATACCTGGCACTTCCGATTGGCCAATATCCATATATATAGGAGCCTCTATGCCTCTCAAATGCCATATAGCCTGAAGATTAGCCAATGGGTGGCTATTGCCCCAGGGTGCGCTGCACTGACGGCATGCCTCTCAGCACGGTGCTCCCTCATCACCTTCTCTCAGCGCCACTCTCATCATGCCTAGGCCACACCTCACAGACGCATCCTGGGCATGTGGGAGGTGCGGGGATCTATAAAGATTGATGAAATGACCCATGTATGCTGACTGGTCCATGATGACAACTTTTTGATGTTGAAAAGAGGTGTTTACTTTTTCGAGGAACTATAAATTTTATGCATAACAACAAGCTGCATGCTTGTGTAAAACAATGAGCCTCATTTCGAATGTGGCGGCCAAGGAATGAACGGTGCCAGTAAGGGACCGGCACCGTTCATTGCGGGCCTCCTCATTACGAGTTCTGCAGCGGGTCCCGCTCTGGAAGCCTTGCCAGACCAGAAGTACAGAGCGGCACCCGCTAGCAGTACAGGATGCTAACAACGGGCTCGTCATTAACGGGCCCATTGTTAGCATCCTCCCCATTCCCATTGAGCCCAATGGGGCTCAATGGGAATGGGGACATACTGGGTCCCACGAAAGGGAATTACCGGGCCCTCCAAGGTCGGAATGGCCCGGTAAGTCTCCTTTTGCGGGACCCGGACCCAAGTTTGGGGGTAGCCATGCTGCTAAAAACGGCATGCCTACCTCCAAACTCGTAATGAGGTCCAATGACTACAAGAAGGTGATTGTATCATGTGGGTTTTTCAGAATCTATATATGGCTGGAAATTAATCTCAAGATGTCCCATGTCAGCTGTGAGTGAGATAATCAACCAGTCATCTCTTTTATGCTCACGTCATGCTTGGAGTCCTGTATTTGTTATAAATGCAGAAATGAAAAGTGACATGCACTAAAAATGCAAGGCTTGCAGAACATTATTTGAGAGCTAGTTTAAGCATGCTCTGCATTCATTTTGTGTGCAAATGACTTGCTCGGTAGAAGAGCAACATTTCCTTCTACTGAGTAAGTTTGATGCCAAAGGGCTTGGTAGACATTTAGAAAGATCTCTAGAGATGTGTGTGTAACCTACATGCCTATGTTCGAATTTTGGCAGGCCGGGTACTTTCTGCCTTTCATGCTTACTGTCAATAAAATGAGTGACATTTAGTTGAGTAAAACAGTAGCAAAGTGTGTAATATGCAACGCAATGAAGATACCCTATAAAAGATCACCTTGGACCAGATCTTCTGGAACGCACAAAAGCACCCCAATAAAATAAATGTATCTCGTTTCGGTTATGGGGGACCCAATCGTGAACCCAAATGTACAGGGTGTAAGCTCACTCTGTCGAGAAATAATTGCATCACCCCCTGATTGATTTCATTTTACATGATTTTGATATAAAAGGTTGCATTTTTTCTGCTGTGACCATTTTAATCATCCTTCTGCTTCCCACTATTCCTGTCAAAGCCAACCTCAGAAAACGTTCTGGAATATTCTTAGGCAGGTTTCTTCTGTCCGTCTGCTCCCACCTCGTCTGTTGTAAGGTAAGCGCAGCAGGGGGAATGCGCAGCAGGGGGAAAGCGCAGCAGTGGGGAATGCATAGCAGCTGCGGGATTCGTCTGTGCAGGACAGCACCGGGCTCTACACTGCACTACATAAAGGACCCACAGGCACGTAGGAGAGTCGCCAATAGCACGTGTACACTTACCTTTCAGATGCAAGCCACCAGTCTATGCTCAGTTCGAAGGATGCCTGTTAAAACAGGGCCCAGCCCCCCGCTTTATAGAGCCCCTTGTCATGCGGGGCTTGTCTCCTTAAGAGACAGCGTCGGTGTCACGTGAGCGGAACACGTGACGCGTGACGTGAGGGGGAGGGAGTTCGGGTGGTCAGTTTGAAAGTGGTAACGAAATAAAGAAGACGTATCCAAGAACCCTCGGTGTGCCTGTCCTTATTGTGTAGGCCCATCCGGGCCTAACAACTGGCGACGAGGCGTTTCCTCAGGCAGCTGAGTCCTCCCCCTCCTCCTCCTCGCCATAGGTGCCCATCCTGCTCCGCAGCCCACGCCAGACACCGCCGGCCTGCAAGCGCCCGCGTCCTCCTCCGCATCTGCTGCTCCACGACGATCCCGGCCCTGCTCTCAGCACACGCCCACGCGGCTCCGCACCAACGACGCGTGTTATAAAAAGCATGAACAATTCCACCGCCCGTGCTACATCAACAGGCCTGATCCCAGGCCCCGACTCGGTGTGCCTGTCCTTATTGTGTAGGCCCATCCGGGCCTAACACCCCTTGCAGTCAACGTGTAATGACAACCAATCCAAATTGGACCTGTCCGTCCAGGTTTGGCAATCCAACCTTTAGGTGTTGAAAGAACGGGAAATTGTTTTGGTACAGGAAGAGGAAGTGAACAGAACACTGAGCACGGGATTAGAAATATCCACTTGTAAACGGATTGACGTCACTCCACAGTGCTGCTGCCAACCTTAATGGAACATTTCCCAATACCCCTTCCTCCCCGCCCCCATCCAGCAACCCAAGGCAGCCTGGACTCGCCACTGCTCATTTGCATTTGCTGAAATTCTCATTTCCTTGTACCATAAAGAGTCAGAAAAGGTCGTGATATAATGGTTTGTAGAGGCGAAATACATCATTTGAGAGGGAATTCTGTATTGGCCGGAAAAGTCCAAATATACGTTTGACCTAATAAACGTTTGCCTCCCTCTCCCCCAAACAGGCTGCCCAGCCAAAGAGTGTCTCTGATACAGTCCACAGCATCGACACTCGCTCAGTGGGGTGTGCACAGAAAGATATGCCAGAAAGATGTGCTGAGGGTACTCGAAGGGACATAAAAATAGGAACGAGTAAAATGTTACTCAGAGAGAAATACAGTGCACAGAAAGCAGGGGTCTCGAAGTGCAGAAAACAATAATTTTGTTTTTGTATTTTAACGCATTTTCAATTTAGCATTGATGGAAGGGATGAGAAATTACAGCATGGGAGAGATTTGAGGGTAGTGCCGGGGGGGATGAGAGGAGCACTGTGGGGGGGAGGAATAAGAAATAAATGGCAAAACAAGTAAGAATACAAAATCCAATAGATGAAAGCTCGGCCAGCAACAACACGCAGGAGCATTGTACAACATTTGAAGGCAGGAGTGACAGTGCAAATGGGCAGAAGGAGTGACAGGGCAATGGGGCGGGAGCAGAGCAAAAATAGCACACGGGGGCTGATCAACAGCGCAAAGGTGGGCACAGGGACAGCCCAAGACCTAAGGAGCGTTCAGTATAAGGGCTGAGGTGGAGGACAGCGGAAGGGGGGAGGAGGAACAGCACAAAGGAGGGTGGAGGGACAGTGCAAAGGAGAGGAGCAACAGGGCAACACGGGAAGAGAGACAGTAGAAGGGGGAGGTAGGAAAGCGCAAAGGGGACAGCACAAAAGGAGGAGGAGGGCCAGTGCGAGGGGGTGAGGCGGGACAGCATAAAGGTGGAGGAGGGACATTGCAAGGGGGGATAGGCACAATAGCGCAAGGGGGAGGCGAAACAGCACAAGGGGAAGGAGAGACAGTGCAAGGGGAGGAACCGACAGTGCAAGGTGGAAGAAGTGACAGCCAAGACTGAAGAAGTGACAGCCAAGGCAGAAGGAACAACCGTACACGGGGTGGGGTGGAGGGACAGTGCCAGGGGGGAGGAGCAACAGGCAAGGAGGAGGTGCAACATCGTAAGGGCGAAGGAGGGACAGGACGGCGGGAAGAATCGACAGCGCAAGGGGAAGGAGCATCAGAGCAAAGGGGAAGTTGGAACAGTGCATGGAGAGGAGGGAGAGTACAAGGGGGTTAGGGGAAAAGCGCAAGGAGGGGAGGAGGGAAAGCGCAAGGGGGACAGAGCAAGGGGAGGAGGGCCAGCACAGGAGGATGAGGAAGGGAAGGAAAGACGAACAGTCCAAAGAAGAAAGGAGGGACAGCACAAGGAAGTGGGTGGGACAGCACAAGAGAGAAAAATGCAATTGCACAAGGCGGAAGGAGTGACAACGCAAGGAGGAAGGAGTGACAGCACAAGGGGGAAGGAGCGACAGTGCAAGAGGGAAGGAAGACAGTGCAAGAGCAAAGGAGCAACACAACAAAGGGGAAGGAGCAACAAAGCAAGGGGCATGTAGGCAGGTCGGCGCAAGGGAGGGAGAAGGGCCAGCGTAATGGGAAGGAAGAACAACGCAATGAAGATACCCTATAAAAGATCACCTTGGACCAGATCTTCTGGAACGCACAAAAGCACCCCAATAAAATAAATGTATCTCGTTTCGGTTATGGGGGCCCCAATCGTGGGCCCAAGTGTACAGGGTGGAAGCTCACTCTGTCGAGAAATAATTGCATCACCACCTGATTGATTTCATTTTACATGATTTTGATATAAAAGGTTGCATTTTTTCTGCTGTGACCATTTTAATCATCCTTCTGCTTCCCACTATTCCTGTCAAAGCCAACCTCAGAAAACGTTCTGGAATATTCTTAAGCAGGTTTCTTCTGTCCGTCTGCTCCCACCTCGTCTGTTGTAAGGTAAGAGCAGTAGGGGGAATGCGCAGCAGGGGGAAAGCGCAGCAGTGGGGAATGCATAGCAGCTGCGGGAATCGTCTGTGCAGGACAGCACCGGGCTCTACACTGCACTACATAAAGGACCCACAGGCACGTAGGAGAGTCGCCAATCGCACGTGTACACTTACCTTTCAGATGCAAGCCACCAGTCTATGCTCAGTTCGAAGGATGCCTGTTAAAATAGGGCCCAGCCCCCCGCTTTATAGAGCCCCTTGCAGTCAACGTGTAATGACAACCAATCCAAATTGGACCTGTCCGTCCAGGTTTGGCAATCCAACCTTTAGGTGTTGAAAGAACGGGAAATCGTTTTGGTACAGGAAGAGGAAGTCAACAGAACACTGAGCACGGGATTAGAAATATCCACTTGTAAACGGATTGACGTCACTCCACAGTGCTGCTGCCAACCTTAATGGAACATTTCCCAATACCCCTTCCACCCCGCCCCCATCCAGCACACCAAGGCAGCCTGGACTCGGCACTGCTCATTTGCAGTTGCTGAAATTCTCATTTCCTTGTACCATAAAGATTCAGAAAAGGTCGTGATATAATGGTTTGTAGAGGCGAAATACATCATTTGAGAGGGAATTCTGTATTGGCCGGAAAAGTCCAAATATACGTTTGACCTAATAAACGTTTGCCTCCCTCTCCCCCAAACAGGCTGCCCAGCCAAAGAGTGTCTCTGATACAGTCCACAACATCGACACACGCTCAGTCGGGGGTGCACAGAAAGATATGCCAGAAAGATGTGCTGAGGGCACTCGAAGGGACATAAAGATAGGAACGAGTAAAATGTTACTCAGAGAGAAATACAGTGCACAGAAAGCAGGGGTCTCGAAGTGCAGAAAACAATAATTTTGTTTTTGTATTTTAACGCATTTTCAATTTAGCATTGATGGAAGGGATGAGAAATTACAGCATGGGAGAGATTTGAGGGTAGTGCCAGGGGGGGATGAGAGGAGCACTGTGGGGGGGAGGAATAAGAAATAAATGGCAAAACAAGTAAGAATACAAAATCCAATAGATGAAAGCTCGGCCAGCAACAACACGCAGGAGCATTGTACTACATTTGAAGGCAGGAGTGACAGTGCAAATGGGCAGAAGGAGTGACAGGGCAATGGGGCGGGAGCAGAGCAAAAATAGCACACGGGGGGCTGATGAACAGCGCAAAGGTGGGCAGAGGGACATCCCAAGACCCAAGGAGCGTTCAGTATAAGGGCTGGGGTGGAGGGACAGCGGAAGGGGGGAGGAGGAACAGCACAAAGGAGGGTGGAGGGACAGTGCAAAGGAGAGGAGCAACAGGGCAACACGGGAAGAGAGACAGTAGAAGGGGGAGGTAGGAAAGCGCAAAGGGGACAGCACAAAAGGAGGAGGAGGGCCAGTGCAAGGGGGTGAGGCGGGACAGCGCAAAGGAGGGAGGAGGGACAGCATAACGGTGGAGGAGGGACATTGCAAGGGGGGATAGGCAAAATAGCGCAAGGGGGAGGCGAAACAGCACAAGGGGCAAGGAGCAATAACACAAGGGGAAGGAGAGACAGTGCAAGGGGAGGAACCGACAGTGCAAGGTGGAAGAAGTGACAGCCAAGACTGAAGAAGTGACAGCCAAGGCAGAAGGAACAACCGTACACGAGGTGGGGTGGAGGGACAGTGCCAGGGGGGAGGAGCAACAGGCAAGGAGGAGGTGCAACATCGTAAGGGCGAAGGAGGGACAGGACGGCGGGAAGAATCGACAGCGCAAGGGGGAAGGAGCATCAGAGCGAAGGAGAAGTAGGAACAGTGCATGGGGAGGAGGGAGAGTACAAGGGGGTTAGGGGAAAAGCGCAAGGAGGGGAGGAGGGAAAGCGCAAGGCGGACAGAGCAAAGGGAAGAAGGCCAACACAGGGGGATGAGGAAGAGAAGGGAGGACGAACAGTCCAAAGAAGAAAGGAGGGACAGCACAAGGAAGTGGGTGGGACAGCACAAGAGAGAAAAATGCAATTGCACAAGGCGGAAGGAGTGACAACGCAAGGAGGAAGGAGTGACAGCACAAGGGGGAAGGAGCGACAGTGCAAGAGGGAAGGAAGACAGTGCAAGAGCAAAAGAGCAACACAACAAAGGGGAAGGAGCAACAAAGCAAGGGGCATGTAGGCAGGTCGGCGCAATGGAGGGAGGAGGGCCAGCGTAATGGGAAGGAAGAACAACGCAAGGGGGAGAAGGGACAGCACAAAGGAGGACAGCGCAAATGGGAGGAGGTGCCTAAAAGGGGGAGCAGGGACAGCACAAGGGTGGAAGGTACAACAGCACAAGTGAGAAGTGACATCTGTTTGTTTCATGTATAATTGCAGCTTTGGCCAGAGTTGTCCCATATAATAGTTTTGATCTCAATGTGATTTGTTACAAGGACACCTGTATGTTCTCAGTCAGCACTTATCCAATGACCTACAACCTGCAGATGTCCTCACAACTCATTTTAACGAAGAGGTGCAGTACCACTGACAATACAAATGTCCTCATAAGAAATCACACTGCGATTGAAGAGGTACAGTACCACTGACAAAATACAGATGTGCTCTCATGAAATCACATTGAGATTTCGTATTAAAACATCGGTATGTTGTCAGTGGTACTACTCCTCTAAAAAAAAAAAAAGAAATAAAATAAACAAAAAATGGGAACAAGAAATAGAAATGGAAACAGATAGTGAGTAGATGAAATCATCTGTCAATGGTACTGCACCTCTCCAATGAACTACACCTTACAGATGTCCTCACAACTTATTTTATTGGAGAGCTGCAGTATCATTGACAACATATAGATGCCTTCATAAGAAATCGCATTGAGAATGGAGAAGTGCAGCATCACTGACAAGATGTACATGTCCTCATAAGAAATAACATTGAGCTTTGTTATGAGGACATATGTATGGTGTCAGTGGTACTGCACCTCTAAAAAAAAGAAATGAAATAAAATGAACGAGAATCAGGAAAACGTGAAATAGAAATGGAAACAAGTTGGTAGCAGGAGAAAACATTTGTCAGTGGTACTGCACCTCTCCAATGAACTACACCTTACATATGTCCTACCAACTTATTTCCAAATCCATTTCTTATGAGGACATCTGTATGTTGTCAGGTCTACTGCACCTCTCCAAAAATTCCTTGTATGGTAACAGTATCAAGAAAGGGAAACCTACATTTAGCCAAAAGGGGCCAGGAAAGTAGCCCAAATATAGTCCAACTCCCTCTGGCTGCGAAAAGAAAGATCACTACACCATCCTACCAAATGGCATAGAACTCCTGATTGGGAGAAAATGAGGTAAACAAGCCACTATTGAATTACATCTGCATAACAGAACAAGAAAAAGATTAAGTGTGTCGGACGATTATGCCAAGGCATTTGCAGTTATCATGCCAACCACAGAGTCAGCTTTCTGGTACTTTTTTACTCTATCTTTTCTCTGTAGCAATATTGTAGACGAGATGGTGGCTATTCAACCAAAATGTGCTAACACCAAAATGTAGTAGAACTGCAGTCCCGCCTCCCTCTCCCGTTCAAATACCATACATGTGTCCTGCATTACCTCCACTCCTCCCCCATCACTTTGGTTTTAACCGTATTACAAAGACTGCAAGAAACATGATGAAAGTAAATGCATCTTAAACGATCACCATTACTTTCAGTCATTGTCCCCCACAGGATACAGCTTCATACACTCTCCCATGTCTAATCACCCACCATTCACACCTCTTAAGGGACATGCCAAAGACTAAATCTGCTACTCCCACTCGGCCATTCCCCACACACACACAGGTGTGCCTCCTGCAATTTCACGTTAATCAGTTGCCTAAATGCAGAAGACAAAAGCTGATCGCTTTGTCCCAATCCGGCTACTAAAATGAGCAAGAGTAGGCCAGTGGCTGCAAGATAGTTCAATAGGATATAACACTAGCTCCGATCCATCAGGGTTGAGGCACGAATCTCCAGTAATGGGGCAGCAAAAACAAACATAGCCTTCATCTGCCACCTTTGAAGGAAGGGGGGTGGCTGACATGCAGGATATTGAAAACACAGACAGAGTGTCAGAGAAACTAGTGTCTGATATTGACTTAGAAGAATAAGTGAATGAGAGTGAAATGGGGAATCCAAGAGGACTCATACAGGCATCTTCTGGGACACGGCTAAACAGTATTAAAGGAAATAGATCTGGCTAGTGCTGAAAAGCTTATGTACTGCCCACCAATATTTGCTGTATCCAGAATTTTATTTTTAATTACGTGTATGTAAAGCAAGTTCTGGCACATGTTTGTGGTAACAGGGAGGAAGGATCAACTGGCATGCAGGCAGTCTAATCCCACCCAAACCACCTGTAGTGGGTAAAACACAGGTTGGCATAAATCAGGGAAACTACCAGCTTTTACTGTATATTGTTATTTTTGTTATTGTTATTTTGCATTTATATAGCGCCTTATATACCATTGGTATGGTCTGAAGGCGCTGGTAGGTTGAACGCCCTTGGGGAACCGAAGTTCAGATCAGTAGAGGGAGTAGAGAGTCAAAGGTGCGTGTGGGCACCATGTATGTGTGCAGCTTGTGCGGTATTCGTGTAATAGCTGCTTCTTAGCGGTAGGTGTGGTGGTTGAGGGGTCAGGGGTATGTGTTCGTTCTGGCAGGATTAATCCAGACCGGATGTGGCTGCGTTAGGCCTGAGGAGAACGCCTGGCTGGGGGTGTGTAACCAGCAGTGTTTACATAGAGTGATGTGGAGTATGAGACGGAATGTTGGTATGAGAACAGTTATACCGAATGGTGTCATAGTATCTCTGTGTTCTAGTTGAGTGGTGGTGTAAAGGAGAGAGTAAGCATATGGTGGGTTATATGGTCATTCAAGTGTTTTCTAAAATGTTCTAAGGAGGCTATTGGGAACACTTCTAAATTCAACTTTCACTATGAGGCTATTGGGCACACTTCTATAGTCAGTTTTCACAAAAGGCTATTGGGGACACTTCTAGGTTCAACTTTCCACAGAGGCTATTGGGCACATTTCTAAATTCTACTTTCACAGAGAAGCTATTGGGGACACTTCTAAAATCGACTTTTCACAGCGGCTATTGAGGACACTTCTAAATTCAACTTTCACAGAGGCTATTGGGCACACTTCCAAATTCAACTTTCACAGAGGCTATTGGGCACACTTCTAAATTCTACTTTCACAGGGGGTATTGGGCACACTTCTAAATTCAACTTTCTCAGAGAGGCTATTGGGCGCACTTCTAAATTCTACTTTTCACAGACGCTATTGGGCACACTTCTAAATTCAACTTTTCACAAAGGCTATTGGGCACACTTCTAACTTTAACAAAGAGGCTATTGGGGACACTTCTAAATTCTACTTTCACAGAGGCTATTGGGGACACTTCTAAATTCAGCTTTAACAAAGAGGCTATTGAGGACACTTCTAAATTCAGTTTTCACAAAAGGCTATTGGGGACACTTCTAAATTCTACTTTCACAGAGAGGCTATTGGGGACACTTCTAAATTCAACTTTAACAAAGAGGCTATTGAGGACACTTCTAAATTCAGTTTTCACAAAAGGCTATTGGGGACACTTCTAAATTCTACTTTCACAGGGGGTGTTGGGCACATATCTAAATTCAACTTTCTCAGAGAGGCTATTGGGCGCACTTCTAAATTCTACTTTTCACAGACGCTATTGGGCACACTTCTAAATTCAACTTTTCACAAAGGCTATTGGGCACACTTCTAACTTCAACTTTAACAAAGAGGCTATTGGGGACACTTCTAAATTCTACTTTCACAGAGGCTATTGGGGATACTTCTAAATTCTGCTTTCTCGGAGAGGCTATTGGGGACACTTCTAAATTCAACTTTAACAAAGAGGCTATAGAGGACACTTCTAGATTCAACTTTAACAAAGAGGCTATTGAGGACACTTCTAAATTCAGTTTTCACACAAGGCTATTGGGGACACTTCTAGGTTCAACTTTAGCAGAGAGGCTATTGGGCACACTTCTAAAATCGACTTTTCACAGAGGCTATTGAGGACACTTCTAACATGCTAATGATCCTATTTCTATCTAGATGCGACGCAAGCTAGAGTTAAGAATCCTGAGTGAGGCACATGCTAACAATCACATTTCTATCTAGATGCGACGCAGGCTAGGGTTCAGAATTCTAGGTGTGGTGCATGTTAAGAATACCAATTTTTATCTAGATGCGGTGCAAGCTAAAGCTCAGTTCCCTACACGTGTGGCACTAGCTAAAGTTGGCAAGTAAGTTCATGTGCATCGTAAGGCAGTATTTACAATCCATTTACAGTGGTCGCAAGTCTTCCTAGGTATGTCTTGATTTAAGTCTATGGCAGTCTATGCTATGGAAGGTAAGGTAGAGTGACAGGGGCTTTCTGGAGTAGAGTGATTGCTCTACACCCCACCCATGCCATACTCACAGTTTTGTTGGTGTCTGGCTTCCTTAGCTTCCCCTGCGGACACCTGCAGACACGTCCTGGAGCCGCCAATGTAGGAGCCGCCCTTTGCCCCGGGCCCTTAGCCGCAAGGGCTGCCGGGCAGGGGGCTGCCCTGGAAGGGTCAGACAAAAGGGGCCAGCAAGCCAATCTGTCCACGGGGGACGGCTGGGGGCGGGAGGAGGGAGGAGAGGGGAAGCAGGGACACGGGGCGGACAACGCTGCAGGCAGGGCCCGGGGGGCTCAAGCACGAAGACAAGGCCCGGATCACGAGGCCCAAGAGGGTCGGGGTCTCACCCACGCTCACCTGAACACGCCTGGATGGAAAGGCGGTCGGGAGCTGGGACGGCGACTAGGTTCGTATGCACTAATGAATTCATATCTGCACTTCTAGGTAGTGCTATTTTACTGCGCATGTCTCAGTAGGCCTGCTAGTTTTGATGATACAGTAATCACACTTTCCAGGAGGGTGTACATCACGGTGGTCAGTCATAATTTCGAAAAAATAATGTCGAATGACAAAAATGTCGAAAAAAAATGTCGGAAAAAAAATGTCGAATTCCGTTTTTTTTAATTATATATTTATTTTGGGGTCCGGGAGTAAAGAAAAATGGGTAAAACACATTTTTTTTTAAAAAAAAACAGGGGTTGGGGGGGTGGCAGAACCCCCCCATTTCGAAAAAAAAACATATTGAAAAAAAATTGACATTTTTTTCGACATTTTTTTTCTCGAAAAAATGACTTTCGACATTATTTTTATCGAAATTAGCACTATAAACCGTACATCACACCTGGAGGCACAGGCCAGGAGGAGGCTCCAGGTACGAAGTCAATATTTATGAACTGTTACAAGGGCTATATATACATATATTATTGAGACAAGAGGGATCCCATTACTAGAAGCATTCCGAACTAGTATCTTTGGCAATATATATGATACAGTGTAATACCACTGATTATGCTTGCATTATCAAAGCTGCCCAATATAAAATGTCATACCAAAATAAGAAATGGCTAAACTGGCTCCATTCAAATGCAAGTCTAGCTACGTAAAAACACATATCATGCTTGCTTTTCAACCATGCCCAGTAAAAAATGCCATGCCTGCTCCATGGTACAAACGCCTTATACTCAGACATAATCACATTAATGATGAATGTGATTATGTGTGATTGCGAGGTGCTGGGGGCCCAGGGGGCTGAAGCATGTCAGGAGCTGGGGTCCCAGGGTACAGCCATGGCATTTTGTATAGGGCATAGATACCCAGTAGAAAAAGCCATGCCTGGCAGCTGGGCCCCAGTGCCTCAAATGCACACAATTAATGTATTGTGTGTATGCGAGGTGCTGGGGAGCCTTGGGGTTAGGCATGTTATTTTTATCGGACACCTATCATAGATGCCCAGTAAAAAAAATACATGCCTGTCCCCTGTGTCCAGAGCTCCTCACACACGCACACAATCAATGTGATTATGTGTGTATGCCAGGCACTGGGGGTTGAGGGGGCGACAATTGTATTTTTTACTGGACATCTATCATAGAAGTCCAGTAACAAAATAGCATGCCCGTCACCTGGGCCCCACAGCGTCAAACAAATGCACACAATCAAAATTATTATGCTTGTATGCAAGGCGCTGAGGGACCCAAAGGAGCATGCATGGTATTTTTTACACATCTTGTCCAGTACAAAAATACCATGCCTGTCCCCTGGGCTCCACAGTACCTAACACACGCACACAATCAACTTGATTATGTGTGTATGGGAGGTCCTGAGGTGCCCAGTGGCCAGGCATCTATGATAGATGTCCATTAAAAAAGTGCCATCCCTGTCCACTGTGCCCCACAGCGCCAAAATCACACACACACAATCAAAGTGATTATGTGTGTCTGAAAGGCGCTGGGGGGCCATGGGGCAGATATGGTATTTTTGTACTAGACATCTTTCATAGATGTCCAGTAAAAAAAAAAAACATCCCTGTCCTCTAGGCCCCGCAGCACCTCAGACTTGATTTTGGCCGATGGGGAGTGGGATTGTGCAACAACAGCATTTTTAAAATGCCTGTGTTATACAAACCCCAACCCCCACTCGCCAAAATCATCTCAGACCAGCACAAACAAACACACACAGTTACACACAGCAACCACTCTCTATTTCATTCACACAAACACCAATCATGCACTCACTCATAACACAAGCATACACGCATCCATACACATACATAAATAAATAAAGGAACATGCAAATGCACACATTTAGACAACATACGCACTGCAAACACTCTCTGTCTCATTCAGACGAGCACCCATTATGCACTCCTTCATAACACAAGCATACACGCATCCATACACATACATAAATAAATAAAGGAACATGCAAATGCACACATTTAGACAACATACGCACTGCAAACACTCTCTGTCTCATTCAGACGAGCACCCATTATGCACTCCTTCATAACACAAGCATACAGGCATCCATACACATATTTAATAAATAAATAAACGAACATACAAACACACATTTAATCAACATGCACACAGCAATTACGCTCTCATTCACACCAGCATCCATCATCATACAGTCATTCACCTAAAAGCACAAGCATGCATGCATCCATACACATAATTTAAATTAAAAAACATGAACATAAACTAACCTTCTGCCGCAGGTCTTTCCTCTCCAGCACTCCAGCCCCTGCTGCATGAACAGGAATCAGGAAGCTTCTTGATTTCTGCAAATGCATGCTGGGGCCCCAGAGTAGGTGACGAGATGCCCCACTCCAGCCTGCTCTGTCTGAATGTGCGAGAAGGGGCAGGAGCGCACACTTGCACAAATTGAGGTGCAGTTCCCCAACAAGCATTTCCAATGAGCCATGCTAGGCTGCAAAAGAAAAACACCCCCAGATTTGCATGGCTCATTGAGTTTGCACAGCTAGGGAACCGTAACCATCACAGAGAAAACGTTTTTCCCTTTGACAGTTAAGAGCACTCCATCAGCTGAAAAAAAACAGCTCAGGGTGTGTTAGGCAGAATTGCATGAAGTACCCTTTGGGAACACTACACACAATTAGGACTATAGGTGTAAGCACAATCTCACCATTGGTATAAGTCTGTACTACACAGTTTATGGTAGCAGGGCTGAGCAGCCAGGCTTAACTCAAGAGGGAATGTGAGCAGTACAAGATGTTACACAAAGGACTTACAATCACAATGGTTCAAACAAACTCTTACTCAAGATTTCTTGGTAAAACACTATTCATTTATTTACACAATCATTTAGAAAACATTCACTAGCAATGGGCAATTCGATATCATACTATAATACACTCCAGTACCAGACCAATAAGTTTCTGAACAAATTAAGCTCACCAGATGTGGGAGGAAAATGGCACTTCAGTAACTTTCAAATGGAAGTAAAAAGGCACAAGTTAAGATAATCAAACACAAATACGTTCTTAGGCAGGGCAAATAGTTAATGTTCACTATCAGAGTCAGTTCAATTGAATAGCCTGGGCCAAAGTCAATGGACCAGTGTCTTGTAGTAAGCGGTTAAGTCTTTGCCAAAGTTCTCAGAAGTAGTTTGCACGAAAAAGAGTTACTTGTCGGATTAGGAGTGAATTAGGCTAAAAAGTTGGGAAAGTTTCACACACTTTCGCAAACGTTCATAGCGGCATAGAGGATTTCTCAACCGCGTTTGCACAGTACCTTTTAAATGAAGAAAAGCTGTAGTTGAGGCTGGTGTTCCTGGCAGTTCCTGCAGATCGCACTGTTCCTGGGCCTCAGTCGTGGGGATAAGAGGGAAGACATCGGGAGGCTCCTGCACTGCACGGGGACGGATCCACAAGCTTGGCAAATTCATCAGTTTTAAGGTGGAAGTGCCTTAAAGTTCCCAAGCTGGTTTCCTTCTCACTGGCTATCCGGTTTTCTACAGCACTCTGAAGAAAATTCGACCAGTATGGAGACAGTGTCCAGGTGGCTTGCAAGTTGGTTGTTCCCACCAGCCCAAAGGAAGAAGTCGTCTTTGAAGGGGCTTCTCAGTCGAGGGAGTTTCAGGCGATTCAGACCTGCAGCCGGGCTTCACCGGGCAAACCAACGTTCCAGGAGTTGCAGCAGCACCTGCCGCGGTAGGTATATGTGACTTCAAGTCATGCTGTCTGTTCTTCCTCATTTTCCAGTTGCATAGGGCTGCGTGGGGTCTTATAATTAGTGCACGCAGTAATTGTGGTACTGCTTTTGTGTGGTGGCCATTTCCTCCACATAGAAACAGCCACTAAATAGAGATTCAGAAATGAAACTGAGATTTTGGCGGAATGATAAAACACCTGTTAAAGGTAATTACTAGGTGTTTTACCACTACCGCCAATCTTGTAATCAGGCCCTCGATCTTCACCTCTGCTATCATATGCAGTAGGGTTCCAATGTTTGTGTGAAAAATAAATATACTGAAATTTCATATATCACTATTAATATAGAGGACGTTTGCTCAGAAATGTTATTGGCCCAATTGATTGGGCATGTATTTTTGGGAATACATCGATCAATCTTAAAAAAATATTTCAATTCACCTTGCCTTTGTTTTTCTCAATTTTACACATGCCAAAAGGCCGGGTAGGGTACCCCTATCTTGTGCTAATCTTATCCATTGGTCCATCACCCTTAGTTCCAGTGCCCTTGCGGTAGTGATTCAGATCACTTAACCCTAAAGCTGACATCACTAGACGCTTACGCCCCTTTTCACAACGCCAATGCATGTTTCGTGTCAATATCTACTGTTTCTAATCTATTGATGTGTCCTTCATGGAAATGCCTTGGCATTGGCCAATGCCAATAACATTTCTGAGCAAACGTCCCCTATGTTAATTGTGATATATGAAATTTCAGTATATTTATTTTTCACACAAACGTTGGAACCCTACTGAATATGATAGCAGAGGTGAAGAGGGGTCTGATTACAGAATTAGTGGTAATACACCTAGTAATTACCTTTAACATGTGTTTTATCATTCTGCCAAAATCCAAGTTTCATTTCTGATTCTCTATTTAGCGGCTGTTTCTGTGTGGAGGAAATGGCCACCACACAAAAGCAGTTCCACCTGTAGCAATTACTGTGTGCACTAATTACAAGACCCCACGCAGCGCTATTAAACTCCAAAATGAGGAAGAACGGACCGCATGACTTGAAATCACACAGACCTACCGAGGCACCTGGTAAATATTTGCATGATGTGAGGGTAACTGGTAATGCCGCCATACTCGTAATCAGGCCCCTAGTTTGTGTTCTTCTGCTGGCTTGGCAGTCTGCTATGAAAATGTTAACTGTCAGGGATCCTCCAATCTCTGGATATTGAACAAAGGTCCCAAATCCCCCCCATTAATCTGGATCTCTCTGGGTTGCTAGCCAGGTGGTACAAGATAAGGTCTGGCGAGAGTACTTGTGCAACCCAAAAAAAGGAAATCCCATTCCAATTGCACAGTGGATGTTCAGGAAAGAGGGGTGTACACAGTTTGTTGGGAGGCAGATAAATACGTCATCTATAGCTTCTGCCCCACCCCATATCAAATACTGCACAGGTGAGAAGCGTTACTCACTCAGGCAACCATACCGCCCTTATCCCAGGCTGTTACAACAAAACATAGAAACAATCTAAGCTGAACATGGGAAAAGCAGTCAAGTTGACCTTGTAACATCAATAGGTGCACGCACTAGATACTAATTAGATATGCACTCCACATGAAGAACATGTACACTAGGTGAAATGTGCATTTATATATGAAAAATATTAAAATAGCCTCCACAAGACATTAAGAACACTAACATAACCAATATATAAGGTGAATGCAACACAAACCACATGCGAGTATACCTCCTTAATATAGAAATAAGAGTGTAATATGTGTAAGGAAGACATGGTATCAAACAGTAAGACAGACACAAGTGATCACAGTTCAAGGGTGTTTGTTGAACTTCAATTCGGTTTGAAAAATGCCTATTTAATCCTAAATCTAAGATGGGAGCAAGCTACGACCATCAAATAATAATAACACAGTCCTAGTGTAGTCTGTCAAAATAAAATGGCCTATACTAATAAACCTATTGCCAATCCTTACAGCTAAATACAAATAGTGTGGGAAACAATGTTATGCAAAAGAAAAGTGTTCAAGAAATGATATGTCAGGATATTCAAGCCATTGGCTTCCCTTCCCCACGTTTTAAGCACGAGACAAGGCGGCACACTCAAGTTTAGCACACTCTCTGGCTTCTCTAGCACGAGGCTGCAGTTCAAAACCTATTACGCTCACCTGGTATCCACAGGGACGCCCTTATGCCCTGGTTGCCGGATCCACCCTGGACCTTCCCGATTCTGGACGATGCCTTCTATGCCTTCGGGCCTGAAAACACAGGAGGACTGGATTTAGGAACAGATTTCATTTCCTCCCACCAGCCCCCTGGACTTGACCTGATGGCCCACTCCTCACCTTGTTATGATGTCTGGCCTTCTGTGCAGGGGCGCGTCGTTTTCTGCGGGTTGAAGCGACCGAGTTAACTTCACTGGTGCTAACCCATTCAAGTGTCTTTAAGGAGGTAAGTCTGGTTATGTATGTATGTATGTATGTATTTATTTTTGTATAGCGCCGATAGCCCGTGGACTTATAGCAGTCTTAAAATGTCCTTGCTTTCCTTTCTTGCTATTATTGTCTTTTCTTTGTTTTCCCTTAGGTGCACGGAGGTTCGGTGGGTGAGCTACTTGGATCAAACTCCTGCCAGGATGATGGACACAGGATCGTATGATGGATGGTAGGTTAAGCGCGAAGTGCGGTGCGGTAATGTCTTTTCTTGCTAACCTCTATTATTTATTCCTTTTCAGCTCGCAATGGTCTTTCTAGTCATGTGAAGATTTCCGGAGCGGAACCGGTCAAGAAATGCCCAGCCAGGTGAGGATTTTGTGATTACTGCCGTGAATGCCATGAGTAACCTGTTTTAACGTTGTCCTTCTTTCTCTCTCCCTCCAGGTGCTTTGTTCCGGTGCGTGCGTGGTGTCCTGATGATGCTGCCGACTGGATGGAAGACCGCGAGCAGCAGGAATCAACGGATGGAAAGTTGCAGGTAAGCAGAGACTGCTAATGATGTTCTTTTGTCTCCTCTGCAGGTCGCTATTCAAGGATCGCAAGGTGCTGGTCTCTGAAAACGATAAGCGTCACGCTGCTGGCTGCAGAATAACGCGAAGCACATTCTGTAGTTTGGGTGTGGTTTATATAGCCCTCTGTAAAGTAGTCCAAGTAAAGTAGTCCGGGCTACCACACCCTAAAACACTGCACCGCACAGTCTGGTTCTTAGGAACTAGACTGTGTGGGTGCCTCCATGTTGGCTGCAGGCCTTCACAGAAAAAGTAGTCCCTTCAAGACAATGCCCAATCTGAACATGAGCCTGGCGCAAAAAATGCCAGGACTGACTCCAGAAGAGTCTATGATGATAATGCAAGGCCCTAAGCGCCCCAAGTGAACCCTGAGTCCTAACCCTACCTGGCATGTCACCATGCCAGTGGGGTTTTGGGTCACGGGTCGTGACAAAACCTCAACATCAGGGCCTTCTGTGCAAATCTATTTGCCATTCAAAGTCTCTTACTTCACAGGGCCTGATGCAACACAACAAATATGAAAGTTCCTTTCTTCTTAGAATTTCACATGTACAACTTCTCAGGTGATTTACTGTTCACCCTGGGTTCCCCTCCACCGGGCTCAGACACACTTTAATACAAAACCTTCAATTGGTCTCCCCGACGCCAGCTCAGAGCAAATTTATCTACTTTTCCAAACAGTCCAATGATATCCATCCAAATTCATGAGAAAGGGACTTCTATTGTCCGTAAAGGGTTCAGAGGGGCAGGCAAGGGAAACTGCGTACTGGTTTTTGGACATATTTCACATGTCGGAATGAAGTTCTTTATATCAGCATGGATACCTGGCCAGTAAAACCTCCCACTGATGTGTGCCTGCGTCTTAGATTGTCCTAAGTGTCCCCCTGTCAAATGAGAATGTGCAATCTCTAGCACGATCTTCCGATGGGTTTTGGGATTACTAACTGAGTTTTACTTAGGCCTTCTCCGGAGGTTTCCTTTCCATACAGTAATCCTTGCCTAAGGAAGAAAATGGGAATTCCCTTCTCTAATACTTCCCCTTAAGGAATCACCAGCAAGCAAGCCTTTGCAAGTGCTCGATCATTTCGCTGGGCGAAGGCTAGATCCGGAAGGATGGTAGGTTCTTCTTCCCTCTTTGCCTCAGTGGTAGATGGTTCATCAGCTTCCCCAAAGCCTAAGGTACCTCTCTCAGTTTATTCTGGTTCACTCTATAAAGTGGGGAAATAGTGCCCTTTTGATAGTTCCCTGTGCAATTTTGTCCCCAAGGTGTACTTCAAATGGAGTGTTGCCATGGTTCTGTAGGAGAATCTTTAGGTCTCCTCAGAAGTCGGATATATGACGTCCGCTAGGACATCCAGAACGAATTTCCAGACCAGGGCACATTTTGGAGCCAATCTTATATAACACCCAGGAGGAGGTATTAGGACTAAGTCTGTGGGAATCATTCCTCTTTTCCATG
Source organism: Ambystoma mexicanum (assembly GCF_040938575.1). Lineage (NCBI taxonomy): Eukaryota > Metazoa > Chordata > Amphibia > Caudata > Ambystomatidae > Ambystoma > Ambystoma mexicanum. Next base: position 630,294,478 of record NC_090921.1, read on the forward strand.
GAGGGATAGTAGCGTCTCTGCTGCTATAGATATCAAAGCCAATGGATTCTTTCATGGCAATAGAGAGATCTGAGGCTGTATGACTAAGCTTCTGGAATTTAAGGGTTCCCCAATTTCTCTCAATTGAGTAACATCCTTGCCTAACACCATATATATAAGGAAGGCATGGTTTCAAATAGTAAGACAGACACAAGTGATCACAGTTCTAGGGTGTTTATTGAACTTCAATTGGGTTTGAAAAACACCTATCTAATCATAAACCTAAGATGGTAGCAAGCTACGACCATCAAATAACAATAACGCTGTCCTAGTCGAGCCTGCCAAAATAAAAGGGGCTATACTAATAAAAATATTGCCAATCCTTACTTCTAAATACAAATAGTGTGGGAAACAACGTTATGCAAATGAAAAGTATTCAAGAAATGATATGTCAGGATATTCAAGCAATTGGCTTTTCTACCCCAAGTTTTCAGCATGGGACAAAGCTGCAAACTCGAGCTTAGCACAATCTTTTACTTCTCTAGCATGTGGATGCAGTTCAAAACCTCAACATCAGGACCTTCTGTGCCAAAGTCTCTTTACCATTCAAAGTCTCTTACTTCAGAGGGCCTTATGCAACACAAGAAATATTACATTTCTGTTCTTCTTAGAATTTCTACAACTTCTCGGGTGATTTACTGTTGACCCCAGGTTCCCACCACCCGGCTCAGACCCACTTTAACACAAAACCTTCAATTGGTCTCCCTCTGCTGCACTCCAACCAAATATATCTACTTTTCCAAACTTTCCTTATTCATCGAAATCGAAGACTTTCGACTGTACGTTGGACTTTGCTTGACCTGTCGCCGGACCACTTTTATTCACAATTACTCGTTTTCTTCTTTATATAACATTTTATTCACTTTCACTTTTGCCACTTCTCAGCTGGATACCTTAAAGAGACTTTCGATTGAGCACCCATGCAGTGCCGGACCAATCTGTGTCAAATGTATTGCATCTTGCTTTGAAAGTTAAATCACTCAACAGCAGTTCAACTTTACGTGCGTCTCTTATCACACCCGTTTTAACAATGTTCATTCCAGCATTCGCCATACAATGTTGCCGCTTGCAACCCTGGCTTCAACACATACCGGTCTTGTATCGTCTCCCCAACTCACCGGCTGTGTTGATTTCACTGAAGCTGCTTTGTTCTTGGTTCCAAGGACGATACCACAGTGGATGCTGCTTTTTCCTGCCGTGATTATTGATGTGGGAGGGCCCCGGTTATCTCTGACACACAATGCAGGATTCTTCTGCCTGGTTTCCTTGACTTACGCTTCCTATTCTTGAAGTTTCTAGAAAGTAACGGTTCCTTGTCATAAAGTTCAAGGGAACTTCCCTTCTTGCGATCTCCTTCTGTTTTGCTGTCTTTCTTCTCTCGTTAAACTGCTCTCCTGTTCTCCCTTTTATCCATGTGAGGAAGTTTAATGCAAGTCAGGTATGAGTTATGGTCAGTAATTGCCTGACCTAGCCTGGCAATTGCATTGGGACGCATTAGGTATCCTGCTCGGGTGTTAGTCTGTTTCTCTCATAGCGGGCTGTCCTTGTGAAAGGTAAACGGGGGTGGGGGGTAGAGTTCTGAAATATCCTACAGGATAGGATGGAGTAAAGTTGTTACAGGGAAGGGGATACAGCATCTGACCATCTAGTGTCCCACTCCTACTCACCGAAGACCCCTCACCAAGGTGATCCTCCCACACTAGTCCACCGCCATGAACTAGATCCAAAAGCGATGTCCATGTCCTGGCCACCTGGATGACAGATCCCTGGGACTAGTTGGTAAGACACCTTCTGGATTCTCACATATGGCAGCCATCTTCTTTAAAATGGACGCTGCAGCATGCTTCTAAATAGACAAAAGCCTCAATGCTTTCAGAAATCTCAAAAGGCTGAATATGCAGAAATACAGAACTGTGCAGAGCTCAGGCAGTAGTTGGCAGTTAGTGCCAAGGTCAGAAGCAGATAGATTGAATGGGAACTGTGGATCAAAGGCATTCCCACGACATAGGCAGGATACTACCAAATTAATTCAAGCTTATAAGAGCACAACCAACCTTTATTAGCTGAATTCAATTAGAAAGTGAGCCAAAAGGATCCCATAAAGAATAACTCAAGTGTGTCCCTAGAGGCAACAGAAAACATGACACACACATTAATAATAGCTAAATTCCCAATAAATATGAGGTAATTCCACTTCATACACGGTCTTCTAGCACATGACATGTAATTGGAAAACACTGACTATTCATTAGGTTCCAGCAGAAGATCGGACACCTGTGATACTCCCTAAAAGCACACTCAGATCCAAGGTCAAGCAAATAGATATTGCCTAAGCTCATGGTCTAAGGAATGAGGGATGGTAATTTCTTTAATGAATAGAAGACGGTTCATGGATTTATCTGCCCCTACTACCTGTCCGGCACATATCTTGTCGACCTTTCAAAATGTCCAAGGCTGGTTAGCAAGAAGCAAACTAATCAAATTCCTTAGTGTCATGCCGCCCATCATGCAGTATTTCAGCCAATTGGTTTTCTTAGAAGTGATGTATTTTTACATTTATCAATATTTGGAAGGTCTCAGGACGATCCATCAGATGTCATTTACCCAATTAACTGTGTAACTCCTATATGATCCATATGTAGCCATATCCCTTAACCAATCCCCATTCCTCATAGGTTTTATAAAATTGTTATGATGCTTGAAGTGATATATGATGCATCAGAGGTACTTAAAGTATTGTTTTGTATGAATTCGGAGAGAGACTCAAGATTTTGATACTTGTATGCTGTCCCTGGTTTATTTGGATTATAATAAAACAGATCTTTGCCTTGCACTTCGTCTACTTTGTCATTCAGTACCCCTGACATACCAGGAACTTCTGGGCCCACTAAACATGGACCCTCATACCCACCATGGCTGAAAGCAGGAGGATATTTGCTGGTGGTATTTGAATTTTACTTCAGCTAGTTCACTGAAACCACACCTCCAGACCGATTCCAAGCCCCCTAACAGCTAAAGAGCCCTTCGAGTTGTTTTGATTTTTGTAAAGGAAATCGAGGATGGTTTCTACAAAAAAGTGTGCTCTGACAATCAGGCACACCTTCTCTGGTTATGAAGTGGTGCCAGTGAATTCACATGGCTGCCTTCTTGCCAGTAAATGTGTAACCTAATCATTGGCATCCATATAGTGGATACCATTATACTTCTGCTGTGCACAATCCAAAGAAATGCCAGCAGCTGGGAGGCAAAATGGCATCCTTCTAAAGTTGTATGCAGCCTAAATTGTGTGCAGTCAACTGAAGTACAGTTCGGAAAATCAAATTTATTTAGTGATAAGCACATAGCCAATTTAGGCTTTACATATGACATAGTGCATAATAACATCATCATTCCATCATTATCATAAAAAATTATAAAATATCCCTTTTTAAACAATACATCTCTTAACAAATACATAATTAATTCTCAGTAAAAACATTAAAACTACCAATTCAATTTAATAAAACACGGCCTTTAATAATTGATTAAGAATTATATACAAAAGTTATGAAAGTTCATCATATGTTATATGATGTTATCATCATGGCCTTGTAATACATTTTTCCAAATCTCATTCATGTCATTTAAATCACAGCCATTATCATAAGCTTTAACAAATCTTAGTCTAATCCTACTTAAGCTTTCGCAGAAGCAAATGAGGTGCTGTGCCGTCTCAATAGTAGCCGAACCACCTAAGCGACACCATCTCTCTTTTTGTGAAATACCGAGTCTGCTCCCTGTAATCTGAAGACAATCAGAATGTTAAATTTAAACAGCAAGTAGTGTTGCATTATTTTTGCATCAGGGAAAGCAGTTAAATACTCTGGGATGCTTATAGTATTTTCTCTAGATTGTAAACATATCACACTGTTGTTTTTGGTTGGCAACTGTATGGTATCTCTATCTAAACCAAAATTACGGATCTCTCGTTTCAACAGGAATTTTTATTTTGCAGTAGAATGTGCGGACCAGCCAACCAAATTCTCTTTTGCCTATCTGACATATGTGGTTTTGAGTCGATCAAGTGTACTCAACACCTTATTTGACTGAATTATGTTATACGCTTTCTGCATATCAACCATTAGCTTTCCATTGTCCGAGATGCACATCTTTGTATATAGCATGGCAGATTTATTTTATTACATATTCTCATCAAATTAGATTCTATAAAGATGTATTCACTAGGTAAAGCTTTCAGCATTCGCAATAAGATTTTCAAAATTCTACCTTCAAATTTGGTCAATTCATTTGTTAACTTTTTCCCCCAGATTAAAGTTCCATATAATTGTACTGCAGCAATTTTTGTTTCATACAACAGTAAAATCGTTTTTATGGAGATCCCTGCTTGCTTGCCTATAACATGACTTAGTCTCATTGTACAATTCATACATCTGAATTTAACATCTGTCCATTGCTGTTTCCATGAGAGGTTTTGATCTAAAATAACACCCAGATAGCGAGAGGACTCAGAAATTTCAATTTTTTGTTTTTCATTCATCCATTTTTACTTGTTTAGATGTGTGGTTTGTTTTAATACTTAATATTTATTTATTAGATATACATCTAGCCAAAAGGCTTTGTATAACACATAGCCATACAACATTAATACAAATATCTAAAAACATTTACATTTCCAAAGTACATCATTCTATACATTTTAAAATCGCCACAATCTTTAAATAAAATACTACAATATAATATATAAGATCAATATCATTTCCTCTCATAAAAATCATCCACAGATCAGATATCTCTGTCATTTCAATTCCATTGTTAAAGGATTTAAAATACATAGTTCTCAAATCATTTAAACTTTCACAGCACATAATAAGATGATAAAGTGACTCAACAACATTTACACCACATAGGCAACAGTTCCTAGAAGTATATGGAATTCCCATTCTATCGCCTTTTGTCTCCAATGCTTCTGTTATGTTCAATTTCATCATTAAATAAGAACGAAAAGTGCTTCTGCTTGGATAGGCTTCAATATACTTAGTAAGCATGGTTCTAGTCAAATACTCATCTAGGTACCATCTACTGTATGCTTTCGATGCTAGATTGATCATATTCTGTTCGTGCCAGAAGTCATACACTTTATTCTTTAGTCTCTTTTTTAAGACTGTTATGGTCAGGGTTCCTGGGACACACCCAAATGACCATGTACAATGTAGTCTTTGCAAGGTGCCAATTTTACCAATCAGCACATTGCCTTCAAGACTAAGATATGCTTTGACATATGGCACAATGATCGTATCAGTGGATAATGTGACCACTTTTTCATAGGACAGGACACATTGGCACATATATGCATACCAGAAACCTTTGATTTTAAACTCCAGGTACAGATATTCTACACTTACGTTTGGTGGTAGGCGCAATCATTTTCTCAAAAGTTTAGATTCAAGTACCACAATGCGTTTGACATACTTATGGCCCCATATCTCAACAGCATATGTAACATTGACCTGATTTTCGCCAAATAGACATTGAGTACTGCAATAGCCGAGAAACCACAATTTCTGCTGATAAAAACACTCAGAACATTTGTAGTCACAAAACAAAGTTTTTTGATTGCAGACCATTGTTTGTCCCAATTCAACTTTTCATCGACGATAATTCCTAAATATTTTTTATGATGTCACCTGTTCCACTTTTTTTAAGGGAGAGATCCATGAATATTTCTTCGGTCTACGTTTCTTTGAAAAGACCATTATTTTACTTGGTTTATTGTGGTCTGTTTTGTCTTTCTTGAAAACACCATCACCTTTGTCTTAGACAGATTAATGTTAAGCCCATTTTTCTTTGCAAAAGATTCTAATACAGATAACTTGTATTGTAGACCTGCTGGGGTGTAATCTAATAAGAGCAGGTAATCCGCATAACAAAGCCAACCAACTCTCAACGTGCCTTTTTTTAAATCGGTTAAATAATTTTTCATTAAAAGCCTCAGGGAGATCTGCTAGATAAAGATTAAAAAGTGTTGCAGCCAGATTGCGCCCCTGCTTTACTCCTCTCGACGTGGAGATTAGGCCTGATAGTTTGCCTTCTACATCCAATCTGACTTTAACCAAAGTATTTGTATATAATAATCTAATCATAGTTAGCATCCCATTAGGTATCTTCCACCGTAACAGTTTATTCCATAATTTATTTCTAAGAATGGTGTAAAATTAGGCGGAAAAATCGATAAATGCTGCATAAATGAGTAACTGTTGGCTCTTCGAAGTGTATTCAATCACAGAGACTACTATGATGATATTATGAAGGGTTGAAGATTTGGCTCTAAAGCCAGATTGGTTAGCAGGCAGTATCTGTTCATCATTTATCCACTGTATCAGTTCCATGTGCCGAGTTTTAACAAAGATCTTTGCTGGAATAGCCAGCATCGGTAACGTGCGATAGTTGCCTGGATCTTTAGGGCATCCTTTTTTATATATAGGAAGTATAGAACTTTCCTGCCATGTTGATGTTTTTAAACATTTTCTCTCCAGCTCAAGTGCCTAAGGCACCAAATTTCAATACTGTATACAATTATTGCGGAAGGGTAAAGTTTGTATGTGTTAATTAAACGGAGTAGACTATCTCGTTCATGTTGCCGCAGACTTTTAAGTAAGGAAGTAATTAGATTGTGATATGGGTGGTTCAGGTCAGTTGCTGATCTATGATAATGCTGAGATATTAAATGTTTCACTGCCCCTATATGTTCATTATCAAGGCTACAGGTCAATTTGGGCTTTTTAAAATTATTAAAGACCATCATTTTGGTTTTGGCTAGATTACTTTTTAGTGCTTTTTAAAATTATGGTGATAATTGTTCCAGTGTTACCTGGAGTCCAGAAGAAGTTCAGTGCAATATAACAATATTGTCAGGATATCCTAGCGATTGTAGTTTTTATTATCCGAAGTCGTTTTTAAACAAAGTTATAGCCAAGTCAGTTTAAGAGATATAAATGTCCCAAACTTGCGATTGATAGCTGGTTGCAAGATGATAGAGTCAAAGACTGTGAGGGAATCCCTACTTTTAGGACAATCACCATCAGGCTTCAGCCCAACCAATTACAACTTTTTTACTCCCAAGTCAAATGCTCACACATCATCTAGATGTGAAGTGAGCACATCCATCGTTTGAATTTAGTTTAAAGCATATCCTTGGAGATTGTTCAGCAGAGGGTGATTTGAGCAAGGGAAGATAATTGCTGTCAGTGCTCTTTGCCCTTGGAGAGAGAGGAAATGGTAGAGCTAACAAGATCATGGGAGCTCAGGGACAGGAAATGTCCATTCACCCATTTTAGAACCCCAAAGATACTCTGGGAATTTCCGTAGAGGAAACAGGATACTTGAAACAGAGTTGTCTCCATTGGATATCGTTCTGGCATCAAGCACACTTCTATGCTGATTACACTGTCATTTCTTTCCATTCCTTCCTTAATGCTGACCAACAGCAAAGGCTGTCTTCTTTTCTATTATCTACCAATTCTCGAATGGCTTCACATTTTCTTTGTCGTAATCTAAATAAGACTGAAATCCTTCTTTTACCTGCTTCTTCTGCTATGAACCCCTCCACCATTAACTGTGTTTGTTTTGCTACAATTGATTAGTTCTACTAGTGCGTCTAATTTAGGCTTTATCTTTGAGGATAAGCTCACCTGCCAAGACAAAGTTCTCTCTGATGTATGCACTTGTCATTTTAAAATGTTCAATATTGGTAAAATACAGCATCATTCCTACCTTTTCTTCCACTAAACAAATTTTACAAACTATGGCAATTTCACACCTCAATTACTGTTCTGCTGCCTAATCTTGCTTGTCTTTCTTTTTATTCTATATTACATGCCGCGCTTCATGTTCTTTTTTGTTCCGAGTTTTGTGCCAGAATTTCTCCTTAGTTGGCACAACCTGACTGGCTTCAAATTGCAGCTCATTTTACATTTCATTTTCTTTCTATTACTTTCAAATGTGTTCATGTTTCTGCACCTACTTATCTTTCAACCTTGCTTCCGTCTGTCAGCCAATTAGATCACTTCTCTCTTCTCAGTTATTTGCCTCGGGAGGATAGCTCAGGGGCAACCGCTGGCCTTCAAAGCAAGACGACGCAGATCAACACAGGTTTGATCCCCGGGTCCACGCTTAGTAAACCTCTATTAAGCACTTTATGAATAACCAATTATAATTTTCCTAATTCTCAATGTCCTCCTTGCACCTCTTCTTGTTTTCATTTTTTGCAACTTCTCACACAAAACTATGGAATGTTCTTCCGCTGGTCATCTGGTCCTGCTCTTCTTGGTCTTTATTTAAGAACATCTTTTAAACACTGCCTTTTCCTGTTAATAAAATGAATAAATACAAAATAAATAGGTAAAATAAATAGGTGTTTTCCAGGAGAACAGCAACATTTTTACTTTGGTGGGAGCTGCAAAGAAAATATATGGCCATTGTCACCACTCTGTGAAGGTACGAGAAGGATGGGCAAAATTCAGACAAAACACGTTAGCTTTTCAACAACCTGTGCAAGATGTGCCCACACGGTGTAACTCCACTTTTTACACGATTTATCGAATGTCTGAGTAAAAGAAGGCACCGAAGTACACCGTGCAGCATGTGGTGACAGATGGTGTTATGTATCACAGGTGTTCATGCTAGCGTAACGAACAATCTTCTGAGAGCATTCGAAGAAACCACTTGCTTTGGATATAGCATGCCACACAAGTGATACTACTAATCCGTTTGTTAAATTAAAAGGTTGAGTCACAGCATAATGCCTTTTGAAGCAAAGGAGATTTTTCTGCTGACCAAATGCTGACCAAATGCTCTAGATGCTTTAAAATTACAAACAATTAACAAACTGATGAATACAGAACATTGTACGTGTTCAACCCTACCTCAGACTCGGTTTAAAATGACGCAGCTACCAAATTCTTTTGGGTTTGTCTGAGAAAGGTGCAATTTTTCCTGCCAGAATGAACTGTATACATTTTTGTAAACTTGTACTGAACGCCTGTTTGCTTACTGCATGATCTTAGACAGCGCATAAGTTAGAAATGTTTTCATTTCTGCAAGACTATTCTCTTGAAATAGTGTGTGTAACAGAAACTTGGTTTACTGTCACATCGGATCCTGATATGGTTCGTATTGTGCCTGAGGATTATTCTATTTTACATATTGATCGCAACGCCAGCCATCCTGGTGGTGGTGTTGCCGTAATTTTCCTTTTCCTTTTAAATTGTTCAGTTTTACCTTGGTATAGATATAGAAAAGGAATCCATGGTAGGGGGAATTTCACTTACGCCCACTATTACTCTTCATTTTTTTTTATCATACATCGCCCACCTTCATTTAGTTTGATGTACTTTGAAAATACATTTTTTCCAAATATATCACTCTGGCCCTTGCTTCCGCATAATAATTTGTGTATTTTAGGAGATTCGAATTTCTGGGTTGATTCCCCCTGACTGCTCGGCTGCAGTCTCCACCTTATCTTGTACTAGCAAAAGTACCCGTTCTTCGAACGGGTTCTGTAGACAGACATGATAACACTCTCATTCATTGTTGAAAATGAATGATCCTGTAGGTCGCTGTTCTGCTTTACCCTGACGTGGTGCATTTCATTGCGGTGCATTGCAGTGCAAATATCTTCGAAATCGTGTCTCCTAGGACCTTGAAACGTGGGACTTCAAGTTTTGTTGCTCGTGTCAGGACCAGCTGAGAAACAAAAATGTTTCTTTCCCTTCCCAGTGAACATGGTTTACAGCTCAGTCGGAAGGCATCATCTCGCAAAAATCCTCTGGAAAAGTAATTTCACTTGATGCAGAATTTTTTTTTGTTTCCCTTCCCAGTGACCATGGTTTACAACTTCGTCAGCAGGCACCATCTCACAAATGTCCTCTGGAGAAGTAATTTCACCTGATGCAGCAGAAATGTAGAAACTTCTGGAATGCTACCTGCCTTCACCTTTGCCTCTTAGGTCCATTCCCCTCTCATACATTTTCTGTTTCCCTTCCTCGTGAACATGGTGTACAGATTTGTCGGCCAGCCAAAAATCCACAAACAAATGTGACTTTTACTGAAATCCAAGAAATGGGTGGGGTGTCCAAATGTCATGTAGACAGTAATTTCCGGAGGGTCCTAACAGGTAACTATGCAAAATTTGGTGCAGATTGGTAAAACAGTGTGGAATTGCATAAGGACAATGCTTCCAGCCACAAACCCAAAAACCCACACAAGGTTTGACCTTTATATATATATATATATATATAGATAGATAGATAGATGGAGAACCTATCACTGCCACAATTAGTCACAATGTCTATGCATATAAAGGGGCACAACCATGATCTAATCTTCTCATTTCCAGATTTATTTCGCGTTTCACCAGGTTTTTCTGCTATGGCCGGACCATTGATTGATCCCTTTTAAGATTACTCATCCTCTAAATATTATAAAGTCAGTTCAACATAAAGCATTGTGGAGAGCATGGCACCATGTTGAACCAGTGATGCTGTCACAACTAATAAAGTAATATTGGGGCTCATTATGACTATGGAGGTCCGGGAACTATGCTACTGGTAATGCTACCGGTACCGTAGTTCCCAGACCGACATAGTACGAGTTGTGCTTGCGGGTGCAGCATTGCCCGCCAGGATGGACCTGGTGGGCAGTGCAGCACCCGCGAGCACAACTCGTCGGATGCACCGAACGGTGCCGGTGCATCCGAGCTCACCATTCCCATATGAGCCCTAATAGGCTCATATGGGAATGGGGAGTTCCAAAATACCGCACCCACGAAAGGGCAATTACCGGGTCCGCCAAGGTCGGCATGACCCGGTTATTGACCATTCCCGGGTGCCGTTAAAATCACAGGTTTGGCAGCAGCCGTGCCTGTGTTATAGGCACGGCTACCGCCAAACTCGTAATGGGGCCCATTATCTTACAAAGAGTAATGGATCTCAACCACTTGCACTGCCATTAACTCAGTTTATCACAGCTTGCTCAGCAGCTTCCAATAAGTTGGCACCTTTAAAATTGTTAAAGGAAACTGCACGTCCCTCAGCTCCCTGGTTTTCTTTGGAAATCCAGGCATGGCGGGAAAATGTCTGCAGTGCTGAGCTGAAATGGTGTATAAATCCTGACCATACTTTGAAACTCTTCTTTAGGAAAGAGTTGGCCTCATATTATTCAGGTATAATGACTGCAAAAAAATCTTCTACGGTAGAATTATTCAGTTGGCGGCTAATACACCAAAACAACTTCATCAGACAGTAAAAGATCTCTCTGCCCTTAAACTGGCATCGGCTGCGCTACTTTCTCAGGAATTGCGCAGCGATCTGTCTGCCTTCTTTATGAATAAGATTGAGGCTGTTAGGAAATACATTCAGAATCAAGCGTTTGTCATATCATCGCCATTGTCTCTTGGAGTGCCTGAGGCAGGGACACCTCTAGAAAGGTTCGAGTGTTTTCAATGTATTAGTCCTTCCATGGTGGTTAAAGCTGTGCAACATTTGAAATCGGCTTACCTTAGATGTGATTCTGCTCGTTACTTTTGAATCTATAGCTGAGGAGTTAGGGGGGCTTCTTGCTGAAGCCCTAAACTTGTCTCTTTTGCATGGGTTTATCCCTGTTATTCTGAAACATGCATTGATCATTCCTTTACTAAAAAAGCCCTCTCTGGATGCCCCAATGTTGGCAAATACTGCCCTATTTCTTTGCTTCTTTTTTTCATGAAGTTTTTGGAGTCAGTAGTTACTCCACAGTTTATGCCCTTCTTAGAAGATCTCCTACTTCTTGATTCTGTGCAATTGGGTTTGTGCCCGCTCATGGGCACGAAATCCGCCTTGGTTTCTGTTTTGGATGCCCTGGCCCAAATCAAAGTTCAGGGCAGGGTGGCAGGTCTCATCTTATTGGGTCTGTCCACCGCCTTTGATACTATTGATCATAACATTGTTTTGGCTAGGCTCTGTTTTGTTGGCATCTCTGGTAGTGACAATGACTGTTGTAAAACGTTTTTGGACTCCTTGAAACAGTCCCACTGCTCACCTCCTGAGGCTTTGGCTTGTGGGGGCCCTCAGGGCTCTGGTCTTTCACCTCTTCTTTTTAATGTTTATGTTCAACCCCTGGCTTCTCTAATTGATTCTTTTAATTTTCATTTTATTTGTTATGCCAATGACACTTTCGAATGGATCTTGAGCGGGGCGATACTGTTGCCAATTTGAGAGCCTGCTTAACAGCAGTAAGCAGCTGGATGCACCAAAATTGGCTCCAGATTAACAGGGAATACATGGAGGGACTAGTGGTTGGGCCCCCGGCCACAACTCAGTCCTGGATATCTGACTTTTGACAGCCTGATCTTGGTCCCCTGCCTTCTCCTGTCGAAGTTGTGATAAACCTAGCTGTCAAGATCCTGGCTGTTGCATGGCACCCCTGTAAGGGGCCATGGTATCTCCCACTGTGTTGTTGTGTGGTCACATGGTTACCCATGTGACCAACCTAATAAAAGGTCCACCCCCACCCATGAGTCCGCGGCGTGATCGCTGCAACGGTGAGCCCTGTCAGGTGAGCCCGACATGAGTGTGGGGGATGCCCGGTGATCCGGAGCAGCCCCCACAACAATGGCGATGAGGGAAGGGGCCCCGCGTGCCCCAAAGCGGAGATGGTGAGTCGGGCTCAACTCCAACTGGGCCCACGAAGAAAACATGGTGGGCGAGCTGCCTGCCCGTCCCCTGAGGGAGACGGAAGAAGTCCGCGGCATCGGCTGCATCGAGGAGGCGCTGCCCCTCCCCTACCCGTGACCAACGCAGGGGAGGAGCAGCTAACATCGCCGCAAGAGAATTGATGCAGGCCCAATTCCAATTGGTCCCGCAAAGGAACTGCCCGGCCCGTATAGGGAGGATCTGCGGCACGTGGCCGCGTGAGCCGTTGCCCCTCTCCCATCTGTGAGGCAGAAATGCTTGCGGCCACGGCTGCGTTTCAATGGTCCCCCCTATGCGGTTCCAATGTCGTTCTTGATGCACCGTGCTGGTGCTGCACTGCAGGTGCTGGGCCTAAGGACGGGGCCCAGCATGAGGATGGTGCCCCTACAGGGCAACACCATCCCTGGGTGATCCCACTGCCGTGTGAACATGGCTAATGTGGTGACCCCGGCCTGGGTGCCCCAGACCCGGGGCCCGCTGTGCGCCGGGTGCCCCCAGCCATGTGTGGAGCTCCGGTGATCCGGAGCGGGTGGGGTGACCCCCACCCATGAGTCCGCGGCGTACCGCACCAGTGAGCCCCGTCGGGTGACCCCGACATGAGAATGGGGGCTGCCCGGTGATCCGAAGCAGCCCCCACAACACTGGCCTCCCTGCCATTGGTGGCTCAAGCTAGCTTGATTTGTAGTGTGGGTTTCTTTAAGCTGAAGAACTTGAACATTTTTTTGTCCTATATCCCTTCTGACTGTAACGTGGCAGTTATTACTGTGTGAAAAACCTGAAGGTATTTCACGACTCAGTACCCGGGGATCCCTTATTCAGATGGCCAGGTAAGGGCCATTGCTAGTGGATCTTGACCCTGGGGATGGACAACCGAGAGATAATCACCTGGGTAGGGCATCCTTGGGGAGTGGGGAGGAGTCACCGGAAGAAGAGACATGGGATCTTCCATTTCCTAACAGTCATTTACCCCATATTCCGTGTTCGTTTATGAGATGCTGAAACTCCCATAACTCCCCTTCTTTCCTTATCAGCCGAACTACTGAGATGAGGAAGAGGAAGACTAGGAAGATTACCACTAGTAACATGCACTGGCCTTGTCCCACTATAAGGCCAGGCAAAGTCAGGCACTCAGTCTCAATAACACACACCTGAAACTCATGGACCGTGGAGGTGGAGCACAGAAAAACACGTACAGCGAGGCAGGGGCCAAGAAGGAAGGCAAGCTGCATGGCAAGATGGAGGAGCAGATGAGAGAGAGCTGCCAAGAACCAGGCCAGGGAGAACGGGATGCCAAGACGCTGTCAGGCTTCAAGTTGAGGCAGGAGAAAGTGTGGTGAGGGAGCTGTGTCTCCAAGAAGCCAGGAGAGTTTAGAGAAGGGACCCGAGGGTTCGGCTAATCCCTTTCCTGCATGCATACTGCTTGTTTCATCCCTGGGGCTGCGTGTTGGCCCGGGAGTGTCTGAGGGGCAGGTGGGCAAGACCCTGATGCACGAAAGCAATCACAGCTGGTGAGTCAAAGAAAGGAAGAGCCCAGTTTGTGATAAATCCGATTGTGGAAAGCTACAGTGTTACAAGCAAGGGTGCGTGTTGAAGGATAAAGACATTGAATTGAAAGCTGGAATGTATTTAGCCGGCGAGGGAGCTGATGAGAAACAAAATAATGAAGCAGTGAAGCACACTGTTAAACGCTTCTTGAAAGAACAGAACAGTTAATGAAGAAAGCAAATGTGTTGAAAGCCATTGAAGGAAAGGGCACGAGGGAAAGAGAGCGTGCTGAGATCTCGAAAGGCTAAACTGAAAGCAAACTGATATTTTTGTGAAACGAAGAACAGAGCATCCTTGGGCCTGCTCTAATGAACTATATGCTTTTGTGAAATAAAGGAACAGAGTGGCCGAGGGCCCGTTATGCGAAACGAAGTGCAAGAGTCACAGACATTGATAAGCCAACCCTATTGTCAGAGTGGTCATGCATAGGGGTGCGAATACTATGCGGTTGTGAACGTCTCTGACAGATGAACATTGTGAAAGTGAAGTAGAAAGGTTGGGGAAGGGAGATCTCCCTGAGCTCTGTGAAGCAGAGCTGTTTAGCTGGAAAAATGTTCTACCATGTTTCAGTGTTTGAAGACAGCCAAGGGCAGCCTGGGAAAGTAATTAAGAAGGAACTTTGTGAATACCTGTTTGTTTGAGAATTGTGAAACCAGGTGAGGTAAGTCTGAAAGAATCCGTTGAAGAGAACTGTGATGCATGTTGAACTGACATTGAAATAGGTGAGGGAAGCCTAACCGATTTATGGGAAATCTTTGGACTGTGAATCCTATCCACCTTGAAGGAACTTTGTAAGACCCCCCAGTGAACTGAACCTGGGGAAGGGAGTGGTGAGCCACTTTCATTGCCATTCTGACATTCTTTTGACAGCTGGAAAGCAAGAGGGCAAGTATAGGTTTCTGACACAGACTTTTCCTTTGTTTGACTGATTGACTTGAACTATTTTATTTTACTTTGGTGGTCGAGACTACTTCCATTATAGCATTAGGGTCAGTTAGGAAATCTCCAACCCCAGTCAAACCTAATAGAGGTGTTGAAATGTGTACCTCTTGTGTCTGTGTCCTTGTGATACAATGCCTGGCTCACAACTGCCAAAATAAACAGTAGTCTTGATTACTGTAAGGCCATATTCATAGCTCTGCCTGCTTGTCTGGTAAATTGGCTATAGCAGTCTAACTAGCTTAAGGCATTTCTTACGGAATGCCAATCTCAGTGGCCCAACACAGCCTTCACTGGCTTCCGGTCAAATACAGATCCAGCTTAAATCCCTGTGCTTGATTCATCGAGCATTGTAGGGTAGAGGTTTCCTGGTGCTACAAGAGAAAATCACTCAGTATCTGCCCAATCGCTTACTACATTCACCTTCCCAAGGATTTCTTGAGTTCCTGTCCTACTGGTTGGAAAGATTTGGTGGTCAAGCATTTTCAGTGGCCGGCCCAATATTGTGGAACTCTCTGCCTCTATTTTTTTTTGGTGACTTCAAGGCTCGGTTGAAAACATATGTGCTTGCCTCAGCTAATTTGTGGTTTCCCATTATCTCTGCTTTTTCTTTTAGTGCCCTGGTGCCTTTGGTGAAGTGTTTTGCACTTTATAAGTGCTGTTTGATTGATTGATTGATTGATTGATTGATTAATGGTTTCCCTTATAAAACATACGTGTTTCTACTGTACTCGGAGCCATGGAAGGTTTGGCAGGGGATCGTGGCCAGCCCACCAGCAGCAAACCCACCACTTCCACCCACAATTACCAGTCAACTATTAAGTGTATCAACTTAGACAAAAAATACATTTTAGAAAGTACACAACACCAGGACGAATACATGTTAGAACAACCTTTTAAAACAAGATACTCATGTCTCCACAGAACACCCTGTGGGCTGTGTCCAGGGAGTGCTCTGTACATTACACTAATGACAGCTATGTCATGGAAGCTCTCACACCACTTGCCACTGATACATTCCAGCGCTAGAGAAAAGATGCAGACCTGGCCTGGTCTTTCCAGATAACCATGTAAGATGGTGGAAACCCCCTAACAGTGTTTTCTGCAAAGAAAATATTTAGCACAGCTGGAAATATTGTGTCTGAAACAAAAACTTGACTCAGTGCTGAAAATGTTCAGCTCCTTGCTTTGACAAAAAACAATCTTAAGTATTTCCCCCAACCATTGCAGACCAAGCAACTTGGCGGCAGTGAGTCAGACAACCAGGGTTCATATATGAATGCAATGCCTATATTTGAAGAGGAAAATTAACAGTATGAGCAATTACAAGAGGGCAGATGGTCTTGCTGGTTGATGATTCAACAACTGAACTGCACTCTATAACCCTGAGTCTGTAATTTAAGAAGAGAGGTCAGTTCTATAACCCTGAGACTGTACGTTCAAGCCAATCAAAAAGAGTGAAAAGAAACTCACGCCCATGTGCCCATTCATCCCTAGTGCTACTGGCTTCTGTCTATCACACTTCTCCATGGCTGGCTAGTCCCGCCTTTACATGAATGGCACTGAGTGTGGCCCACTACACGCTACCAATCTGCATATTTCTCAATTTCGACTCCAGTTGCCAAGAGAAATATTTTTAGTTGAACACCTTTTCCAATGTCATAATAACTCCTAGGAGAAGATACTGATTACTTCAAAAGATCATCATTGATTTGAAAGAAAACTGGTTTATGGCCAAATAGATGTGAAATAGGTTCTGTGTTTATTGCACCCATCCTTCCAAAACTGCCTCGTGGGTCAATGAAATCTTCCGGTGGATAGGGAGGGAAGAACACCCTCCTGGAAATTGCATATTAAATGAGTAACCCGTATTTAGTGTCTTATGATTTTGCAGGTGGTCATCAATAGTTGTTTGCACTTCCAGCTGCCCCTCCATCATCTCCATATCTTGTTGCACCTGAGATGGATGCTGGCTCTGTCATGTATTCTGGTTAGGTGGGACCTCTTCTTCTCCCATGTATGTTCTTGTTCAGCAATTGAGGCCAGCATGGACTGGTCAACCTTATTGCCACCTGCAATGTCAGCTTCAGCAACTTACATGCCTGTAAATTAGGACTGATTCACAGAGGCGTTGAGTTTCGGGTACATTATTCTGGTTCTTCAGTCAAAAAATGGCAGTGCCGGAATGTGAATGCATCAGAATGTGGTTCTGTATCCTGCTAGATACGTGTGGAGAAAGCAAAGGAGAGTTTGCTGACGTCAATCACAAGTAACCAAATAGTATAAATCCAGTGACTGTTCTCAAATCTGTCCCTTTCTTCCCCAGACTATGAGGCCTTTTACTCAATTTTTCAAAGAAATTCCTGTAAAATGAACCATTTTAACCCATTTTAACCCGTTATTTAAATAATTTAAAGGAGGGAGAACCCTCCTAGCCCATTTGTTTAATTCGGACTCCCTCACTGCACTCCATCGCTCCAGCATGTTAAGTGCATTTAGGCTCCTCCAGTTCAAAAATTCACCCGCTGCCACAGCAGGAAACCCCAACAAACAAGAAACAAAGGAGGCATTCTGCAAACAGTTCTACTTTATTAGCATCTATTGTGAGGTGCAATGATTCATTGCGCAAACACATAAGGAATCAACCATTGGAAAAACTGTACAGAAGTGCTAGATGTATTCATCGATAGATGACAGAGAGAGGAAACTAGATAATGATGGTCTGGCACATCTCCCTGGGAAGGGACAGGGCAGGAAACCAGCACCCAGTTCTGAGTCCATCTCAGATATAAACATCTTAGATTGAATGGGGGTTTGTTGAAGTCGGTAGTGATTATTTATATTCGGCCTATCAAATGTGAATTAAAAAGCTAAATATGGTCTGAAGTGAAAGTGACGCACAATTAATTTGAGAGGCTGCTGTTGTGTGTGGTCTGCTATAATCTCTGTTTTCTGTCGGGAAGAAGCAATTTCTTGAACTCTCTTTGTAAATTCAAACAGGGAAAACAGGGGATTTCTAAATCTGTCATTTAACTATAATTGACACCAAGAGTTTTTCAGAGTAGATGGAAGAAGAGCCACACTTGGGAAGGGCCACCAAAAGTGGCCTGTTTACCATCAACACCTTTACTGGCTTTAAGCAAACCGCCACATTCTGTGTAACCTTCAGTGTTGCCTCCACAAGGCCATGTTGACCTCGAATTCCTATGATTTGATGGAGTCTGAAAGGACTCCAAGATCTTCCAATGTTGGCCTCATAAAAACATCCAGCGATTGTCAGAACAGCATCACTTTGCAGTGCACCCAATCACATCGAGCTCAGGATTCTGATTACAGTATCACTCCGTCTCTCCAGTCTTACGCTACCCAAAAGAACGAAGAGAAACATGACAACACAACTGCGGGCCAACTTGCAAAATCACTCTTTTCACAATCACTGTCAACCAGGCTTTTGCTGATGCCATTCACCTAATTTGAGCATGGGATCATGCTCAGCCGTTTGCTGTCAATGGCGCTCTTTCCATGCTGACATCTCGCTGTCTGATGCCACTTTTGAAATGGCGGACCAACATACTATATTGAATGTAGTCATTAGCAGGATACCCTTTCTTCTTAACCAAAACAGAACTAAGCGTTAGTCTAGCTTACCAGCCCCCCACTCTCCTCAGCCAGCATTGGTGTCCCCAAATCTGGCACCTCATGCTGCACATCAACATCAAACCTGATGACTTTTAGAAATCAAATTAAGACTTTACCATTTACATTTTCCAGCCCTTCCGAATGGGTATCAGGTGGACACCTAATGGATCTACTCAAGCAACAGGGATCACCTTATACAGTTAGACTAATTCCCGCACAGCTCGCGTACATATCTCTTCACGTCTGACAAAGAGCAAAGAACTGTCCACGTCTCCAAATACTGACCTGAAATAGAAGCCTGTAAAATATCCACTGCTTCAAACGCAATTTTCTCAAAGACAGGAATCTTCCTCCTGGGCCCCACACACATTTTCCACTGGATGGGAACGCTCTTCCCAGCACCCATCTTTTTCAGGGAGCCAGATCACATTCAGAAAATGGTTCCCAACATCTGACTGGGACATCGGCAGGAGCCTTCATGCAAAATGCAATATGGCGGTGAAGAAATCGTTTTTCCAGTTCATCGCAAATTCCCTCCTTCATTTTAAAGGCGAAAACCATATGATAGCAATGACCATCATCAATGCACACTGACAGTGCGGCAATGCCTTCTATGCTGGTCTCGCAGTATACAAAATGCGAACAGCCCAAAGGTTCCACAACAACAAGAGCGGGACTCATTTCATACCTAAAACATCATCTGAGGCATCAGACCTAGGACATGTCCAGGGGCTTCCAGTAGAAACTAGTATCAGCGTCAAGGTCATCAGTTATATGTACAAATGCATCAACCACCCAAGCACAATCTACATGAAAAGAATGCATAGGCAACTACCCACACCATCGCAAAGGCCAACAATCATTAACATCCTCGCAGTTCCAAGAGCCAACATCAGATACAATGCAGATGTGTTCTTCTCGTGATCACCCCCTACCCCTCTCGCCCCCGTCCCAAGAGAACAAAGAACAGTCCAGTACCTCATGCACTTCCAGGCAGCCCTCAAGCCACTTATTATAATGTTCTCGGGAACCCCATAGCGCTGCTGCATGACCACCCCGCCTCAGGGACTGTTGACTATCCATCCATTGCACTGAAGGGGGATCGGTACTCCTCCTCAAATGAAGATTTCGCCTCCCATGCCAAACAAGTTACCTCCGCCTTCAGTTGTTGCTGCACCAAGAAGTGGCATATTTTGCACTTAATGAAATACAAACACAATTAACAGAAATACAAATCTGAAATGAATTCATCTCTTTCTGAGGTTATACCTAACACTCTCTGCGAGAGTGCAATGGATCTGCCCATGATTAATGAAAGGCAATTGTTAATTTGAACACCTAATATCCCGGGGAGTGGGGTGACAGCCTATTTCCAGTTTGATTTGTAGTGTTAAGATGCACATGATATATAGCTGCCAAGCAGACCCTCAAAAACAAGCCACCGTATTTGCTATCTTGATTGCAAGGTAGGCACAAAGCACTGCTGGAAAACTTTACTGCAAACTATGTATCATATCTACGCCAACTTGCTGAGGATCGCCCTCTTTATTCTCCTATATTTTGCATTGGCACACTGTTAATGCCTGGTCCTCACAGACACCCTTCTGCACTGGTACTATGAGGACATCTCCATTTATCTCAAAGGGAAGGTCCCTCCAGCTGATGACGTTGCCATTGAGGTGTTTGTTATTAAGGAAGACCTGCTGTATATCAGAGGGCGACAAGACATGATCCCACACATGCACATCACTTATTTCACCCTCAAATGATTGATTCTTGTCAAAGGAACCACCAAAAGAGTCCTGCTCTTGCCCAAGTATCACATTGAGAGGAGTTTGTATCACGGCCCCTCGCTTCATGACTTTTCTGGCTAGTGGTTTCCCATTGAGCCATAGCTGAGTCACCCCACTTGAAGAATCCCAAGTTCCGCATATGTGCCTCCACTCCAGCTCGTTTAGTGTGGGCCAAGATCGCATATCGTGGCCATCTACATAGATGGAAATGGATTTTCCTAGATTCATCCAGTGAAAGAGGACCAGAGCATTGTCTGTTGTCGGGCTGCTCACAGAAAGGAGGCTGTAGTCCCGGGTCAGCTCTGTGAACGCGCGCAGGCAGGCGGTGAAACTCTTCAACGGGACACTCAGTTCTTGCTTCAGGATCACATAGTTGAGGATTGATTCATTTGGGAAGAGAAACACCTGGCCATCCATGTCTGTGAAGAAAGATGAGAAACCTGAACATTGGATCTCAATAAAGAGAATCATATGTGGCACATCAGGTGTCCAGGAGGTTTGCCCACATACTATGGGATTTATTTATTCTGTGTTTGGGGTAGTGCTGATGTGCCGCCATTAGGCCCTTTCATAGCGCTTTACAAGTATGGAGAGAGCACAAGAAGTGGGAACAGACTGGGAGAGTGGAACAGGGAGCACAAGCTGGCAAATTGAAAGTGGGGGAATGAAAAGAGGCTAGGAAGAGGAGTAGAAGAAAAATGGGGGCACAGGGAGTACATATCATGATACAGAGAGTGGGAGGAAGGGGCACAGATAGAGCAGTCGTGATAGGGTGAGCAGGTGAAGGATGTGCACAGGTGCAATGGAAGAAAGGATGGAGCGAGTGAGATAAGGGGAAGAGGAAGGGGGAAGGTAAAGGTGTATATTTGTTCTGTAATTTGCATAGCATCAATATGTAAATGTCAGCCACTACAGAGCACCTTGTGGCAATGCGTACATAAAGAAAATTAAAAAGCACAGCAGGATTCTGGATCAAAAGATGGGTGCAGCAGTCACAAAAAGGCCAAATCTGCTTAATAGGAAACAACGCGAGTGCTTTGAAACACTTACTTGTGGCTTGGCAAACAGCTCCCAGGATGCTGATAAGGAGGAGAAAGCACAAAGCCATGTTCTCGCCTGTTTCTGAAACGTCAAGCAGAAACCTAATTACTATCATTCCATAAGGGTAGGGAAAGCTGATGTGTGTGACCAAGAGCACACAGTGTAACATTGTTGCTGAACTTCCAGATTATAAAGTAAGGGTTATCAGGATGAGTCGTTTTAGAGCCACCTAAAAGAAGAAACTATTACAGATGGGGAGAATTGGCATATGAGGAGGAACACAAAGCTTGAGGGGGTTGTTTGGTTATTTGCCCACTCATTGACTGCACATGGCCATGCTAACCGCTATGGCAATTCCCACCCAGTTCCTGCCCCCCACCTAAAACACCTCCTCATGGAAACTCTTTCAGCTTCATTTAATCAAACCTTACCATCAAACCTTGCACTCCAAGTGCCTAGCAGTGTTTTTTGAAAGCAGTCTTCTGAGAGTTAATGACTTCATTTAGGTTGGAAACAAGCTACTGTTGTAATATAAATGTCTGAACTAGGTCTGCCTTTAGACACTCAATTTATAAGCCCTATGCGTGTAATTCACTGAAGTCCTGTTAAAACAAGCATTGGCAAACCCAACAGTTTCAGCTTGTGTGTAAGAATTTAGCATTTGCCAAGACAGAGTTGCTCCTAGTAGGAACACAAGCTAGACTTAACAAACTCGACAACCAGTTTAACACCTTGAACATTGATGGCAACGACATCAAGGTCTCGAAGGATGCAAAACCTTTAGGCATGTACATAGACTCAACCCTCTCTTTAGCTAGACAAATCAACGCTACTGCCTCCACCAGTGCTTACACTTGCAAGCTCATCAATGCTTGCAGACCCTTTCTTACTGCTGACAATTGCCTTACCTTAGCCAGGGCATTAGTACTTACCAAATTAGCCTACTGCAATGCCTTCTACTTGGGCACCAACCAACAAAACCTAAAAAGAAATTGCAAACATATCAAAACAAGGCGCTCAGAGCAGCAACTAACGTTCAGAGAACACTCCACATCTCAGAGCTTAGGTAGAGTGTTCGATGTCTCTCAATAACCAAAGAATCAAATTTAAGACCCTTTCTCTTACATTCAAATGTTTGAATAATCAAGGACCTATGTACTTGTGCGATAAATTAAAACTCTGCACTACGGATCGACTGACCAGATCATCCCAATCCAACGCCCTTATCATACCTAGGTTCAAGCTCCAAAAGGCGGGTGGCAGAAGCTTTCCGGTACTTTCAACCAAAACATGGAATGCTCTACCCACTAGCATCAGATTGGAACCTTCCTACCACAAATCCCGAAAGAGTGTCAAACACTGCGTCATTATGAATGAAGCGTAACTGCCCACACGTTATCCCGGCTTTGCTTACTGCCAACTGCACCAACATGCTGCAACTACTACTAAACACTTCTGTGTATATATATCCTGTTATGTAAATACTCACCTTCGCATACGTAAAATGTATCATTCAACTTCAAATATGTAACTGATCATAAGAAATGTGCCCAGATGCCCCAGGGTTTGACGCGCTATATAAATAAAATACAATACAATACAAAAGCCCAAACTGTTGACATTGCCTATGCTTGTTATTTATTGTTATTTTATTGTCCCAGTGATGGCACTGTGAGATAAGAAATCAAGGGGATGATGGTGGGACTCAAAAAGGCAGAAAACAATGTTTGATGCAGTGCCTAAGAGCTGTCTAGCCCGACCTACGATTTCAACAAGCTATGGAACTTTTAAGATAGGTGTACGTGATTCTGTCTTGCTTAAATAGGGAAGTTAGGCATTGGGTGATCCCCCATTACAAAGAAAAGGTTGAATTAAAGTTAGTCAAACAAATTACATACTATCAAAAGCTAGCCTCTCTATGTGGGGCCATTAAAATGACTTCACGATCATTTGAGACCTAGTCAAACGGAGCACTTTAACAACTATTATGTTGCTTTTGACATTTGCATTTGTCAGCATCACTCTAAACCTCTAAGGCATTTATTATTGACCAGTGGAAAAGCCTGTGTACATGGGCCTATGTGCATAAAAGAAGACATTTTCAGTGTGTAAATATATTATGTGTTGTATTTTAACATTTATGTTAATAGAAACAAAATTGTAGAGGTACTTGCTCCTTTTATGTGGAGCAGTAGTAACCTCAAACAAAATCTCACAGAATCTGTTGAAAATTCAACCTGGTACATGTGGCCAACTGTTGTATCTGCTCCGCATTGTCATGGATTCCAGTTATGGGTTTTGGACTCAAATATATAATGATGAGGGATGTCAGAGTAATACAATTCATGTGCAGCATGATTCAAAGTAGACATGAGCTCATAATATAAGTAAATTGAAATCAAACAAAGTTTAAAATGTACATGAAGAATATTATTGATATAATACATACAAAGAAACATTACAATGAATAATTACCTAATACATAAGTACATTGAAAAACAGAGTAATTTATTTTATTAGAGAAATAGTGCTTAATCAAATTAATTTCTGTTTATATGTTTCTTTAAAATGTATATATTTTCTTAGTGTATGCAGCTTGAACTTTGCTGTTAAAGTGATATCCTGTCATGGGCCTTTTCTGCAGCTAATTGCATGGTATCATTATTGAAACACACATTCTGTTCCCCTGGAAGACAAACTTGAAGTCTTATTGCGGTATGCGTAAGGCAACAGTTCCCTCTAGCGGTGGAAACAGGTGAAGTGAGCAGGACAGACTCAGACAAACATACATCTGGCCTTTTATTATATAGTATATGATGATTTGCAACTGATCTGGATCAGTGAATTGTAAGCAAACTCTCCTGTTACCCAATGACATTGCTCACAACTTGGCTGTGCAGGGCATGGCCATCCAGAAGACATGCAAGCCCTATCCCTTGCTAAGGGACAGATGGCCATGCAATCATGGCACTTACCGTAATTGTCAGCAATGCAATGCAGCGATAAAACAAAGCCAGAGTTAAGAAGGAAGCAGCTCAGGTATAAATGTATCAACAACCATGAGGTTTTCACGCAGAGCTCTGTTGGTTTGGTGATGTTCTATAAAGTGAGTGTGACTTCTGTAGCCACAGATTTAAAGCATTAAGGTATGCTAGAGAGGTAGCTGTTTTTTAGCTTGAGACATATTAATATTTTCCATTGTTAAGTATAATTAACTATACATTTAAAGGGAACACCAACAAATCAATAGGATTTCCACCAAGCTCATTAAAAAAAATGTTTTATAATTATGCATTTTATGACACATTTATTTTAAAAAATTAGGTAAAAATCCAGGCGATGTACAACTTTATTGATGTTCAAGCGGTTTTCTAGGTTCACACATGAAACAAATCAATATGCTACCAATTCATAAACAGTAGGTGGCAATCTCCAGTCCACTTTGCATGATGCCTGTACCCACAATAAGTGCCAGCATGGCCATGGAAAAACGCACTCATATTGGCTGTGCCCAATAACGATGTGAGAAGACATTGTCATACTGGATGTGACAGTATTGCCTCTAAAGAAACCTCTGATGTTTGCTGTGCCCCATATTGTCAATATTGCCACTGCAATCTGTTTTCATGCTGGCTGAACCAATACACCAGAATTGCCAGTGTAAACATATTTTCATGTTGGCTGTGTTAAATATTGCCAGTAGTGCCACTATACAAAGATATTATTATGCTAGCTGTGCCAATATATGCCAGCATTGCCACTATAAAACCACATTGTCATGCTGGGTGAGCAAATAAATGGTCAATATTGCCAGTGCTCACTCAATTTGGCTGTGGCCAACAATGCCAATATTGACACTGTAAAAAGATTTGTTTTAATGCTCGAATTGCCAATATATGCCAGTAATGTCACTGTCACAACACACTCATGTTGCTTGTGCCCAATCATGCCAGTACTGCCAATGTAACATTATTATGCTGGTTGTAGCAAAATATGCAATTATTGCCCTCTAAAAAGATATTGTTATATTTAGTGTGCTAATATGCCAGTACTGCCAACCTAAAAACACATTCATGTTGACTGTGCCTAGTAATGGCACTATTTCCACTAGAAGAAGATGTTCATTCATGGTTGTGCTAATATATGTCAGTGTTTCCTCTGTATGAAACACTCATTTTGTCTATTGCTTATAGTCCAATATTGCCACTGTAAGAAGATGTGTCCATGCTGGTTGTGCTAAGATATACAAGCATTGGCCTGTCGTACAACCTAAAATGTTTTCTTTTTCTCTGTGCCCAAGCTATGCCACTATTGCCACTGTTAAGCATTTTCATTCTGTGTCCAAAATATGCCCCTCGTATTGACGTTTTGACATGTTTTCATACCCTCTGTCCCCAAAAGGGATATAAACCACTTTCCTGTGGTATGTGTTTTTCCCATTATGAGCGACTTTCCCTGCCAAACACATTACAGGGGACATAGCTCTAACACGATCCATGGAAACCTTGTCAAAATCAGACACACTCACTAACTCAGGCATACTCATTCAAACTTCCTTACGCACACATAATATGAACATACATAATTACTAGACACACACACACACTCACTTTCATTCACTCACACTCACACATGCATGCACCTTCATTCATGTAAACTCTCTCACACACACATATATTTACACAAGCATGTGTATCCACAAATATATGATCTGTATATTTACCACTCCTTGCATGAGGGAATGTTTTCTCTCTCCATCTAAAACTGAACATCTCTTGATTGTAGATGATTGTGGTTGTTTAATAGCAAAATTGCTCATTCCAAATGTAATTTTCCATGATTTTAATTAGGAATATGCTATGCACTTGCACTTTTAGGGTGAAGGATGTTGGACTTTTATACTGTGCTGTTGTGATATTTACTACTTTGTAATGAATTGTATATGTTCTTGTATTGTATTGCGTTATACCTGGCTTTTATGGTGTGCTGCCGAAATAAAGTATTTCACTGCTTAAAACATGTTTTTGAAATAACTTGGCTTGGGCCATGGCGTTAAAGATCTGACCTCTTCCAGGACTTCCTACAGACACTCAGGTGGCACCAGGAGTGGGACTCAGTAGGTCAGGGATTTGGAGAGTCCCTTCACCAGTCATTCTCCTTGCTCACGAATTAGAGTAGGGGTTAAAGGCCAACATTTTTAACCTGTCCCAGCTGCAGAAGGGGAGAATGGGTCTTCGACCGCCGGAAGCGACTCAAAACCTTCCTTTTCACTTCCATTTTATCTCTTCCTCTCCCCTGCTGATGCACCTGACTGCTCCGCACACTGGTCCCTGGTCACCCTCTGAACTCGGGCTCAGGCTCCTGAATGTCCAGTTGCCCTCGCACTGCCTCTGGGTTCTCCAGCACTTAAGGGTCTGTATATGCAATCCTACAGTCCCTTCTCTCTGCACTTATGAGCCACCCGCTGGCTGCACTTGTGAGTTAACTGCACTTCCCCGATCCCCTCCCCCTGGCTCTTCTCCCCTTCCCTCTTCCCTTCACTTGCGCGATCTGAATGACACAAGGCCTAGTAAGATCGGTATGTTGTCCTCCCTTGTTTCCCCCTCCTTGTCTTGATGCGCCTAAAACACTTGTGTACAGGCGCGTTATAAATGCCGCATCACATCATATCATTGTGCTCAACAGTCCTGATTTTCCAGTGCCAGTTGGGCACAGTGAAGTCAATGACATCACAGCAGGTCAGGGAGTGTGCAGCTGACGTCCATGGCCATGGTTAGCGCACAATGTTGTGCTGGGCTTTAGTAATACTAGTCTTCTGGCCTCATTACAAGTCCGGCGGTAGTCATGCTGTAAAACCAGCAGGCTGCCACCGCACGTGTGCATTTGTCCGGCACCTGGCTTCACGGAAACACCAAGGCATTATAGCCCTGGCGGTCTGTGAAGTCAGGCACCGGAAAAATGTTAATCCCCATTCCCAATTGAATCCCATAGGACTCAATGGGAAACGGGATGACGGAAGCACCGGCACCGTTAAAAACGGTGCCGGTGCTTCCGTGAAACTCTGCGAGCGGGTGCCATTCTGCCCGCCAAGTCAGGGAGGGCGGGCATCTGCCCCACAAACCTGTACTTTGCGAGTCCCGTAACCACAGTGCCGGTAAGCCTACCGGCACCGCGGTTAACGGACCAACAAAGTTATAATGAGGCCCTTTGTATTGGCAACAGTACATTTGCATTATGGAGCTAGTGAAAGACACTCTGCCGATGTTGCAACAAAAAAACCTCTTTCAGGAAACAGAAGATTCTGAAAATTGGAGGTGTAGTGAATAGGCACCCCCTATTTTCTAGACACCAATGGTAATATGTGCTGCTCGTTATAATTTGTGCATGAAAATACTTCTAAACGTTGATGATGGTTACTTTTAATCATATCTATAGATGCCCAAGTGGCGAAAAGGGGTAAGGGCTATTCTCTTATAGATCAATAAAAGTGTGGTGTACCTTGTTCAAAATGGAATCCCCAATGAGTGTTGAGATTTAATTTCTTTCTGTTTTCATTTCTAACACATAATTTATTTTGATTGATTACTTTTTTGTCTCCTGCTTGCCTAAGCCCTGTAGCATCCTGGCCAGTACTCCATTTTCTTTCTCATCAGAGTCCTTATACAGTTTGTAAAGTCTTCATCTGAGAAATGTATACTATGACAATGTCACCCTTTTCAGAACTTAACAGAAAGTGATGATACAGACACTTTTGAACATAGCCTGTCTTTGTAACGCTCACCTGACTCCCACGGAGGCGCTGGTCTAGTCTGGGTTGCTGTGGCCTCTCCGAGCGTGATGCGCAGAACTCGGAACACAGACTGAACAGGACCCTCAAATCTTGCTTGTCTGGCCCGTAGGAATATCCTTCTGCAGATGAGAAAGGGGATTAACAGTCTGCAGAATAGTGTGCTTGCTCCCCCCTTCCCACCTTCGTTCTTCTCTAACTTCCTCCGAAATCCCTGGTTGAAGCTCACCTTATGGTTTGAAAGGATGAACTCTCCATCCTACCTCTGGTGCAGGGGCGCGTGTTTGTCTAGTTACTTCACTGGTTTTCAGAATGGCTCTGGCAAAATCCACTTGACTTTTCCGAGCGGAACGCCGTAAGTATGAAGATTACAAAAGTTCAAGTGTTGAGCCTCCTTTTCTGTTGCCTTCCTAACCTGTGATCTGTCCTTTATTTCAGGTGCAGAATGAAGGCGATGCGTTGAGGGATTGAATTGCCGATGGTAAACTCAGGTGAGTTAGCGATGGGGGCGACCCCTCTTAATGTCTTTATATTCCTCCAGTAATGTCTTTTGTCCTTTCCCCATAGGGTCCAGGGTGCGGTACCTGCCAACGAAGCGGCGCCGACCCAAAATGAGGAACAGTCCACCAACAGAAGACCGGTAAGTGTTATGGCGGAAAATTAGGCTTTCCTCATATCTTCCTTCTGCTCACCTTTTATCTCTTCTTCTCTCCCCTAGGCGCAGAGATGTGGCGACCGGAGCAGACAGTCGCGGTGGAGCCAGAAGAACTCCCGAGGACAGGTGAGTGAAGCGCGGCGCTGCAGCGAGCAACGCAGTGCTTTTAAATGAAAGTCTTTTCTCAGGAACGCTGGCGTGAAGGTTCCGGATGCAGGTAAGAAGTTTGATAAAATTCTTGGTTTTCACCTTTCTCTTCTCTTCTTTCCTTACAGGTGTTCCAGGATCGAGGCGGGCGTGGCTGGAGACCAGATGCAGGAGCAGACACGGTGAGCGTTCAGCTGCTTGGATGCAGAACAACGCGAAGGGTGAGCTACTGTCTGGGCGTGGCTTAAATAGCCCCCAAAGTAGTTCCAGGTAAGTATCCTTCACTGGCCACGCCCGAGTGGCAAAATAGTCCCAATGAAAAAATAGTCCCTTTCAGGTCTCAGGGAGGCCTGAATCTTGCAGCATGGTCTGCATGAGGTAAGTGCACAAAACACCTTCCTTTATGAGCCTGGCGCCTATGGCGCAAGGACTGATGTCCAACATGAGCCTGGCGCCAACAGCGCCAGGACAGAGTCCAAAGAGCCCCTATAAGGGGCCGCTGGGCTTTTACCCGGGGGCATGATGCCTGCTCCCGGGGGTGCTGGGCCTGGCCTGGTGCTCCGGGGGTAGGCATCATGACAGCACTCCCCCCCAAGGCCCTTCCCAAGGTCATTCCCTCTGGAGGTTTCGGTTTGTTTGGGAAATTCCGATGGAACCTTTTTACCAGCCGAGGTGCATGTACGTGGTCGCTGGGTTGCCAAGTTTTGATTTTGAGATCTTAGAATCCAAAATGTTCTTCACCTCGAATTCAGGCTCCCCATCTATCTGGATTGGTTCTGGTGGCTTTATTAATCTGGTTCCTGGTTGCACTGGTTTCAAAAGTGACACATGAAAAACGGGGTGAATCCGCATGTTAGCTGGTAGATCGAGCTTGACTGCCACTGGGTTAATTATAGTTTTGATCGAGTAAGGGCCCAAATACCTTGGATTAAAAGTTTGAGGTCCCTTGGGCAATAAGTGTTTGGTAGCCAACCATACTTGATCCCCTATTTGGTATGGAGGCGCCTCACTCCGATGCAGATCCGCATTCTTTTTGTATTTCCCTTTCGCTTGTTGCAAATGTGCAGTTGCATCCTTGAAGGCTTGAGTTATCGTGAAATGCAAATGGTCCACTGCGGGCATTTCAAGGCTCAGAGGTGAGTCCAGGTCTGAAGTACGAGGGTGATGTCCATATAGGGTATAAAAGGGGCTTTGTCCAGTTCCAGAGTGTACCGAGTTATTGTATGCATATTCGGCCACCCATAAAATATCCTTCCAATTACCCTCCGATTGGTGCAACATACATCGTAGGTATTGTTCAAGGGTCTGGTTCCTTCTCTCCGTCTGACCATCGGTCTGTGGGTGGTGGCTGGTTGAGAGTCTTACGTCGATTTGTGCCAGTTGACAACACTTTCTCCAAAAATGAGAAATAAACTGGCTTCCTCGGTCGGAGACTAGTATGGACGGGAAAACATGCAAACGGATGATATTTTCGAGGAATTCCTTGGCTAGGACAGAAGCTGAAGGTAATCCTATCAACGGAATAAAATGGGCCATCTTGGAAAATAAATCCACCACAACCAGAATAGTATTGTATCCATTACAAGGGAACAGGTCCGTGATAAAATCTAGTGACAAGGTGTGCCAAGGTGCTGGTGGAATGTCTAAATGCTGAAGAAGACCGGCGGTCTTTTGGCCTTTGTTTTGGGCGCAAACTCCACAGGACATCACGAAAGATTTAATATCCTTTCGCCAGGAAGGCCACCAGAATTGTCATTTAATTTTTTCCTCAGTTTTGGCAATGCCAGGATGTCCTTCCATCAGGGTATCATGATGACGGGAAATAACCAGTTCTTGCAATTCCTTTTCTGGCAGAAATAAGCATCCTTGGAAGTAAGGTAGGCCATCGTTGACCGAAAAGTAAGACCCCCTTTGGATTCAATCCTGCAAGGCTGTAGAGTCCAGGAGTTGTTTTACCCGTGCTTGAATGTCTTCAAGGGTTTGTAAAGAGGTTATCCCCAAAATTCTTTGTTCGGGAATTATCGGCACAGGTTCTGAGTTTGTGTCTATTTCTCCCATTCCTATTCGAGATAGCGCGTCCGCTTTGCCATTTTTACAGCCGGGGCGGTAAGTGATTACAAAATCGAACTCAGCAAAGAACAAAGCCCTTCGGAGCTGACGTGACGATTGAGCCTTGGCAGTTTTTAAATATTGTAAGTTTCGGTGATCAATGATCACGGTGATGGTATGCCTGGCACCAACAAGATAATGCCGCCAATCCTTAAAGGCGGACTTAATGGCTAATAATTCCTTGTCGGTGATTGCATAATTTACCTCAGGCGGCGAGAACTTTCTGGACCAAAATGCTACAGGGTGCAGTTGGTTGGTTTCAGGGTCTCTCTGAGACAGGACAGCTCCCATGGCTAAACTGGACGCGTCGGTTTCGACTATATAAGGGAGATCGGGACGCGGTTGCTTCAAAATAGGTGCGGACGTGAATTTAGCTTTCAATTCCTGAAAGGCCTGTTCGGCTTCCTCGGTCCATTCGAAGCATTTATTTTTTTGCAAGAGTGCAGTGATGGGTTGTACCACACGTGAAAATTCCGGGATAAATCTGCGGTAAAAATTAGCAAAACCAAGCATGCTTTGGACACCTTTCACCGAACTAGGTGATGGCCATTTGAGGATGGCATCCACTTTTCGTGAGTCCATTCGGACCCCTTTAGGTGTCAGGATGAATCCAAGAAACTCAACCTCGGTGGTATGGAAAACGCACTTTTCCAGCTTTGCAAACAGTTTGTGCTGGCGCAAATTCTCAAGAACGGCCCTGACATGCTTTCTGTGATCAGATTCCGAAGAGGAGTACAAAGAATGTCATCGATATATACGACAACACAAACATCGATGAGTTCCCGAAGGACATCGTTCATGAAGAATTGGAAGGCAGCAGGCGCGTTGCACAACCCGAAAGGCATCACCTGGTATTCGAATAATCCATATTTTGTACGGAAGGCCGTTTTCCATTCGTCGCCTTCTTTTACTCGCACCAGATGATAAGCCCCCCAGAGATCCTACTTGGTGTATACGCAAGCGTCCTTCACCTGGTCAAGGAGTTCAGGGATCAGAGGCAGAGGGTAACAGTTTTTAACAGTTATCTGGTTCAATGCGCGGTAGTCGATACAAGTTCTAAGGTCTCCTTCTTTTTTGGGCACGAAGAACAAAGCCGAGGATGCCAGAGACTTTGACGGGCGAATGAAACCATTGGCTAGGTATTGATCTACATATTGTCTCAAATGCAGATTCTCAGGTTCAGTAAGCACATAAATCCTGCTACAAGGGGGTTGTGCACCGGGCACCAGATCGATTTGGCAATCTGTGGGGAGGTAACATGTTGGCCTGTTCCTTTTGGAAGACGTCCTGAAAGTCTTGGTATTCCAGAGGTAGTTGCATGGAGATAGAGGTTACAGACGCTAGACTAATCTTCAGATTTTCTGGGTAGCAGGTTTGTGCACAATCCGGGAAGGTTATTCTCTTCGCTCGCCAATCAATTCGAGGATTATGTGTCTCTAACCAAGGGATTCCGAGAATAACCTGAAACTGTGGAGCCTTGATTACATCAAACACAACTGCCTCCCGATAGCCGTCCGGACCTATAAGTGTCACCTCAGCAGTGGAATGTGTTACCGGTCCAGAGGCAATTTCGGTTC
Source organism: Ambystoma mexicanum (assembly GCF_040938575.1). Lineage (NCBI taxonomy): Eukaryota > Metazoa > Chordata > Amphibia > Caudata > Ambystomatidae > Ambystoma > Ambystoma mexicanum. The sequence goes on from NC_090921.1 coordinate 630,327,474, forward strand.
CATCGACTGTGGTGATGACATCTTTGCTGGTTTTAGGACGCAGAGGGAGGTTAATCCTAGAGACCAATTCACGATCCACATAATTTCCTATAGCCCCACTATCAATGTATGCCTTTATTGCATGCAACCGTTTAGGCTGTTCCGGATCTACGAGGACCATTGGCACAATGAAATGCGAGGTCTGAGAGTTAGTTTTCAAGCTCGGCAAGCAGACCCCTACGCTTGTCGGGCGTGGTCGTTTCCCGAAACAGAGTTTTCATTGTTTTTATCAGCGGCTCCTACCACCTTCTTGGGCGGTTTTGCCGGGCAATCTCGTAGAAAGTGTCCAGAGGACCCACAATAAAGACATAATTGCATCTGCCGTCTTCTTTCACGTTCTTTTTGAGTTAAAGGTCCTTTAACCCCTCCAATTTACATAGGCTCAGAGACATCAGCACCCTTGGGGTTAGCGTGGGTCTTGACCAACACCCGGGTCTCAAACTTGGACCGATCTGCTTTTCTGTTTTGAAGTCTATGATCCAATTGGACCACTAAGTCTATATATTCTGTGCATTCTTGGGGCGGATTTACAACTTGGGCCAGGACATCTTTAAGTTCTCCGAGTAGACCTCGATAAAATAACGTGATTCTTTTATCCTCTGGCCACCCAGTTTCCACAATTAGTCTATTGAAGGTTGCAATGTAGGATAGGAGGTCCTGATTGCCCTGTCGCAGGGATAGGAGTTCATCATCCAGAGCCTGCCCCTGAGAGTGTCGAGCAAATAACCTTTCCATGCTTGCTTGAAATCCTTGAAAATCACGGAGAATTGGGTCATCTTGAGTAACCAGTGGAACTGACCAATCGGCAGCACAGCCGCTGAGATATGACAATACAAAGGCTACCTTGGTCTGGTCATTAGGGAAGGCCCCAGGTCTGCATAGGAAGTGCAAACGACACTGATTCATGAATACGGCGAATCGTTTGGGGTCCCCAGCAAAGCGTTCGGGTGGGGCCAGCGGCATGTCTCCAGGTAGATTAATCTGCACAGGGTTACTGGGAACCTCAGGAGCGGGGTTCCCCCCAGATCCGGGTAGAGGAGTGTGTCCAGCTTGACCTTGCAAAAACTGTCTAGCCAGGTCATCAGTTCTTTCCTTTGATACAATCACTTCCCTCCTGAGAGCATTAGTCTCTTGACGAGCGGCGTGTACTTCGGCCCGTAATTCCCCCAGTAGTTGGGCCAACTGATCAGTCTCAGAAGTTTCCATAGCGCCTGGGTGGGAATTTGTAGGAAGGCTTTGCGTTCTGTAACGCTAACCTGACTCCCACGGAGGCACTGGTCTAGTCTGGGTTGCTGTGGCCTCTCCGAGCGTGATGCGCAGAACTCGGAACACCGACTGAACAGGACCCTCAAATCTTGCTTGTCTGGCCCGTAGGAATATCCTTCTGCAGATGAGAAAGGGGATTAACAATCTGCAGAATAGTGTGCTTGCTCCCCCCCCCTTCGTTCTTCTCTAACTTCCTCCGAAATCCCCGGTTGAAGCTCACCTTATGGTTTGAAAGGATGAACTCTCCATCCTGCTTCTGGTGCAGGGGCGCGTGTTTGTCCAGTTACTTCACTGGTTTTCAGAATGGCGCTGGCAAAATCCACTTGACTTTTCCGAGCGGAACGCCGTAAGTATGAAGATTACAAAAGTTCAAGTGTTGCGCCTCCTTTTCTGTTGCCTTCCTAACCTGTGATCTGTCCTTTATTTCAGGTGCAGAATGAAGGCGATGCGTTGAGGGATTGAATTGCCGATGGTAAACTCAGGTGAGTTAGCGATGGGGGCGACCCCTCTTAATGTCTTTATATTCCTCCAGTAATGTCTTTTGTCCTTTCCCCATAAGGGCCGGGGTGCGGTACCTGCCAACGAAGCGGCGCCGCCCCGAAATGAGGAACGGTCCGTCAACAGAAGACCGGTAAGTGTTATGGCGGAAAATGAGGCTTTCCTCATATGTTCCTTTTGCTCACCTTTTATCTCTTCTTCTCTCCCCTAGGCACAGAGATGTGGCGACCAGAGCAGACAGTCGTGGTGGAGCCAGAAGAACTCCCGAGAACAGGTGAGTGAAGTGCGGCGCTGCAGCGAGCAACGTGGTGCTTTTAAATGAAAGTCTTTTCTCAGGAACGCTGGCGTGAAGGTTCCGGATGCAGGTAAGAAGTTTGATAAAATTCTTGGTTTTCACCTTTCTCTTCTCTTCTTTCCTTACAGGTGTTCCAGGATCGAGGCGGGCGTGGCTGGAGACCAGATGCAGGAGCAGACACGGTGAGCGTTCAGCTGCTTGGATGCAGAACAACGCGAAGCGTGAGCTACTGTCTGGGCGTGGCTTAAAGAGCCCCCAAAGTAGTTCCAGGTAAGTATCCTTCCCTGGCCACGCCCGAGTGGCAAAATAGTCCCAATGAAACAATAGTCCCTTTCAGGTCTCAGGGAGGCCTGAATCTTGCAGCATGGTCTGCATCAGGTAAGTGCACAAAACACCTTCCTTTATGAGCCTGGCGCCTATGGCACCAGGACTGATGTCCAACATGAGCCTGGCGCCAACGGCGCCAGGACAGAGTCCAAAGAGCCCCTGTAAGGGGCCGCTGGGCTTTTACCCGGGGGCATGATGCCTGCTCCCGGGGGTGCTGGGCCTGGCCTGGTGCTCGGGGGGTAGGCATCATGACAGTCTTCTCTTCTCTTCTCTTAATTAAATTGCCCTACTGGGGCACTGAGTACACTCTTTCCTCCACAGTTCTTCTGATCGTTCTCAATTGAATTAACAATGATGATGATGATGATGATGAAGGAATTAAAGACGGTGAAAACAGTCAAACTAGCTAAAGGCATTTCTTATGGAATGCCAATCTCAGTGTCCCAACGCAGCCTTTACTGGCTTCTGCTCAAATATGGATCCAGCTAAAAGCTCTGTGCTTGATTCATTGAGCATTGTAGGGTAAAGGTTGTCTGGCACTACAAGAGAACAGCACTCAGTATCTCCCTATCGCTTACTACATTCATCTTCCCAAGGTTTGCTTGAGATTCTGTCCTACTGGTTGAAAAGATGGGGTGCTCGAGCTTTCTCAGTACCAGCCCAATATTTTGGAATTCTCTGCCTCTATTTTTCCATAAGATCCAGGACTTTGGTCTCTTCAAGGCTGAAAACATATCTCTTTACCTGAGCTTCTTTGTGGTTTCCCATTATCTGTGTTTTTTCTTTTAACGCCCTAGTGCCTTTGGTGAAGATTTATGTGCTTTATAAGAGTTGTTCGATTGATTGATTGCTTGATTGATAGTTTACCTTATAAAGAATTCTTGTTTCTACTGTACTAGGAGACATGGAAGGTTTGGCGGGGATCGTGGCAAGCCCACCAGCAGCAAACCCACCACTTCCACCAACAATGCCCAGTCAATTATTAAGAGTATCAACTTAGATAAAACATGCATTTTAGAAAGTACACAACACCAGGAAGAATACATGTTAAGACAACCTTTAAAAACAAGATACTCATGTCCTCACAGAACACCCTGTGGCTGTGTCCAGGGAGTGCTCTGTACATTACACTATTAACAGCTATGTCAGGGAAGCTCTCACACCACTTGCCACTGATTCATTCCAGCGCTAGAGAAAGGTAGCAGACATGGCCTGGTCTTTCCAGATAACCGTGTAAGATAGGGAACTGCCCCCAAACAGTGTTTTCTGCAAGAAAAGCTTTAGTACAGCTGGAAATATTGTGTCTGAAACAAATACTCGACTCATTGCTGAAAATGTTCGGCTCCTTGCTCTGACGAAAAACAATCTAAAGTATTTCTCCCAACCATTGCAGACCAAGCAACTTGGCGGCAGTGAGTCAGACAACCAGGGTTCATATGAGCATGCAATGCCCATATTTGAAGAGGAAGAATAACAGTATGAGCAATTACAAGAGGGCAGATGGTCTTGCTGGTTGATGATTCAACAACTAAACTGCACTCTATAACCCTGAGGCTGTAATTCAAGAAGAGAGGTCAGTTCTATAACCCTGAGATTGTACGTTCAAGCCAATCAACAAGAGTGAAAAGAAACTTACGCCCATGTGCCCATTCATCCCTAGTGCTACTGGCTTCTGTCTATCACACTTCTCCATGGCTGGCTAGTCCCGCCTTTACATGAATGGCACTGAGTGTGGCCCACTACACGCTACCAATCTGCATATTTCTCAATTTCGACTCCAGTTGCCAAGAGAAATATTTTTAGTTGAACAGCTTTTCCAATGTCATAATAACTCCTAGGAAAAGATAGTGATTATTTCAAAAGAGCAGCATGGATTTGAAAGAAAACTGGTTTATGGCCAAATAGATGTGAAATATGTTCTGTGTCTATTGCACCCATCCTTCCAACTGCATCATGGGTCAATGAAAGCTTCTGCTGGATAGGGCCTGCAGAATACCCTCCTGGACATTGCATATCAAATGGGTAACCCGTATTTAGTGTCTTATGATTTTGCAGGTGGTCATCAATAGTTGTTTGCAATTCCAGCTGCCCCTCCTTCAACTCCAAATCTCATTGCACCTGAAATAGATGCTGGCTCTGTCATGTATTCAGGTTAGGTGGGGCCTCTTCTTCTCCCATGTATGTTACTGTTCAGCAAATGAGGCCAGCATTGACTGGTCAATCTTATTGACACCTCCTTCAATGTCAGCCTCAGCAACTTTGAAGAACTCCACATGCCTGTAAATTAGGCCTGATTCACAGGGGCATTGAGTTTCGGGTACATTATTCTGGTTCCTCAGTCAGGAAATGGCAGTGTTGGAATGTGAATATATCGGAATGTTTTTCTGTATCCCGATAGACACGTGTGGAGGAAGCAAAGGAGAGTTTTCAGGCGTCAATCACACATAACCGAAAGAGATAAGAAGAGTGGACCATGGGAGCATTCTGCAGGCTGTAACACCTATAGTGACTACTCTCAAACTGTCCTTTTCTTCCCCAGACTATGTGGCCTTTATACCCAGTTTTTCAAAGAAAGTCCTGTAAAATGCACCATTTTAACCCATTATTTAAAACAATTTAAAGGAGGGTGAAAACCACTAACTTCATTGGTTTAATTCGGACTCCCTCACTACAATCCGTCGTTCCCCCATGTTAAGCGCATTTAGGCTCCTCCAGTTCAAAAATGTATCAGCCGCCACCGCAGCAGGAAACCCCAAAAAACAAGAAATAAAGGAGGCATTTTGCAAACAGTTCTACTTTATTAGCATCTATTGCGAGGTACAATGATTCATTGCGCAAACACACAAGGAATCAACCATTGGAAAAACTGTACAGAAATGCTAGATGTATTCATTGATAGATGACAGAGAGAGACAACTAGATAATGATGGTCTGGCACATCTGCAAGAGAGGAGATGAACGCAATGGCATCCATTGCTCAGACCCCCTGGGAAGGGACAGGTCAGGAAGCCAGCACCCAGTTCTGATTCCAACCCAGATATAAACAGATTGAATGGGGGTGTCTGCCTATCAAATGTGAATTAAAAATCTGAAGTGAAAGTGACGCCTAAGTAATTTGAGAGGCTGCTGTCATGTGTGGTCGCTATAATCTCTGTTTTCTGTCGGGAAGAAGCAATGTCTTGAACTCCCTTTTAAATTCAAACAGAAACAATGGCAGATTTCTAAATCTGTTATTTAACTATAATTGACACCAAGAGGGTTTCAGAGGAGATGGAAGAACTACTCCAAAGTGGAAGGGTCACCAAAAGTGGCCTGTTTACCATTAACACCTTTAATCGCTTTAAGCAAACCACCGCATTCTGTGTAACCTTCAGTGTTGCCTCCACAAGCCATGTTACCTTCACACATTAGGGTAATCGACTCTCACCTAGCCTTCCGCAAGGCCATCAAAACCAGCCTGTTTGTCTGAAATGTCAGGCGCCGTATGCCCATCTGTACTCTGTAACCTAGCACATATGATGTAACCAAGTAACCACATGTCCTAATGTACTCATGCCTACGTACACTTTCATGTAAACAGCGCCTCAATGCCTTGGGGCTGTAGTGCGCTTTACAAATGTAAAAATAATAATAATAATGTTGACCTAGAGTTTCTGTGATGTGATGGAGTCTGAAAGGACTCCAAGACCTTCCAATGTTGGCCTCATAAAAACATCCAGGAATGATTAGAACAGCATCACTTTGCTGTGCACCCAATCACATCGGGCTCAGGATTCTGATTACAGTATGACTCTGTCTCTCCAGTCTTATGCTAGCCAAAAGAACAAAGAGAAACATGACAACACAACTGAGGGCCAACTTGCAAAATCACTCTTTCCACAATCACTGTCAACCAGGCTTTTGCTGATGTCATTCACCTTAAATTGAGCATGCTCAATTGAAAGGGGGCAAAGCCAGCTTCACATAGTTGGCAGCGCCAAAAGGATACTTCAAACAAATTGTATTTTGAGAAAGTATATTTGATATGCCCTTTTGCTTATTAAATGAAACTCTTTTATCATTACTGGTGGCAACGAGTAGGCATGCTTTGAGTCTGGGTCTGCAAAATAATTATTAAGCTATGTGATGATGCGTTTTTTTAAACAAAGAACAAAAAGCGTTTACACAAAACATAACATTCAACAGACACATGAACCCTCCATATGTAGCATTTTCTGTAAAGTCGTGAATTGACGCGATTCGCGTATGATGGTTTGAGGGTCACTTATTTGAGGCAAGTTGTTGGCTACTTTTTTTGGGTGCCTGGGCCTATTTCTTGTCCTGGTCCGACCCTGCTTGCAGGCACGTATGAGAGACGCCAATTGCACTTGTACACTTACCTTTCAGATGCAAGCCACAAGTCTTTGCTTCGAAGGCTAACTCACGCAAGGCTGGGCCCAGCCCTCCGCTTTATAGACAACCCTTGCAGTCAACATGTAATGACGACCAATCCAAATTGGACCCGTCCAGGTTTGGTAATTCAACTTTTAGGTGTTGAAAGAACAGAAAATAATTTTAGCGGATTGACGTCACTCTAGTGCTGCTGGCAACCTCAATGGAACATTTCCCCATACCCCCTCCCCGCCCCCATCCAACACACCAAGGCTGCCTGGACTCGGCACTGCTCATTTGCAGCTGCTGAAATTCTCATGTCCTTGTACCATAAAGATTCAGAAAAGGTGGTGATATAATGGCGTGTAAAGGCTAAACACATAATATGAGAGGGAACTCCGGGTTGGTGGGAAAGTCCAAATATACGTTTGCCTCCCTCTCCCCCAAACAGGCTGCCCAGCCACAGAGTGTCTCTGATACAGTCCACAACATCGACACTCGCTCAGTCGGGTGTGCACAGAAAGATATGCCAGAAAGATGTGCTGAGGGCACTCGAAGGAACATAAAGATAGGAACGAGTAAAATGTTACTCAGAGAGAAATACAGTGTACAGAAAGCAGGGGTCTCGAAGTGCTGAAAACAATAATTTTGTTTTTGTATTTTAACGCATTTTCAATTTAGCATTGATGGAAGGGATGAGAAATTACAGCATGGGAGAGATTTGAGGGTAGTGCCAGGGGGGGATGAGAGGAGAACTGTGGGGGGGAGGAATAAGAAATAAATGGCAAAACAAGTAAGACTACAAAATCCAATAGATGAAAGCTCGGCCAGCAACAACACGCAGGAGCATTGTACTACATTTGAAGGCAGGAGTGACAGTGCAAATGGGCAGAAGGAGTGACAGGGCAATGGGGCGGGGGAGAGCAAAAATAGCACACGGGGGGCTGATGAACAGCGCAAAGGTGGGCAGAGGGACAGCCCAAGACCCAAGGAGCGTTCAGTATAAGGGCTGGGGTGGAGGGACAGCGGAAGGGGGGAGGAGGAACAGCACAAAGGAGGGTGGAGGGACAGTGCAAAGGAGAGGAGCAACAGGGCAACACGGGAAGAGAGACAGTAAAAGGGGGAGGTAGAAAAGCGCAAAGGGGACAGCAAAAAAGGAGGAGGAGGGCCAGTGCGAGGGGGTGAGGCGGGACAGCGCAAAGGAGGGAGGAGGGATAGCATAACGGTGGAGGAGGGACATTGCAAGGGGGGATAGGCACAATAGGGCAAGGGGGAGGCGAAACAGCACAAGGGGCAAGGAGCAATAACACAAGGGGAAGGAGAGACAGTGCAAGGGGAGGAACCGACAGTACAAGGTGGAAGAAGTGACAGCCAAGGCTGAAGAAGTGACAGCCAAGGCAGAAGGAACAACCGTACACGGGGTGGGGTGGAGGGACAGTGCCAGGGGGGAGGAGCAACAGGCAAGGAGGAGGTGCAACATCGTAAGGGCGAAGGAGGGACAGGACGGCGGGAAGAATCGACAGCGCAAGGGGGAAGGAGCATCAGAGCGAAGGAGAAGTAGGAACAGTGCATGGGGAGGAGGGAGAGTACAAGGGGGTTAGGGGAAAAGCGCAAGGAGGGGAGGAGGGAAAGCGCAAGGCGGACAGAGCAAAGGGAAGAAGGCCAACACAGGGGGATGAGGAAGGGAAGGGAGGACGAACAGTCCAAAGAAGAAAGGAGGGACAGCACAAGGAAGTGGGTGGGACAGCACAAGAGAGAAAAATGCAATTGCACAAGGCGGAAGGAGTGACAACGCAAGGAGGAAGGAGTGACAGCACAAGGGGGAAGGAGCGACAGTGCAAGAGGGAAGGAAGACAGTGCAAGAGCAAAAGAGCAACACAACAAAGGGGAAGGAGCAACAAAGCAAGGGGCATGTAGGCAGGTCGGCGCAAGGGAGGGAGGAGGGCCAGCGTAATGGGAAGGAAGAACAACGCAAGGGGGAGAAGGGACAGCACAAAGGAGGACAGCGCAAATGGGAGGAGGTGCCTAAAAGGGGGAGCAGGGACAGCACAAGGGTGGAAGGTACAACAGCACAAGTGAGAAGTGACATCTGTTTGTTTCATGTATAATTGCAGCTTTGGCCATAGTTGTCCCATATAATAGTTTTGATCTCAATGTGATTTGTTACAAGGACACCTGTATGTTCTCAGTCAGCACTTATCCAATGACCTACAACCTGCAGATGTCCTCACAACTCATTTTAACGAAGAGGTGCAGTACCACTGACAATACAAATGTCCTCATAAGAAATCACACTGCGATTGAAGAGGTACAGTACCACTGACAAAATACAGATGTGCTCTCATGAAATCACATTGAGATTTGTATTAAAACATCGGTATGTTGTCAGTGGTACTACTCCTCTAAAAAAAAAAGAAATAAAATAAACAAAAAATGGGAACAAGCTTTGTTATGAGGACATATGTATGGTGTCAGTGGTACTGCACCTCTAAAAAAAAGAAACGAAATAAAATGAACGAGAATCAGGGAAACATGAAATAGAAATTGAAACAGATAGTGAGTAGAGGAAATCATCTGTCAATGGTACTGCACCTCTCCAATAAACTATACCTTACAGATGTCCTCACAACTTATTTTATTGGAGAGCTGCAGTATCATTGACAACATATAGATGCCTTCATAAGAAATCGCATTGAGAATGGAGAAGTGCAGTATCACTGACAAGATGTACATGTCCTCATAAGAAATAACATTGAGCTTTGTTATGAGGACATATGTATGGTGTCAGTGGTACTGCACCTCTAAAAAAAAGAAACGAAATAAAATGAACGAGAATCAGGGAAACATGAAATAGAAATGGAAACAAGTTGGTAGCAGGAGAAAACATTTGTCAGTGGTACTGCACCTCTCCAATGAACTACACCTTACATATGTCCTACCAACTTATTTCCAAATCCATTTCTTATGAGGACATCTGTATGTTGTCAGGTCTACTGCACCTCTCCAAAAATTCCTTGTATGGTAACAGTATCAAGAAAGGGAAACCTACATTTAGCCAAAAGGGGCCAGGAAAGTAGCCCAAATATAGTCCAACTCCCTCTGGCTGCGAAAAGAAAGATCACTACACCATCCTACCAAATGGCATAGAACTCCTGATTGGGAGACAATGAGGTAAACAAGCCACTATTGAATTACATCTGCATAACAGAACAAGAAAAAGATTAAGTGTGTTGGACGATTTGCAGTTATCATGCCAACGACAGAGTCAGATTTCTGGTACTTTTTTACTCTATCTTTTCTCTGTAGCAATATTGTAGATGAGATGTTGGTGGCTATTCAACCAAAATGTGCTAACACCAAAATGTAGTAGAACTGCAGTCCCGCCTCCCTCTCCCGTTCAAATACCATACATGTGTCCTGCATTACCTCCACTCCTCCCCCATCACTTTGTTTTTAACCGTACTACAAAGACTGCAAGAAACATGATGAAAGTAAATGCATCTTAAACGATCACCATTACTTTCAGTCATTGTCCCCCACAGGATACAGCTTCATACACTCTCCCATGTCTAATCACCCACCATTCACACCTCTTAAGGGACATGCCAAAGACTAAATCTGCTACTCCCACTCGGCCATTCCCCACACACACACAGGTGTGCCTCCTGCAATTTCACGTTAATCAGTTGCCTAAATGCAAAGACAAAAGCTGATCGCTTTGTCCCAATCCGGCTACTAAAATGAGCAAGAGTAGGCCAGTGGCTGCAAGATAGTTCAATAGGATATAACACTAGCTCCGATCCATCAGGGTTGAGGCACGAATCTCCAGTAATGGGGCAGCAAAAACAAACATACCCTTCATCTGCCACCTTTGAAGGAAGGGGGTGGCTGACATGCAGGATATTGAAAACACAGACAGAGTGACAGAGAAACTAGTGTCTGATATTGACTTAGAAGAATAAGTGAATGAGAGTGAAATGGGGAATCCAAGAGGACTCATACAGGCATCTTCTGGGACACGGCTAAACAGTATTAAAGGAAATAGATCTGGCTAGTGCTGAAAAGCTTATGTACTGCCCACCAATATTTGCTGTATCCAGAATTTTATTTTTAATTACGTTTATGTAAAGCAAGTTCTGGCACATGTTTGTGGTAACAGGGAGGAAGGATCAACTGGCATGCAGGCAGTCTAATCCCACCCAAACCACCTGTAGTGGGTAAAACACAGGTTGGCATAAATCAGGGAAACTACCAGCTTTTACTGTATATCTGTAATGCACTAATGAATTCATATCTGCACTTCTAGGTAGTGTTATTTTACTGCGCATGTCTCAGTAGGCCTGCTAGTTTTGATGATACAGTAACCACACTTTCCAGGAGGGTGTACATCACGGTGGTCAGTCATAATTTCGAAGAAATAATGTCGAATGACAAAAATGTCGAAAAAAAATGTCGAAAAAAAAATGTCGAATTCCGTTTTTTTTAATTATATATTTATTTTGGGGTCCGGGAGTAAAAAAAAATGGGTAAAACACATTTTTAAAAAAAAAACAGGGGTTGGGGGGGGGAACCCCCCATTTCGAAAAAAAAACGTATTGAAAAAAAATTGACATTTTTTTCTACATTTTTTTTCTCGAAAAAATGACTTTCGACATTATTTTTATCGAAATTAGCACTATAAACCGTACATCACACCTGGAGGCACAGGCCAGGAGGAGGCTCCAGGTACGAAGTCAATATTTATGAACTGTTACAAGGGCTATATATATACATATATTATTGAGACAAGAGGGATCCCATTACTAGAAGCACTCCGAACTAGTATCTTTGGCAATATATATGATACAGTGTAATACCACTGATTATGCTTGCATTATCAAAGCTGCCCAATATAAAATGTCATACCAAAATAAGAAATGGCTAAACTGGCTCCATTCAAATGCAAGTCTAGCTACGTAAAAACACATATCATGCTTGCTTTTCAACCATGCCCAGTAAAAAATGCCATGCCTGCTCCATGGTACAAACGCCTTATACTCAGACATAATCACATTAATGATGAATGTGATTATGTGTGATTGCGAGGTGCTGGGGGCCCAGGGGGCAGAAGCATGTCAGGAGCTGGGGTCCCAGGGTACAGCCATGGCATTTTGTATAGGGCATAGATACCCAGTAGAAAAAGCCATGCCTGGCAGCTGGGCCCCAGTGCCTCAAATGCACACAATTAATGTATTGTGTGTATGCGAGGTGCTGGGGAGCCTTGGGGTTAGGCATGTTTTTTTTTTATCGGACACCTATCATAGATGCCCAGTAAAAAAAATACATGCCTGTCCCCTGTGTCCAGAGCTCCTCACACACACACACAATCAATGTGATTATGTGTGTATGCCAGGCACTGGGGGTTGAGGGGGCGACAATTGTATTTTTTACTGGACATCTATCATAGAAGTCCAGTAACAAAATAGCATGCCCGTCACCTGGGCCCCACAGCGTCAAACAAATGCACACAATCAAAATTATTATGCTTGTATGCAAGGCGCTGAGGGACCCAAAGGAGCATGCATGGTATTTTTTACACATCTTGTCCAGTACAAAAATACCATGCCTGTCCCCTGGGCTCCACAGTACCTAACACACGCACACAATCAACTTGATTATGTGTGTATGGGAGGTCCTGAGGTGCCCAGTGGCCAGGCATCTATGATAGATGTCCATTAAAAAAGTGCCATCCCTGTCCACTGTGCCCCACAGCGCCAAAATCACACACACACAATCAAAGTGATTATGTGTGTATGCAAGGCGCTGGGGGGCCATGGGGCAGATATGGTCTTTTTGTACTAGATAGCTTTCATAGATGTCCAGTAAAAAAAATCCCTGTCCTCTAGGCCCCGCAGCACCTCAGACTTGATTTTGGCCGATGGGGAGTGGGATTGTGCAACAACGGCATTTTTAAAATGCCTGTGTTGTACAAACCCCCAACCCCCACACGCCAAAATCATCTCAGACCAGCACAAACAAACACACACAGTTACACACAGCAACCACTCTCTATTTCATCCACACAAACACCCATCATGCACTCACTCATAACACAAGCATACACGCATCCATACACATACATAAATAAATAAAGGAACATGCAAATGCACACATTTAGACAACATACGCACTGCAAGCACTCTCTGTCTCATTCAGACGAGCACCCATTATGCACTCCTTCATAACACAAGCATACAGGCATCCATACACATATTTAATAAATAAATAAACGAACATACAAACACACATTTACTCAACATGCACACAGCAATTACGCTCTCATTCACACCAGCATCCATCATCATACAGTCATTCGCCTAACAGCACAAGCATGCATGCATCCATACACATAATTTAAATTAAAAAACATGAACATAAACTAACCTTCTACCGCAGGTCTTTCCTCTCCAGCACTCCAGCCCCTGCTGCATGAACAGGAATCTTCTTGATTTCTGAAAATGCATGCTGGGGCCCCAGAGTAGGTGACGAGATGCCCCACTCCAGCCTGCTCTGTCTGAATGTGCGCGAAGGGGCAGGAGCGCGCTCTTGCACAAATTGAGGTGCAGTTCCCCAACAAGCATTTCCAATGAGCCATGCTAGGCTGCAAAAGAAAAACACCCCCAGATTTGCATTGCTCATTGAGTTTGCACAGCTAGGGAACCGTAACTATCAAAGAGAAAACGTTTTTCACTTTGACAGTTAAGAGCACTCCATCAGCTGAAAAAAACAGCTCAGAGTGTGTTAGGCAGAATTGCATGAAGTACCCTTTGGGAACACTACACACAATTAGGACTGCAGGTGTAAGCACAATCTCACCATTGGTATAAGTCTGTACTACACAGTTTATGGTAGCAGGGCTGAGCAGCCAGGCTTAACTCAAGAGGGAATGTGAGCAGTACAAGATGTTACACAAAGGACTTACAATCATAATGGTTCAAACAAACTCTTACTCAAGATTTCTTGGTAAAACACTATTCATTTATTTACACAATCATTTAGAAAACATTCACTAGCAATGGGCAATTTGATATCATACTATAATACACTCCAGTACCAGACCAATAAGTTTCTGAACAAATTAAGCTCCCCAGATGTGGGAGGAAAATGGCACTTCAGTAACTTTCAAATGGAAGTAAAAAGGCACAAGTTAAGATAATCAAACACAAATACTTTCTTAGGCAGGGCAAATAGTTAATGTTCACTATCAGAGTCAGTTCAATTGAATAGCCTGGGCCAAAGTCAATGGACCAGTGTCTTGTAGTAAGCGGTTAAGTCTTTGCCAAAGTTCTCAGAAGTAGTTTGCACGAAAAAGAGTTACTTGTCGGATTAGGAGTGAATTAAGCTAAAAAGTTGGGAAAGTTTCACACACTTTCACAAACTTTCATAGCGGCATAGAGGATTTCTCAACCGCGTTTGCACAGTACCTTTTAAATGAAGAAAAGCTGTAGCTGAGGCTGGTGTTCCTGGCAGTTCCTGCAGATCGCACTGTTCCTGGGCCTCAGTCGTGGGGATAAGAGGGAAGACATCGGGAGGCTCCTGCACTGCACGGGGATGGATCCACAAGCTTGGCAAATTCATCAGTTTTAAGGTGGAAGTGCCTTAAAGTTCCAAAACTGGTTTCCTTCTCACTGGCTATCCGGTTTTCTACAGCACTCTGAAGAAAATTCGACCAGTATGGAGACAGTGTCCAGGCGGCTTGCAAGTTGGTTGTTCCCACCAGCCCAAAGGAAGAAGTCGTCCTTGAAGGGGCTTCTCAGTCGAGGGAGTTTCAGGCGATTCAGACCTGCAGCCGGGCTTCACCGGACAAACCAACGTTCCAGGAGTTGCAGCAGCACCTGCCGCGGTAGGTATATGTGACTTCAAGTCATGCTGTCTGTTCTTCCTCATTTTGCAGTTGCATAGGGCTGCGTGGGGTCTTATAATTAGTGCACACAGTAATTGTGGTACTGCTTTTGTGTGGTGGCCATTTCCTCCACATAGAAACAGCCACTAAATAGAGATTCAGAAATGAAACTCAGATTTTGGCGGAATGATAAAACACCTGTTAAAGGTAATTACTAGGTGTTTTACCACTACCGCCAATCTTGTAATCAGGCCCTCGATCTTCACCTCTGCTATCATATGCAGTAGGGTTCCAATGTTTGTGTGAAAAATAAATATACTGAAATTTCATATATCACTATTAATATAGAGGACGTTTGCTCAGAAATGTTATTGGCCCAATTGATTGGGCATGTATTTTTGGGAATACATCGATCAATCTTAAAAAAATATTTCAATTCACCTTGCCTTTCTTTTTCTCAATTTTACACATGCCAAAAGGCCGGGTAGGGTACCCCTACCTTGTGCTAATCTTATCCATTGGTCCATCGCCCTTAGTTCCAGTGCCCTTGCGGTAGTGATTCAGATCACTTAACCCTAAAGCTGACATCACTAGACGCTTACGCCCCTTTTCACAACGCCAATGCATGTTTCGTGTCAATATCTACTGTTTCCAATCTATTGATGTGTCTTTCATGGAAATGCCTTGGCATTGGCCAATGCCAATAACATTTCTGAGCAAACGTCCCCTATGTTAATTGTGATATATGAAATTTCAGTATATTTATTTTTCACACAATCGTTGGAACCCTACTGAATATGATAGCAGAGGTGAAGAGGGGTCTGATTACAGAATTAGTGGTAATACACCTAGTAATTACCTTTATCATGTGTTTTATCATTCTGCCAAAATCCAAGTTTCATTTCTGATTCTCTATTTAGCGGCTGTTTCTGTGTGGAGGAAATGGCCACCACACAAAAGCAGTTCCACCTGTAGCAATTACTGTGTGCACTAATTACAATACCTCACGCAGCCCTATTAAACTCCAAAATGAGGAAGAACGGACCGCATGACTTGAAATCACACAGACCTACCGAGGCACCTGGTAAATATTTGCATGATGTGAGGGTAACTGGTAATGCCGCCATACTCGTAATCAGGCCCCTAGTTTGTGTTCTTCTGCTGGCTTGGCAGTCTGCTATGAAAATGTTAACTGTCAGGGATCCTCCAATCTTTGGATATTGAACAAAGGTCCCAAATCCCCCCCATTAATCTGGATCTCTCTGGGTTGCTAGCCAGGTGGTACAAGATAAGGTCTGGCGAGAGTACTTGTGCAACCCAAAAAAAGGAAATCCCATTCCAATTGCACAGTGGATGTTCAGGAAAGAGGGGTGTACACAGTTTGTTGGGAGGCAGATAAATACGTCATCTATAGCTTCTGCCCCACCCCATATCAAATACTGCACAGGTGAGAAGCGTTACTCACTCAGGCAACCATACCGCCCTTATCCCAGGCTGTTACAACAAAACATAGAAACAATCTAAGCTGAAGATGGGAAAAGCAGTCAAGTTGACCTTGTAACATCAATAGGTGCACGCACTAGATACTAAGTAGATATGCACTCCACATGAAGAACATGTACACTAGGTGAAATGTGCATTTATATATGAAAAATATTAAAATAGCCACCACAAGACATTAAGAACACTAACATGACCAATATATAAGGTGAATGCAACACGAACCACATGCGAGTATACCTCCTTAATATAGAAATAAGAGTGTAATATGTGTAAGGAAGACATGGTATCAAACAGTAAGACAGACACAAGTGATCACAGTTCAAGGGTGTTTATTGAACTTCAATTCGGTTTGAAAGATGCCTATTTAATCCTAAATCTAAGATGGGAGCAAGCTACGACCATCAAATAATAATAACACAGTCCTAGTGTAGTCTGTCAAAATAAAATGGCCTATACTAATAAACCTGTTGCCAATCCTTACAGCTAAATACAAATAGTGTGGGAAACAATGTTATGCAAAAGAAAAGTGTTCAAGAAATGATATGTCAGGATATTCAAGCCATTGGCTTCCCTTCCCCACGTTTTAAGCACGAGACAAGGTGGCACACTCAAGTTTAGCACACTCTCTGGCTTCTCTAGCACGAGGATGCAGTTCAAAACCTATTACGCTCACCTGGTATCCACAGGGACGCCCTTATGCCCTGGTTGCCGGATCCACCCTGGACCTTCCCGATTCTGGACGATGCCTTCTATGCCTTCGGGCCTGAAAACACAGGAGGACTGGACTTAGGAACAGATTTCATTTCCTCCCACCAGCCCCCTGGACTTGACCTGATGTCCCACTCCTCACCTTGTTATGATGTCTGGCCTTCTGTGCAGGGGCGCGTCGTTTTCTGCGGGTTGAAGCGACCAAGTTAACTTCACTGGTGCTAACCCATTCAAGTGTCTTTAAGGAGGTAAGTCTGGTTATGTATGTATGTATGTATGTATGTACGTATTTATTTTTGTATAGCGCCGATAGCCCGTGGACTTATAGCAGTCTTAAAATGTCCTTGCTTTCCTTTCTTGCTATTATTGTCTTTTCTTTGTTTTCCCTTAGGTGCACGGAGGTTCGGTGGGTGCGCTACTTGGATCAGACTCCTGCCAGGATGATGGACGCAGGATCGTATGATGGATGGTAGGTTAAGCGCGAAGTGCGGTGCGGTAATGTCTTTTCTTTCTAACCTGTATTCTTTATTCCTTTTCAGCTCGCAATGGTCTTTCTAGTCATGTGAAGATTTCCGGAGCGGAACCGGTCAAGAAATGCCCAGCCAGGTGAGGATTTTGTGATTACTGCCGTGAATGCCATGAGTAACCTGTTTTAACATTGTCCTTCTTTCTCTCTCCCTCCAGGTGCTTCGTTCCGGTGCGTGCGTGGTGTCCTGATGATGATGCCGACTGGATGGAAGACTGCGAGCAGCAGGAATCAACGGATGGAAAGTTGCAGGTAAGCAGAGACTGCTAATGATGTTCTTTTGTCTCCTCTGCAGGTCGCTATTCAAGGATCGCAAGGTGCTGGTCTCTGAAAACGATAAGTGTCACGCTGCTGGCTGCAGAATAACGCGAAGCACATTCTGTAGTTTGGGTGTGGTTTATATAGCCCTCTGTAAAGTAGTCCAAGTAAAGTAGTCCGGGCTACCACACCCTAAAACACTGCACCGCACAGTCTGGTTCTTAGGAACTAGACTGTGTGGGTGCCTCCATGTTGGCTGCAGGCCTTCACAGAAAAAGTAGTCCCTTCAAGACAATGTCCCAATCTGAACATGAGCCTGGCGCAAAAAATGCCAGGACTGACTCCAGAAGAGTCTATGATGATAATGCAAGGCCCTAAGGGCCCCAAGTGAACCCTGAGTCCTAACCCTACCTGGCATGTCACCATGCCAGTGGGGTTTTGGGTCACGGGTCGTGACAAAACCTCAACATCAGGGCCTTCTGTGCAAAATCTATTTGCCATTCAAAGTCTCTTACTTCACAGGGCCTGATGCAACACAACAAATATGAAAGTTCCTTTCTTCTTAGAATTTCACATGTACAACTTCTCAGGTGATTAACTGTTCACCCTGGGTTCCCCTCCACCGGGCTCAGACACACTTTAATAAAAAACCTTCAATTGGTCTCCCCCACGCCAGCTCAGAGCAAATTTATCTACTTTTCCAAACAGTCCAATGATATCCATCCAAATTCGTGAGAAAGGGACTTCTATTGTCCGTAAAGGGTTCAGAGGGGCAGGCAAGGGAAACTGCGTACTGGTTTTTGGACATATTTCACATGTCTGAATGAAGTTCTTTATATCAGCATGGATACCTGGCCAGTAAAACCTCCCACTGATGTGTGCCTGCGTCTTAGATTGTCCTAAGTGTCCCCCTGTCAAATGAGAATGTGCAATCTCTAGCACGATCTTCCGATGGGTTTTGAGATTACTAACTGAGTTTTACTTAGGCCTTCTCCGGAGGTTTCCTTTCCATACAGTAATCCTTGCCTAAGGAAGAAAATGGGAATTCCCTTCTCTAATACTTCCCCTTAAGGAATCACCAGCAAGCAAGCCTTTGCAAGTGCTCGATCATTTCGCTGGGCGAAGGCTAGATCCGGAAGGATGGTAGGTTCTTCTTCCCTCTTTGCCTCAGTGGTAGATGGTTCATCAGCTTCCCCAAAGCCTAAGGTACCTCTCTCAGTTTATTCTGGTTCACTCTATAAAGTGGGGAAATAGAGCCCTTTTGATAGTTCCCTGTGCAATTGTGTCCCCAAGGTGTACTTCAAATGGAGTTTTGCCATGGTTCTGTAGGAGAATCTTTAGGTCTCCTCAGAAGTCGGATATATGACGTCCGCTAAGACATCCAGAACGAATTTCCAGACCAGGGCACATTTTGGAGCCAATCTTATATAACACCCAGGAGGAGGTATTAGGACTATGTCTGTGGGAATCATTCCTCTTTTCCATGGAGGGATAGTAGCGTCTCTGCTGCTATAGATATCAAAGCCAATGGATTCTTTCATGGCGATAGAGGGATCTGAGGCTGTATGACTAAGCTTCTGGAATTTAAGGGTTCCCCAATTTCTCTCAATTGAGTAACATCCTTGCCTGACACCATATATATAAGGAATCCATGGTTTCAAATAGTAAGACAGACACAAGTGATCACAGTTCTAGGGTGTTTATTGAACTTCAATTGGGTTTGAAAAACACCTATCTAATCATAAATCTAAGATGGTAGCAAGCTACGACCATCAAATAACAATAACGCTGTCCTAGTCGAGCCTGCCAAAATAAAAGGGCCTATACTAATAAAAATATTGCCAATCCTTACTTCTAAATACAAATAGTGTGGGAAACAATGTTATGCAAATGAAAAGTGTTCAAGAAATTATATGTCAGGATATTCAAGCAATTGGCTTTTCTACCCCAAGTTTTCAGCATGGGACAAAGCTGCAAACTCGAGCTTAGCACAATCTTTTACTTCTCTAGCATGTGGATGCAGATCAAAACCTCAACATCAGGACCTTCTGTGCCAAAGTCTCTTTACCATTCAAAGTCTCTTACTTCAGAGGGCCTTATGCAACACAACAAATATTACATTTCTGTTCTTCTTAGAATTTCTACAACTTCTCGGGTGATTTACTGTTGACCCCAGGTTCCCACCACCCGGCTCAGACCCACTTTAACACAAAACCTTCAATTGGTCTCCCTCTGCTGCACTCCAACCAAATATATCTACTTTTCCAAACTTTCCTTATTCATCAAAATCGAAGACTTTCGACTGTACGTGGGACTTTGCTTGACCTGTCGCCGGACCACTTTGATTCACAATTACTCGTTTTCTTCTTTATATAACATTTTATTCACTTTCACTTTTGCCACTTCTCAGCTGGATACCTTAAAGAGACTTTTGATTGAGCACCCATGCAGTGCCGGACCAATCTGTGTCAAATGTATTGCATCTTGCTTTGAAAGTTAAATCACTCAACAACAGTTCAACTTTATGTGCGTCTCTTATCACACCCGTTTTAACAATGTTCATTCCAGCATTCGCCATACAATGTTGCCGCTTGCAGCCCTGGCTTCAACACATACCGGTCTTGTATCGTCTCCCCAACTCACCGGCTGTGTTGATTTCACTGAAGCTGCTTTTTTCTTGGTTGCAAGGACGATACCACAGTGGATGCTGCTTTTCCCTGCCGTGATTATTGATGTGGGAGGGCCCCGGTTATCTCTGACACACAATGCAGGATTCTTCTGCCTGGTTTCCTTGACTTATGCTTCCTATTCTTGAAGTTTCTAGAAAGTAACGGTTCCTTGTCATAAAGATCAAGGGAACTTCCCTTCTTGCGATCTCCTTCTGTTTTGCGGTCTTTCTTCTCTCGTTAAACTGCTCTCCTGTTCTCCCTTTTATCCATGTGAGGAAGTTTAATGCAAGTCAGGTATGTGTGATGGTCAGTAATTGCCTGACCTAGCCTGGCAATTGCATTGGGACGCATTAGGTATCCTGCTCGGGTGTTAGTCTGTTTTCCTCCATAGCGGGCTGTCCTTGTGAAAGGTAAACGGGGGTGGGGGGTAGAGTTCCGAAATATCCTACAGGATAGGATGGAGTAAAGTTGTTACAGGGAAGGGGATACCGCATCTGACCATCTAGTGTCCCACTCCTACTCACCGAAGACCCCTCACCAAGGTGATCCTCCCACACTAGTCCACCGCCATGAACTAGATCCAAAAGCGATGGCCATGTCCTGGCCACCTGGATGACAGATCCCTGGGACTAGTTGGTAAGACACCTTCTGGATTCTCACATATGGCAGCCATGTTCTTTAAAATGGACGCTGCAGCATGCTTCTAAATAGACAAAAGCCTCAATGCTTTCAGAAATCTCAAAAGGCTGAATATGCAGAAATACAGAACTGTGCAGAGCTCAGGCAGTAGTTGGCAGTTAGTGCCAAGGTCAGAAGCAGATAGATTGAATGGGAACTGTGGATCAAAGGCATTCCCACGACATAGGCAGGATACTACCAAATTAATTCAAGCTTATAAGAGCACAACCAACCTTTATTAGCTGAATTCAATTAGAAAGTGAGCCAAAAGGATCCCATAAAGAATAACTCAAGTGTGTCCCTAGAGGCAACAGAAAACATGTCACACACATTAATAATAGCTAAATTCCCAATAAATATGAGGTAATTCCACTTTATACACGGTCTTCTAGCACATGACTTGTAATTGGAAAACACTGGCTATTCATTAGGTTCCAGCAAAAGATCGGACACCTGTGATACTCCCTAAAAGCACACTCAGATCCAAGGTCAAGCAAATAGAGATTGCCTAAACTCATGGTCTAAGGAATGAGGGATGGTAATTTCTTTAATGAATAGAAGACGGTTCATGGATTTATCTGCCCCTATTACCTGTCCGGCACATATCTTGTCGACCTTTCAAAATGTCCAAGGCTGGTTAGCAAGAAGCAAACTAATCAAATTCCTTAGTGCCATGCCGCCCATCATGCAGTATTTCAGCCAATTGGTTTTCTTAGAAGTGATGTATTTTTACATTTATCAATATTGGGATGGTCTCAGGACGATCCATCAGATGTCATTTACCCAATTAACTGTGTAACTCCTATATGATCCATATGTAGCCATATCCTTAACCAATCCCCATTCCTCATAGGTTTTATAAAATTGTTATGATGCTTGACGTGATATATGATGCATCAGAGGTACTTAAAGTATTGTTTTGTATGAATTCGGAGAGAGACTCAAGATTTTGATACTTGTATGCTGTCCCTGGTTTATTTGGATTATAATAAAACAGATCTTTGCCTTGCACTTCGTCTACTTTGTCAGTGAATTTGGCTTGAATACATTTCAGTACCCCTGACATACCAGGAACTTCTGGGCCCACTAAACATGGACCCTCATACCCACCATGGCTGAAAGCAGGAGGCTATTTGCTGGTGGTTTTTGAATTTTACTTCAGCTAGTTCACTGAAACCACATCTCCATACCGATTCAAAGCCCCCTAACAGCTAAAGAGCCCTTCGAGTTGTTTTGATTTTTGTAAAGGAAATCAAGGATGGTTTCTACAAAAAAGTGTGCTCTGACAATCAGGCACACCTTCTCTGGTTATGAAGTGGTGCCAGTGAATTCACATGGCTGCCTTCTTGCCAGTAAATGTGTAACCTAATCATTGGCATCCATATAGTGGATACCATTATACTTCTGCTGTGCACAATCCAAAGAAATACCAGCAGCTGGGAGGCAAAATGGCATCCTTCTAGATATAAAGTTGTATGCAGCCTAAATTGTGTGCAGTCAACTGAAGTACAGTTCGGAAAATCGAATTTATTTAGTGATAAGCACATAGCCAATTTAGGCTTTACATATGACATAGTACATAATAACATCATCATTCCATCATTATCATAAAAAATTATAAAATATCCCTTTTTAAACAATACATCTCTTAACAAATACATAATTAATTCTCAGTAAAAACATTAAAACTACCAATTCAATTTAATAAAACACGGCCTTTGATAATTGATTAAGAATTATATACAAAAGTTATGAAAGTTCATCATATGTTATATGATGTTATCATCATGGCCTTGTAATACATTTTTCCAAATCTCATTCATGTCATTTAAATCACAGCCATTATCATAAGCTTTAACAAATCTTAGTCTAATCCTACTTAAGCTTTCGCAGAAGCAAATGAGGTGCTGTGCCGTCTCAATAGTAGCCGAACCACCTAAGCGACACCATCTCTCTTTTTGTGAAATACCGAGTCTGCTCCCTGTAATCTGAAGACAATCAGAATGTTAAATTTAAACAGCAAGTAGTGTTGCATTATTTTTGCATCAGGGAAAGCAGTTAAATACTCTGGGATGCTTATAGTATTTTCTCTAGATTGTAAATATATCACACTGTTGTTTTTGGTTGGCAACTGTATGGTATCTCTATCTAAACCAAAATTACGGATCTCTCGTTTCAACAGGAATTTTTATTTTGCAGTAGAATATGCGGACCAGCCAACCAAATTCTCTTTTGCCTATCTGACATATGTGGTTTTGAGTCGATCAAGTGTACTCAACACCTTATTTGACTGAATTATGTTATACGCTTTCTGCATATCAACCATTAGCTTTCCATTGTCCAAGATGCACATCTTTGTATATAGCATGGCAGATTTATATTCTATTTTATTACATATACTCATCAAATTAGATTCTATGAAGATGTATTCACTAGGTAAAGCTTTCAGCATTCACAATAAGATTTTCAAAATTCTACCTTCAAATTTGGTCAATTCATTTGTTAACTTTTTCCCCCAAATTAAAGTTCCATATAATTGTACTGCAGCAATTTTTGTTTCATACAACAGTAAAATCGTTTTTATGGAGATCCCTGCTTGCTTGCCTATAACATGACTTAGTCTCATTGTACAATTCATACATCTGAATTTAACATCTGTCCATTGCTGTTTACATGAGAGGTTTTGATCTAAAATAACACCCAGATAGTGATAGGACTCAGCAATTTCAATTTTTTGTTTTTCATTCATCCATTTTTACTTGTTTAGATGTGTGGTCTGTTTTAATACTTAATATTTATTTATTAGATATACATCTAGCCAAAAGGCTTTGTATAACACATAGCCATACAACATTAATACAAATATCTAAAAACATTTACATTTCCAAAGTACATCATTCAATACATTTTAAAATCGCCACAATCTTTAAATAAAATACTACAATATAATATATAAGATCAATATCATTTCCTCTCATAAAAATCATCCACAGATCAGATATCTCTGTCATTTCAATTCCATTGTTAAAGGATTTAAAATACATAATTCTCAAATCATTTAAACTTTCACAGCACATAATAAGATGATAAAGTGACTCAACAACATTTACACCACATAGGCAACAGTTCCTAGAAGTATATGGAATTCCCATTCTATCGCCTTTTGTCTCCAATGCTTCTGTTATGTTAAATTTCATCATTAAATAAGAACGAAAAGTGCTTCTGCTTGGATAGGCTTCAATATACTTAGTAAGCATGGTTCTAGTCAAATACTCATCTAGGTACCATCTACTGTATGCTTTCGATGCTAGATTGATCGTATTCTGTTTGTGCCAGAAGTCATACACTTTATTCTTTAGTCTCTTTTTTAAGACTGTTATGGTCAGGATTCCTGGGACACACCCAAATGACCATGTACGATGTAGTCTTTGCAAGGTGCCAATTTTACCAATCAGCACATTGCCTTCAAAACTAAGATACGCTTTGACATATGGCACAATGATCGTATCAGTGGATAATGTGACCACTTTTTCATAGGACAGGACACATTGGCAGATATATGCATACCAGAAACCTTTGATGTTAAACTCCAGGTACAGATATTCTACACTTTCGTTTGGTGGTAGGCGCAATAATTTTCTCAAAAGTTTAGATTCAAGTACCACAATGCGTTTGACATACTTATGGCCCCATATCTCAACAGCATATGTAACATTGACCTGATTTTTGCCAAATAGACATTGAGTACTGCAATAGCCGAGAAACCACAATTTCTGCTGATAAAAACACTCAGAACATTTGTAGTCACAAAACAAAGTTTTTTGATTCCAGACCATTGTTTGTCCCAATTCAACTTTTCATCGGCGATAATTCCTAAATATTTGTATGATGTCACCTGTTCCACTTTTTTAAGGGCGAGATCCATGAATATTTCTTCGGTCTACGTTTCTTTGAAAAGACCATTATTTTACTTGGTTTATTGTGGTCTGTTTTGTCTTTCTTGAAAACACCATCACCTTTGTCTTAGACAGATTAATGTTAAGCCCATTTTTCTTTGCAAAAGATTCTAATACAGATAGCTTGTATTGGAGACCTGCTGGGGTGTAATATAATAAGAGCAGGTAATCCGCATAACAAAGCCAACCAACTCTCAACATGCCTTTTTTTAAATCGGTTAAATAATTTTTCATTAAAAGCCTCAGGGAGATCTGCTAGATAAAGATTAAAAAGTGTTGCAGCCAGATTGCACCCCTGCTTTACTCCTCTCGACGTGGAGATTAGGCCTGATAGTTTGCCTTCTCCATCCAATCTGACTTTAACCAAAGTATTTGTATATAATAATCTAATCATAGTTAGCATCCCAATAGGTATCTTCCACCGTAACAGCTTATTCCATAATTTATTTCTAAGAATGGTGTAAAATTAGGCGGAAAAATCGATAAATGCTGCATAAATGAGTAACTGTTGGCTCTTCGAAGTGTATTCAATCACAGAGACTACTATGATGATATTATGAAGGGTTGCAGATTTGGCTCTAAAGCCAGATTGGTTAGCAGGCAGTATCTGTTCATCATTTATCCACTGTATCAGTTCCATGTGCCGAGTTTTAACAAAGATCTTTGCTGGAATAGCCAGCATCGGTAACGTGCGATAGTTGCCTGGATCTTTAGGGCATCCTTTTTTATATATAGGAAGTATAGAACTTTCCTGCCATGTTGATTTTTTTAAACATTTTCTCTCCAGCTCAAGTGCCTAAGGCACCAAATTTCAATACTGTATACAATTATTGCGGAAGGGTAAAGTTTGTATGTGTTAATTAAACGGAGTAGACTATCTCGTTCATGTTGCCGCAGACTTTTAAGTAAGGAAGTAATTAGATTGTGATATGGGTGTTCCAGGTCAGTTGCTGATCTATGGTAATGCTGAGATATTAAATGTTGCACTGCCCCTATATGTTCATTATCAAGGCTACAGGTCAATTTGGGCTTTTTAAAATTATTAAAGACCATCATTTTGGTTTTGGCTAGATTACTTTTTAGTGCTTTTTAAAATTATGGTGAGAATTGTTCCAGTGTTACCTGGAGTCCAGAAGAAGTTCAGTGCAATATAACAATATTGTCAGCATATCCTAGCGATTGTAGTTTTTATTATCCAAAGTCGTTTTTAAACAAAGTTATAGCCAAGTCAGTTTAAGAGATATAAATGTACCAAACTTGCGATTGATAGCTGGTTGCAAGATGATAGAGTCAAAGACTGTGAGGGAATCCCTACTTTTAGGACAATCACCATCAGGCTTCAGCCCAAACAATTACGACTTTTTTACTCCCAAGTCAAATGCTCACACATCATCTAGATGTGAAGTGAGCACATCCATCGTTTGAATTTAGTTTAAAGCATATCCTTGGAGATTGTTCAGCAGAGGGTGATTTGAGCAAGGGAAGATAATTGCTGTCAGTGCTCTTTGCCCTTGGAGAGAGAGGAAATGGTAGAGCTAACAAGATCATGGGAGCTCAGGCACAGGAAATGTCCATTCAACCATTTTAGAACCCCAAAGATACTCTGGGAATTTCCGTAGAGGAAACAGGATACTTGAAACAGAGTTGTCTTATCGTTCTGGCATCAAGCACACTTCAATGCTGATTACACTGTCATTTCTTTCCATTCCTTCCTTAATGCTGACCAACAGCAAAGGCTGTCTTCTTTTCTATTATCTACCAATTCTCGAATGGCTTCTCATTTTCTTTGTCGTAATCTAAATAAGACTGAAATCCTTCTTTTACCTCCTTCTTCTGCTATGAACCCCTCCACCATTAACTGTGTTTGTTTTGCTACAATTGATTAGTTCTACTAGTGCGTCTAATTTAGGCTTTATCTTTGAGGATAAGCTCACCTGCCAAGACAAAGTTCTCTCTGATGTATGCACTTGTCATTTTAAAATGTTCAGTATTGGTAAAATACAGCAGCATTCCTACCTTTTCTTCCACTAAACAAATTTTACAAACTATGGCAATTTCACACCTCAATTACTGTTGTGCTGCCTAATCTTGCTTGTCTTTCTTTTTATTCTATATTACATGCCGCGCTTCATGTTCTTTTTTGTTCCGAGTTTTGTGCCAGAATTTCTCCTTAGTTGGCACAGCCTGACTGGCTTCAAATTGCAGCTCATTTTACATTTCATTTTCTTTCTATTACTTTCAAATGTGTTCATGTTTCTGCACCTACTTATCTTTCAACCTTGCTTCCGTCTGTCAGCCAATTAGATCACTTCTATCTTCTCAGTTATTTGCCTCGGGAGGATAGCTCAGGCACAACCGCTGGCCTTCAAAGCAAGACGACGCAGATCAACATAGGTTTGATCCCCGGGTCCACGCTTAGTAAACCTCTATTAAGCACTTTATGAATAACCAATTCTAATTTTCCTAATTCTCAATGTCCTCCTTGCACCTCTTCTTGTTTTCATTTTTTGCAACTTCTCACACAAAACTATGGAATGTTCTTCCGCTGGTCATCTGGTCCTGCTCTTCTTGGTCTTTATTTAAGAACAGCTTTTAGACACTGCCTTTTCCTGTTAATAAAATGAATAAATACAAAATAAATAGGTAAAATAAATAGGTGTTTTCCAGGAGAACAGCAACATTTTTACTTTGGTGGGAGCTGCAAAGAAAATATATGGCAATTGTCACCACTCTGTGAAGGTACGAGAAGGATGGGCAAAATTCAGACAAAACACGTTAGCTTTTCAACAACCTGTGCAAGATGTGCCCACACGGTGTAACTCCACTTTTTACACGATTTATCGAATGTCTGAGTAAAAGAAGGCACCGAAGTACACCGTGCAGCATGTGGTGACAGATGGTGTTATGTATCACAGGTGTTCATGCTAGCGTAACAAACAATCTTCTGAGAGCATTCGAAGAAACCACTTGCTTTGGATATAGCATGCCACACAAGTGATACTACTAATCCGTTTGTTAAATTAAAAGGTTGAGTCACAGCATAATGCCTTTTGAAGCAAAGGAGATTTTTCTGCTGACCAAATGCTGACCAAATGCTCTAGATGCTTTAAAATTACAAACAATTAACAAACTGATGAATACAGAACATTGTACGTGTTCAACCCTACCTCAGACTCGGTTTAAAATGACGCAGCTACCAAATTCTTTTGGGTTTGTCTGAGAAAGGTGCAATTTTTCCTGCCAGAATGAACTGTAAACATTTTTGTAAACTTGTACTGAACGCCTGTTTGCTTACTGCATGATCTTAGACAGCGCATAAGTTAGAAATGTTTTCATTTCTGCAAGACTATTCTCTTGAAATAGTGTGTGTAACAGAAACTTGGTTTACTGTCACATCGGATCCTGATATGGTTCGTATTGTGCCTGAGGATTATTCTATTTTACACATTGATCGCAACGCCAGCCATCCTGGTGGTGGTGTTGCCGTAATTTTCCTTTTCCTTTTAAATTGTTCAGTTTTACCTTGGTATAGATATAGAAAAGGAATCCATGGTAGGGGGAATTTCACTTACGCCCACTATTACTCTTCATTTTTTTTTATCATACATCACCCACCTTCATTTAGTTTGATGTACTTTGAAAATACATTTTTTCCAAATATATCACTCTGGCCCTTGCTTCCGCATAATAATTTGTGTATTTTAGGAGATTCTAATTTCTGGGATGATTCCCCCTGACTGCTTGGCTGCAGTCTCCACCTTATCTTGTACTAGCAAAAGTACCCGTTCTACGAACGGGTTCTGTAGACAGACATGATAACACTCTCATTCATTGTTGAAAATGAATGATCCTGTAGGTCGCTGTTCCGCTTTACCCTGGCGTGGTGCATTTCATTGCGGTGCGTTGCAGTGCAAATATCTTCGAAATCGTGTCTCTTAGGACCTTGAAACGTGGGAATTCAAGTTTTGTTGCTCGTGTCAGGACCAGCTGAGAAACAAAAATGTTTCTTTCCCTTCCCAGTGAACATGGTTTACAGCTCAGTCGGAAAGCATCATCTCGCAAAAATCCTCTGGAAAAGTAATTTCACCTGATGCAGAATTTTTTTTTGTTTCCCTTCCCAGTGACCATGGTTTACAACTTCGTCAGCAGGCACCATCTCACAAATGTAGAAACTTCTGGAATGCTACCTGCCTTCACCTTTGCCTCTTAGGTCCATTCCCCTCTCATACATTTTCTGTTTCCCGTCCTCGTGAACATGGTGTACAGATTTGTCGGCCAGCCAAAAATCCACAAACAAATGTGACTTTTACTGAAATCCAAGAAATGGGTGGGGTGTCCAAATGTCATGTAGACAGTAATTTCCGGAGGGTCCTAACAGGTAACTATGCAAAATTTGGTGCAGATTGGTAAAACAGTGTGGACAAACCCAAAAACCCACACAAGGTTTGACCTTTATATATATATATATGTATATATATATATATATAGATAGATGGAGAACCTATCACTGCCACAATTAGTCACAATGTCTATGCATGACCAAGGTCGGCATGACCCGGTTATTGACCATTCCCGGGTGCCGTTAAAATCACAGGTTTGGCAGCAGCCGTGCCTGTGTTATAGGCACGGCTACCGCCAAACTCGTAATGGGGCCCATTATCTTACAAAGAGTAATGGATCTCAACCACTTGCACTGCCATTAACTCAGTTTATCACAGCTTGCTCAGCAGCTTCCAATAAGTTGGCACCTTTAAAATTGTTAAAGGAAATTGCACGTCCCTCAGCTCCCTGGTTTTCTTTGGAAATCCAGGCATGGCGGGAAAATGTCTGCAGTGCTGAGCTGAAATGGTGTATAAATCCTGACCATACTTTGAAACTCTTCTTTAGGAAAGAGTTGGCCTCATATCATTCAGGTATAATGACTGCAAAAAAATCTTCTACGGTAGAATTATTCAGTTGGCGGCTAATACACCAAAACAACTTCATCAGACAGTAAAAGATCTCTCTGCCCTTAAACTGGCATCGGCTGCGCTACTTTCTCAGGAATTGCGCAGCGATCTGTCTGCCTTCTTTATGAATAAGATTGAGGCTGTTAGGAAATACATTCAGAATCAAGCGTTTGTCATATCATCGCCATTGTCTCTTGGAGTGCCTGAGGCAGGGACACCTCTAGAAAGGTTCGAGTGTTTTCAATGTATTAGTCCTTCCATGGTGGTTAAAGCTGTGCAACATTTGAAATCGGCTTACCTTAGATGTGATTCTGCTTGTTACTTTTAAATCTATAGCTGAGGAGTTAGGGGGGCTTCTTGCTGAAGCCCTAAACTTGTCTCTTTTGCATGGGTTTATCCCTGTTATTCTGAAACATGCATTGATCATTCCTTTACTAAAAAAGCCCTCTCTGGATGCCCCAATGTTGGCAAATACTGCCCCATTTCTTTGCTTCCTTTTTTCATGAAGTTTTTGGAGTCAGTAGTTACTCCACAGTTTATGCCCTTCTTAGAAGATCTCCTACTTCTTGATTCTGTGCAATTGGGTTTGTGCCCGCTCATGGGCACGAAATCCGCCTTGGTTTCTGTTTTGGATGCCCTGTCCCAAATCAAAGTTCAGGGCAGGGTGGCAGGTCTCATCTTATTGGGTCTGTCCACCGCCTTTGATACTATTGATCATAACATTGTTTTGGCTAGGCTCTGTTTTGTTGGCATCTCTGGTAGTGACAATGACTGTTGTAAAACGTTTTTGGACTCCTTGAAACAGTCCCACTGCTCACCTCCTGAGGCTTTGGCTTGTGGGGGCCCTCAGGGCTCTGGTCTTTCACCTCTTCTTTTTAATGTTTATGTTCAACCCCTGGCTTCTCTAATTGATTCTTTTAATTTTCATTTTATTTGTTATGCCAATGACACTTTCAAATGGATCTTGAGCGGGGCGATACTGTTGCCAATTTGAGAGCCTGCTTAACAGCAGTAAGCAGCTGGATGCACCAAAATTGGCTCCAGATTAACAGGGAATACATGGAGGGACTAGTGGTTGGGCCCCCGGCCACAACTCAGTCCTGGATATCTGACTTTTGGCAGCCTGATCTTGGTCCCCTGCCTTCTCCTGTCGAGGTTGTGATAAACCTAGGTGTTAAGATCCTGGCTGTTGCATGGCACCCGTGTAAGCGGCCATGGTATCTCCCACTGTGTTGTTGTGTGGTCACATGGTTACCCATGTGACCAACCTAATAAAAGGTCCAAGCCGCTTCGGGCTCGGCAGTCTGACCACCATCCGGCTCCAGTGTTGTTCCTGAAGCACCATGCTGGTGCTGCACTGCAGGTGCTGGGCCCAAGGACGGGGCCCAGCACGAGGACGGTGCCCCTGCAGGGCAACGCCGTCCCTGGGTGATCCCACTGCCATGTGAACATGGCTAATGTGGCAACCCCGGCCTGGGTGCCCCCAGATCCGGGGCCGCTGTGCGCCGGGTGCCCCCGGCCACGTGTGGAGCTCCGGTGATCCGGAGCGGGTGGGGTGACCCCCACCCATGAGTCCGCGGCGTGATCGCTGCACCGGTGAGCCCTGTCAGGTGAGCCCGACATGAGTGTGGGGGCTGCCCGGTGATCCGGAGCAGCCCCCACAACAATGGCGATGAGGGAAGGGGCCCCGCGTGCCCCAAAGCGGAGATGGTGAGGCGGGCTCAACTCCAACTGGGCCCACGAAGAAAACATGGTGGGCGAGCTGCCTGCCCGTCCCCTGAGGGAGACGGAATAAGTCCGCGGCATCGGCCGCATCGAGGAGGCGCTGCCCCTCCCCCACCCGTGACCAACCCAGGGGAGGAGCAGCTAACATCGCCGCAAGAGAATTGATGCAGGCCCAATTCCAATTGGTCCCGCAAACGAACTGCCCGCCCGTATGAGGGAGGATCTGCGGCACATGGCCGCGTGAGCCGTTGCCCCTCTCCCATCTGTGAGGCAGAAATGCTTGCGGCCACGGCCGCGTTTCAATGGTCCCCCCTATGCGGATCCAATGTCGTTCTTGATGCACCATGCTGGTGCTGCACTGCAGGTGCTGGGCCTAAGGACGGGGCCCAGCATGAGGACGGTGCCCCTACAGGGAAACACCATCCCTGGGTGATCCCACTGCCGTGTGAACATGGCTAATGTGGTGACCCCGGCCTGGGTGCCCCAGACCCGGGGCCCGCTGTGCGCCGGGTGCCCCCGGCCATGTGTGGAGCTCCGGTGATCCGGAGCGGGTGGGGTGACCCCCACCCATGAGTCCGCGGCATGATCGCCGCACCAGTGAGCCCCGTTGGGTGACCCCGACATGAGAATGGGGGCTGCCCGGTGATCCGAAGTAGCCCCCACAACACTGGCCTCCCTGTCATTGGTGGCTCAAGCTAGCTTGATTTGTAGTGTGGGTTTCTTTAAGCTGAAGAACTTGAACATTTTTTTGTCCTATATCCCTTCTGACTGTAATGTGGCAGTTATTACTGTGTGAAAAACCTGAAGGTATTTCACGACTCAGTACCCGGGGATCCCTTATTCAGATGGCCAGGTAAGGGCCATTGCTAGTGGATCCTGACCCTGGGGATGGACAACCGAGAGATAATCACCTGGGTAGGGCATCCTTGGGGAGAGGGGAGGAGTCACCGGAAGGAGAGACATGGGATCTTCCATTTCCTAACAGTCATTTACCCCATATTCCCTGTTCGTTTATGAGATGCTGCAACTCCCATAACTCCCCTTCTTTCCTTATCAGCCGAACTACTGAGATGAGGAAGAGGAAGACTAGGAAGATTACCACTAGTAACATGCACTGGCCTTGTCCCACTATAAGGCCAGGCAAAGTCAGGCACTCAGTCTCAATAACACACACCTGAAACTCATGGACCGTGGAGGTGGAGCACAGAAAACCACGTACAGCGAGGCAGGGGCCAAGAAGGAAGGCAAGCTGCATGGCAAGATGGAGGAGCAGATGAGAGAGAGCTGCCAAGAACCAGGCAAGGGAGAACGGGATGCCAAGACGCTGTCAGGCTTCAAGTTGAGGCAGGAGAAAGTGTGGTGAGGGAGCTGTGTCTCCAAGAAGCCAGGAGAGTTTAGAGAAGGGACCCGAGGGGTCGGCTAATCCCTTTCCTGCATGCATACTGCTTTTTTCATCCCTGGGGCTGCGTGTTGGCCCGGGAGTGTCTGAGGGGCAGGTGGGCAAGACCCTGATGCACGAAAGCAATCACAGTTGGTGAGTCAAAGAAAGGAAGAGCCCAGTTTGTGATAAATGCGATTGTGGAAAGCTACAGTGTTACAAGCAAGGGTGCGTGTTGAAGGATAAAGACATTGAATTGAAAGCTGGAATGTATTTAGCCGGCGAGGGAGCTGATGAGAAACAAAATAATGAAGCAGTGAAGCACATTGTTAAACGCTTCTTGAAAGAACAGAACAGTTAATGAAGAAAGCAAATGTGTTGAAAGCCATTGAAGGAAAGGGCACGAGGGAAAGAGAGCGTGCTGAGATCTCGAAAGGCTAAACTGAAAGCAAACTGATATTTTTGTGAAACGAAGAACAGAGCATCCTTGGGCCTGCTCTAATGAACTATATGCTTTTGTGAAATAAAGGATCAGAGTGGCCGAGGGCCCATTATGCGAAACGAAGTGCAAGAGTCACAGACATTGAAAAGCCAACCCTATTGTCAGAGTGGTCATGCATAGGGGTGCGAATACTATGCGGTTGTGAACGTCTCTGACAGATGAACATTGTGAAAGTGAAGTAGAAAGGTTGGGGAAGGGAGATCTCCCTGAGCTCTGTGAAGCAGAGCTGTTTAGCTGGAAAAATGTTCTACCATGTTTCAGTGTTTGAAGACAGCCAAGGGCAGCCTGGGAAAGTAATTAAGAAGGAACTTTGTGAATACCTGTTTGTTTGAGAATTGTGAAACCAGGTGAGGTAAGTCTGAAAGTATCCGTTGAAGAGAACTGTGATGCATGTTGAACTGACATTGAAATAGGTGAGGGAAGCCTAACCGATTTATGGGAAATCTTTGGACTGTGAATCCTATCCACCTTGAAGGAACTTTGTAAGACCCCCCAGTGAACTGAACCTGGGGAAGGGAGTGGTGAGCCACTTTCATTGCCATTCAGACATTCTTTTGACAGCTGGAAAGCAAGAGGGCAATTATAGGTTTCTGACACAGACTTTTCCTTTGTTTGACTGATTGACTTGAACTATTTTATTTTACTTTGGTGGTCGAGACTACTTCCATTATAGCATTAGGGTCAGTTAGGAAATCTCCAACCCCAGTCAAACCTAATAGAGGTGTTGAAATGTGTACCTCTTGTGTCTGTGTCCTTGTGATACAATGCCTGGCTCACAACTGCCAAAATAAACAGTAGTCTTGATTACTGTAACGCCCTATTCATAGCTCTGCCTGCTTGTCTGGTAAATTGGCTACAGCAGTCTAACTAGCTAAAGGCATTTCCTACGGAATGCCAATCTCAGTGGCCCAACACAGCCTTCACTGGCTTCCGGTCAAATACGGATCCAGCTTAAATCCCTGTGCTTGATTCATCGAGCATTGTAGGGTAGAGGTTTCCTGGTACTACAAGAGAAAATCACTCAGTATCTGCCCAATCGTTTACTACATTCACCTTCCCAAGGATTTCTTGAGTTCCTGTCCTACTGGTTGGAAAGATTTGGTGGTCAAGCATTTTCAGTGGCCGGCCCAATATTGTGGAACTCTCTGCCTCTATTTTTCCATAAGATCCAGGACTTTGGTGACCTCAAGGCTCGGTTGAAAACATATGTGCTTGCCTCAGCTAATTTGTGGTTTCCCATTATCTCTGCTTTTTCTTTTAGTGCCCTGGTGCCTTTGGTGAAGTGTTTTGCACTTTATAAGTGCTGTTTGATTGATTGATTGATTGATTGATTGATTGATTTATTGATGGTTTCCCTTATAAAACATACGTGTTTCTACTGTACTCGGAGCCATGGAAGGTTTGGCAGGGGATCGTGGCCAGCCCACCAGCAGCAAACCCACCACTTCCACCCACAATTACCAGTCAACTATTAAGTGTATCAACTTAGACAAAAAATACATTTTAGAAAGTACACAACACCAGGATGAATACATGTTAGAACAACCTTTTAAAACAAGATACTCATGTCTCCACAGAACACCTTGTGGGCTGTGTCCAGGGAGTGCTCTGTACATTACACTATTGACAGCTATGTCATGGAAGCTCTCACACCACTTGCCACTGATACATTCCAGCGCTAGAGAAAAGATGCAGACCTGGCCTGGTATTTCCAGATAACCATGTAAGATGGTGGAAGCCCCCTAACAGTGTTTTCTGCAAAGAAAATCTTTAGCACAGCTGGAAATATTGTGTCTGAAACAAAAACTTGACTCAGTGCTGAAAATGTTCAGCTCCTTGCTTTGACAAAAAACAATCTAAAGTATTTCCCCCAACCATTGCAGACCAAGCAACTTGGCGGCAGTGAGTCAGACAACCAGGGTTCATATATGCATGCAATGCCTATATTTGAAGAGGAAAATTAACAGTATGAGCAATTACAAGAGGGCAGATGGTCTTGCTGGTTGATGATTCAACAACTGAACTGCGCTCTATAACCCTGAGTCTGTAATTTAAGAAGAGAGGTCAGTTCTATAACCCTGAGACTGTACGTTCAAGCCAATCAAAAAGAGTGAAAAGAAACTCACGCCCATGTGCCCATTCATCCCTAGTGCTACTGGCTTCTGTCTATCACACTTCTCCATGCTTGGCTAGTCCCGCCTTTACATGAATGGCACTGAGTGTGGCCCACTACACACTACCAATCTGCATATTTCTCAATTTCGACTCCAGTTGCCAAGAGAAATATTTTTAGTTGAACACCTTTTCCAATGTCATAATAACTCATAGGAGAAGATACTGATTACTTCAAAAGATCATCATTGATTTGAAAGAAAACTGGTTTATGGCCAAATAGATGTGAAATAGGTTCTGTGTTTATTGCACCCATCCTTCCAAAACTGCCTCGTGGGTCAATGAAATCTTCCGGTGGATAGGGAGGGAAGAATATCCTCCTGGACATTGCATATCAAATGAGTAACCCTTATTTAGTGTCTTATGATTTTGCAGGTGGTCATCAATAGTTGTTTGCACTTCCAGCTGCCCCTCCATCATCTCCATATCTTGTTGCACCTGAGATGGATGCTGGCTCTGTCATGTATTCAGGTTAGGTGGGACCTCTTCTTCTCCCATGTATGTTCTTGTTCAGCAATTGAGGCCAGCATGGACTGGTCAACCTTATTGCCACCAGCAATGTCAGCTTCAGCAACTTCGAAGAACCCCACATGCCTGTAAATTAGGCCTTATTCACAGAGGCGTTGAGTTTCGGGTAAATTATTCTGGTTCTTCAGTCAAAAAATGGCAGTGCCGGAATGTGAATACATCAGAATGTGGTTCTGTATCCTGCTAGACATGTGTGGAGAAAGCAAAGGAGAGTTTGCTGACGTCAATCAGAAGTAACCAAATAGTATAAATCCAGTGACTGTTCTCAAATCTGTCCCTTTCTTCCCCAGACTATGAGGCCTTTTACTCAATTTTTCAAAGAAATTCCTGTAAAATGAACCATTTTAACCCATTTTAACCCGTTATTTAAATAATTTAAAGGAGGGAGAACCCTCCTAGCCCATTTGTTTAATTCGGACTCCCTCACTGCACTCCATCGCTCCAGCATATTAAGTGCATTTAGGCTCCTCCAGTTCAAAAATTCACCCGCTGCCACAGCAGGAAACCCCAACAAACAAGAAACAAAGGAGGCATTCTGCAAACAGTTCTACTTTATTAGCATCTATTGGGAGGTGCAATGACTCATTGCGCAAACACACAAGGAATCAACCATTGGAAAAACTGTACAGAAGTGCTAGATGTATTCATCGATAGATGACAGAGAGAGGAAACTAGATAATGATGGTCTGGCACATCTCCCTGGGAAGGGACAGGGCAGGAAACCAGCACCCAGTTCTGAGTCCATCTCAGATATAAACATCTTAGATTGAATGGGGGTTTGTTGAAGTCGGTAGTGATTATTTATATTCGGCCTATCAAATGTGAATTAAAAAGCTAAATATGGTCTGAAGTGAAAGTGACGCACAATTAATTTGAGAGGCTGCTGTTGTGTGTGGTCTGCTATAATCTCTGTTTTCTGTCGGGAAGAAGCAATTTCTTGAACTCTCTTTGTAAATTCAAACAGGGAAAACAGGGGATTTCTAAATCTGTCATTTAACTATAATTGACACCAAGAGGTTTTCAGAGGAGATGGAAGAAGAGCCACACTTGGGAAGGGCCACCAAAAGTGGCCTGTTTACCATCAACACCTTTACTGGCTTTAAGCAAACCGCCACATTCTGTGTAACCTTCAGTGTTGCCTCCACAAGGCCATGTTGACCTCGAATTCCTATGATTTGATGGAGTCTGAAAGGACTCCAAGATCTTCCAATGTTGGCCTCATAAAAACATCCAGCGATGGTCAGAACAGCATCACTTTGCAGTGCACCCAATCGCATCGAGCTCAGGATTCTGATTACAGTATCACTCCGTCTCTCCAGTCTTACGCTACCCAAAAGAACGAAGAGAAACATGACAACACAACTGCGGGCCAACTTGCAAAATCACTCTTTTCACAATCACTGTCAACCAGGCTTTTGCTGATGCCATTCACCTAATTTGAGCATGGGATCATGCTCAGCCGTTTGCTGTCAATGGCGCTCTTTCCATGCTGACATCTCGCTGTCTGATGCCACTTTTGACATGGCGGACCAACATACTATATTGAATGTAGTCATTAGCAGGATACCCTTTCTTCTTAACCAAAACAGAACTAAGTGTTAGTCTAGCTTACCAGGCCCCCCACTCTCCTCAGCCAGCATTGGTGTCCCCAAATCTGGCACCTCATGCTGCACATCAACATCAAACCTGATGACTTTTAGAAATCAAATTAAGACTTTACCATTTACATTTTCCAGCCCTTCCGAATGGGTATCAGGTGGACACCTAATGGATCTACTCAAGCAACAGGGATCACCTTATACAGTTAGACTAATTCCCGCACAGCTCGCGTACATATCTCTTCACGTCTGACAAAGAGCAAAGAACTGTCCACGTCTCCAAATACTGACCTGAAATAGAAGCCTGTAAAATATCCACTGCTTCAAACTCAATTTTCTCAAAGACAGGAATCTTCCTCCTGGGCCCCACACACATTTTCCACTGAATGGGAACGCTGTTCCCAGCACCCATCTTTTTCAGGGAGCCAGATCACATTCAGAAAATGGTTCCCAACATCTGACTCGGACATCGGCAGGAGCCTTCATGCAAAATGCAATATGGCGGTGAAGAAATCGTTCTTCCAGTTCATCGCAAATTCCCTCCTTCATTTTAAAGGCGAAAACCATATGATAGCAATGACCATCATCAATGCACACTGACAGTGCGGCAATGCCTTCTATGCTGGACTCGCAGTATACAAAATGCGAAGAGCCCAAAGGTTCCACAACAACCAGAGCGGGACTCATTTCATACCTAAAACATCATCTGAGGCATCAGACCTAGGACATGTCCAGGGGCTTCCAGTAGAAACTAGAATCAGCGTCAAGGTCATCAGTTATATGTACAAATGCATCAACCACCCAAGCACAATCTACATGAAAAGAATGCATAGGCAACTACCCACACCATCGCAAAGGCCAACAATCATTAACATCCTCGCAGTTCCAAGAGCCAACATCAGATACAATGCAGATGTGTTCTTCTCGTGATCACCCCCTACCCCTCTCGCCCCCGTCCCAAGAGACCAAAGAACAGTCCAGTACCTCATGCACTTCCAGGCAGCCCTCAAGCCACTTATTATAATGTTCTCGGGAACCCCATAGCGCTGCTGCATGACCACCCCGCCTCAGGGACTGTTGACTATCCATCCATTGCACTGAAGGGGGATCGGTACTCCTCCTCAAATGAAGATTTCAACTCCCATTCCAAACAAGATACCTCCGCCTTCAGTTGTTGCTGCACCAAGAAGTGGCATATTTTGCACTTAATGAAATACAAACACAATTAACAGAAATACAAATCTGAAATGAATTCATCTCTTTCTGAGGTTATGCCTAACACTCTCTGCGAGAGTGCAATGGATCTGCCCATGATTAATGAAAGGCAATTGTTAATTTGAACACCTAATATCCCGGGGAGTGGGGTGACAGCCTATTTCCAGTTTGATTTGTAGTGTTAAGATGCACATGATATATAGCTGCCAAGCAGACCCTCAAAAACAAGCCACCGTATTTGCTATCTTGATTGCAAGGTAGGCACAAAGCACTGCTGGAAAACTTTACTGCAAACTATGTATCATATCTACGCCAGCTTGCTGAGGATCGCCCTCTTTATTCTCCTATATTTTGCATTGGCACACTGTTAATGCCTGGTCCTCACAGACACCCTTCTGCACTGGTACTATGAGGACATCTCCATTTATCTCAAAGGGAAGGTCCCTCCAGCTGATGACGTTGCCATTGAGGTGTTTGTTATTAAGGAAGACCTGCTGTATATCAGAGGGCGACAAGACATGATCCCACACATGCACATCACTTATTTCACCCTCAAATGATTGATTCTTGTCAAAGGAACCACCAAAAGAGTCCTGCTCTTGCCCAAGTATCACATTGAGACGAGTTTGTATCCCGGCCCCTCGCTTCATGACTTTTCTTGCTAGTGGTTTCCCATTGAGCCATAGCTGAGTCACCCCACTTGAAGAATCCCAAGTTCCGCATATGTGCCTCCACTCCAGCTCGTTTAGTGTGGGCCAAGATCGCATATCGTGGCCATCTACATAGATGGAAATGGATTTTCCTAGATTCATCCAGTGAAAGAGGACCAGAGCATTGTCTGTTGTCGGGCTGCTCACAGAAAGGAGGCTGTAGTCCCGGGTCAGCTCTGTGAACGCGCGCAGGCAGGCGGTGAAACTCTTCAACGGGACACTCAGTTCTTGCTTCAGGATCACATAGTTGAGGATTGATTCATTTGGGAAGAGAAACACCTGGCCATCCATGTCTGTGAAGAAAGATGAGAAACCTGAACATTGGATCTCAATAAAGAGAATCATATGTGCACATCAGGTGTCCAGGAGGTTTGCCCACATACTATGGGATTTATTTATTCTGTGTTTGGGGTAGTGCTGATGTGCCGCCATTAGGCCCTTTCATAGCGCTTTACAAGTATGGAGAGAGCACAAGAAGTGAGAACAGACTGGGAGAGTGGAACAGGGAGCACAAGCTGGCAAATTGGAAGTGGGGGAATGAAAAGAGGCTAGGAAGAGGAGTAGAAGAAAAATGGGGGCACAGGGAGTACATATCATGATACAGAGAGTGGGAGGAAGGGGCACAGATAGAGCAGTCGTGATAGGGTGAGCGGGTGAAGGAGGTGCACAGGTGCAATGGAAGAAAGGATGGAGCGAGTGAGATAAGGGGAAGAGGAAGGGGGAAGGTAAAGGTGTATATTTGTTCTGTAATTTGCATAGCATCAATATGTAAATGTCAGCCACTACAGAGCACCTTGTGGCAATGCGTACATAAAGAAAATTAAAAAGCACAGCAGGATTCTGGATCACAAGATGGGCGCAGCAGTCACAAAAAAGCCAAATCTGCTTAATAAGAAACAACACGAGTGCTTTGAAACACTTACTTGTGGTTTAGCAAACAGCTCCCAGGATGCTGATAAGGAGGAGAAAGCACAAAGCCATGTTCTCGTATGTTTCTGAAACGTCAAGCAGAAACCTAATTACTATCATTCCATAAGGGTAGGGAAAGCTGATGTGTGTGACCAAGAGCACACAGTGTAACATTGTTGCTGAACTTCCAGATTATAAAGTAAGGGTTATCAGGATGATTCGTTTTAGAGCCACCTAAAAGAAGAAACTATTACAGATGGGGAGAATTGGCATATGAGGAGGAACACAAAGCTTGAGGGGGTTGTTTGGTTATTTGCCCACTCATTGACTGCACATGGCCTTGCTAACCGCTATGGCAATTCCCACCCAGTTCCTGCCCCCCACCTAAAACACCTCCTCATGGAAACTCTTTCAGCTTGATTTAATCAAACCTTACCATCAAACCTTGCACTCCAAGTGCCTAGCAGTGTTTTTTGAAAGCAGTCTTCTGGGAGTTAATGACTTCATTTAGGTTGGAAACAAGCTACTGTTGTAATATAAATGTCTGAACTAGGTCTGCCTTTAGACACTCAATTTATAAGCCCTATGCGTGTAATTCACTGAAGTCCTGTTAAAACAAGCATTGGCAAACCCAACAGTTTCAGCTTGTGTGTAAGAATTTAGCATTTGCCAGTCACTGCTGTTAGATGCCCAAGACCGTGCACCATTTTGCACGTGCTACCATCAATGACCAGTTAAAGCCCCATCTGCAGTGCCAAGTACCTTTCCCATGACTGCACAAACCCATGGTACCTCAAGGCTCTTGTGTCTCCCTTACGCTTTAAAATATATTTACAAAGCCTCTATTCGATGACTTAGACCACATTGGTATCTCGAACTACGCAGACAACACCCAAATTCTTATCCCTATCACAGGCAACTACATAACAGACTCCAAACGACTTCATGATATTTAGCTCATCATCCAAGCATGGATGGGGACACATGAACTCTGCTAAAATGACGACAAGACAGAGTTGCTCCTAGTAGGAACACAAGCTAGACTTAACAAACTCGACAACCAGTTTAACACCTTGAACATTGATGGCAACGACATCAAGGTCTCGATGGATGTAAAACCTTTAGGCATGTACATAGACTCAACCCTCTCTTTAGCTAGACAAATCAACGCTACTGCCTCCACCAGTGCTTACACTTGCAAGCTCATCAATGCTTGCAGACCCTTTCTTACTGCTGACAATTGCCTTACCTTAGCCAGGGCATTAGTACTTACCAAATTAGCCTATTGCAATGCCTTCTACTTGGGCACCAACCAACAAAACCTAAAAAGAAATTGCAAACATATCAAAACAATGCGCTCAGAGCAGCAACTAACTTTCAGAGAACACTCCACATCTCAGAGCTTAGGTAGAGTGTTCGATGTCTCTCAATAACCAAAGAATCAAATTTAAGACCCTTTCTCTTACATTCAAATGTTTGAATAATCAAGGACCTATGTACTTGTGCGATAAATTAAAACTCTGCACTACGGATCGACTGACCAGATCATCCCAATCCAACGCCCTTATCATACCTAGGTTCAAGCTCCAAAAGGCGGGTGGCAGAAGCTTTCCGGTACTTTCAACCAAAACATGGAATGCTCTACCCACTAGCATCAGATTGGAACCTTCCTACCACAAATCCCGAAAGAGTGTCAAACACTGCGTCATTATGAATGAAGCGTAACTGCCCACACGTTATCCCGGCTTTGCTTACTGCCAACTGCACCAACATGCTTCAACTACTACTAAACACTTCTGTGTATATATATCCTGTTATGTAAATACTCACCTTCGCATACGTAAAATGTATCATTCAACTTCAAATATGTAACTGATCATAAGAAATGTGCCCAGATGCCTCAGGGTTTGACGCGCTATATAAATAAAATACAATACAATACAAAAGCCCAAACTGTTGGCATTGCCTATGCTTGTTATTTATTGTTATTTTATTGTCCCAGTGATGGCACTGTGAGATAAGAAATCAAGGGGATGATGGTGGGACTCAAAAAGGCAGAAAACAATGTTTGATGCAGTGCCTAAGAGCTGTCTAGCCCGACCTACGATTTCAACAAGCTATGGAACCTTTAAGATAGGTGTACGTGATTCTGTCTTGCTTAAATAGGGAAGTTAGGCATTGGGTGATCCCCCATTACAAAGAAAAGGTTGAATTAAAGTTAGTCAAACAAATTACATACTATCAAAAGCTAGCCTCTCAATGTGGGGCCATTAAAATGACTTCACGATCATTTGAGACCTAGTCAAACGGAGCACTTTAACAACTATTATGTTGCTTTTGACATTTGCATTTGTCAGCATCACTCTAAACCTGTAAGGCATTTATTATTGACCAGTGGAAAAGCCTGTGTAGATGGGCCTATGTGCATAAAAGAAGACATTTTCAGTGTGTAAATATATTATGTGTTGTATTTTAACATTTATGTTAATAGAAACAAAATTGTAGAGGTACTTGCTCCTTTTATGTGGAGCAGTAGTAACCTCAAACAAAATCTCACAGAATCTGTTGAAACTTCAACCTAGTACATGCGGTCAACTGTTTTATCTGCTCCTCATTGTCATGGATTCCAGTTATGGGTTTTGGAATCAAATATATAATGTTGAGGGATGTCAGAGTAATACAATGCATGTGCAGCATGATTCAAAGTAGACATGAGCTCATAATTTAAGTAAATTGAAATCAAACAAAGTTTAAAATGTACATGAAGAATATTATTGATATAATACATACAAAGAAACATTACAATGAATAATTACCTAATACATAAGTACATTGAAAAACAGAGTAATTTATTTTATTAGAGAAATAGTGCTTAATCAAATTAATTTCTGTTTATATGTTTCTTTAAAATGTATATATTTTCTTAGTGTATGCAGCTTGAACTTTGCTGTTAAAGTGATATCCTGTCATGGGCCTTTTCTGCAGCTAATTGCATGGTATCATTGTTGAAACACACATTCTGTTCCCCTGGGAGACAAACTTGAAGTCTTATTGCTGTATGCGTAAGGCAACAGTTCCCTCTAGCGGTGGAAACAGGTGAAGTGAGCAGGACAGACTCAGACAAACATACATCTGGCCTTTTATTATATAGTATATGATGATTTGCAACTGATCTGGATCAGTGAATTGTAAGCAAACTCTCCTGTTACCCAATGATATTGCTCACAACTTGGCTGTGCAGGGCATGGCCATCCAGAAGACATGCAAGCCCTATCCCTTGCTAAGGGACAGATGGCCATGCAATCATGGCACTTACCGTAATTGTCAGCGATGCAATGCAGTGATAAAACAAAGCCAGAGTTAAGAAGGAAGCAGCTCAGGTATAAATGTATCAACAACCATGAGGTTTTCACGCAGAGCTCTATTGGTTTGGTGATGTTCTATAAAGTGAGTGTGACTTCTGTAGCCACAGATTTGAAGCATTAAGGTATGCTAGAGAGGTAGCTGTTTTTTAGCTTGAGACATATTAATATTTTCCATTGTTAAGTATAATTAACTATACATTTAAAGGGAACACCAACAACTCAATAGGATTTCCACCAAGCTCATTAAAAAAAATGTTTTATAATTATGCATTTTA
The DNA here is from genome assembly GCF_040938575.1 of Ambystoma mexicanum. Classification (NCBI taxonomy): domain Eukaryota; kingdom Metazoa; phylum Chordata; class Amphibia; order Caudata; family Ambystomatidae; genus Ambystoma; species Ambystoma mexicanum. The sequence continues at coordinate 630,371,776 of NC_090921.1, forward strand.
TGACACATTTATTTTAAAAAATTAGGTAAAAATCCAGGCGATGTACAACTTTATTGATGTTCAAGCGGTTTTCTAGGTTCACACATGAAACAAATCAATATGCTACCAATTCATAAACAGTAGGTGGCAATCTCCAGCCCACTTTGCATGATGCCTGTACCCACAATAAGTGCCAGCATGGCCATGGAAAAACGCGATCATATTGGCTGTGCCCAATAACGATGTGAGAAGACATTGTCATACTGGATGTGACAGTATTGCCTCTAAAGAAACCTCTGATGTTTGCTGTGCCCCATATTGTCAATATTGCCACTGCAATCTGTTTTCATGCTGGCTGAACCAATACACCAGAATTGCCAGTGTAAACATATTTTCATGTTGGCTGTGTTAAATATTGCCAGTAGTGCCACTGTACAAAGATATTATTATGCTAGCTGTGCCAATATATGCCAGCATTGCCACTATAAAACCACATTGTCATGCTGGGTGAGCAAATAAATGGTCAATATTGCCAGTGCTCACTCAATTTGGCTGTGGCCAACAATGCCAATATTGACACTGTAAAAAGATTTGTTTTAATTCTAGAATTGCCAATATATGCCAGTAATGTCACTGTCACAACACACTCATGTTGCTTGTGCCCAAGCATGCCAGTACTGCCAATGTAACATTATTATGCTGGTTGTAGCAAAATATGCAATTATTGCTCTCTAAAAAGATATTGTTATATTTAGTGTGCTAATAAGCCAGTACTGCCAAACTAAAAACACATTCATGTTGACTGTGCCTAGTAATGGCACTATTTCAACTAGAAGAAGATGTTCATTCATGGTTGTGCTAATATATGTCAGTGTGTCCTCTGTATGAAACACTCATTTTGTCTATTGCTTATAGTCCAATATTGCCACTGTAAGAAGATGTGTCCATGCTGGTTGTGCTAAGATATACAAGCATTGGCCTGTCGTACAACCTAAAATGTTTTCTTTTTCTCTGTGCCCAAGCTATGCCACTATTACCACTGTTAAGCATTTTCATTCTGTGTCCAAAATATGCCCTTCGTATTGACGTTTTGACAGGTTTTCATACCCTCTGTCCCCAAAAGTGATATAAACCACTTTCCTGTGGTATGTGTTTTTCCCATTATGAGCGACTTTCCCTGCCAAACACATTACAGGGGACATAGCTCTAACACGATCCATGGAAACCTTGTCAAAAATCAGACACACTCACTAACTCAGGCATACTCATTCAAACTTCCTTACGCACACATAATATGAACATACATAATTACTAGACACACACACACACTCACTTTCATTCACTTACACTCACACATGCATGCACCTTCATTCATGTAAACTCTCTCACACACACATATATTTACACAAGCATGTGTATCCACAAATATATGATCTGTATATTTACCACTCCTTGCATGAGGGAATGTTTTCTCTCTCCATCTAAAACTGAACATCTCATGATTTTAGATGATTGTGGTTGTTTAATAGCAAAATTGCTCATTCCAAATGTAATTTTCCATGATTTTAATTAGGAATATGCTATGCACTTGCATTTTTAGGGTGAAGGATGTTGGACGTTTATACTGTGCTGTTGTGATATTTACTACTTTGTAATGAATTGTATATGTTCTTGTATTGTATTGCGTTATACCTGGCTTTTATGGTGTGCTGCCGAAATAAAGTATTTCACTGCTTAAAACATGTTTTTGAAATAACTTGGCTTGGGCCATGGCGTTAAAGATCTGACCTCTTCCAGGACTTCCTACAGACACTCAGGTGGCACCAGGAGCGGGACTCAGTAGGTCAGGGATTTGGAGAGTCCCTTCACCAGTCATTCTCCTTGCTCACGAATTAGAGTAGGGGTTAAAGGCCAACATTTTTAACCTGTCCCAGCTGAAGAAGGGGAGAATGGGTCTTCGACCGCCGGAAGCGACTCAAAACCTTCCTTTTCACTTCCATTTTATCTCTTCCTCTCCCCTGCTGATGCACCTGACTGCTCCGCACACTGGTCCCTGGTCACCCTCTGAGCTCGGGCTCAGGCTCCTGAATGTCCAGTTGCCCTCGCACTGCCTCTGGGTTCTCCAGCACTTAAGGGTCTGTATATGCAATCCTACAGTCCCTTCTCTCTGCACTTATGAGCCACCCGCTGGCTGCACTTGTGAGTTAACTGCACTTCCCCGATCCCCTCCCCCTGGCTCTTCTCCCCTTCCCTCTTCCCTTCACTTGCGCGATCTGAATGACACAAGGTCTAGTAAGATCGGTATGTTGTCCTCCCTTGTTTCCCTCTCCTTGTCTTGATGCGCCTAAAACACTTGTGTACAGGCGCGTTATAAATGCCACATCACATCATATCATTGTGCTCAACAGTCCTGATTTTCCAGGGCCATTTGGGCACAGTGAAGTCAATGACATCACAGCAGGTCAGGGAGTGTGCAGCTGACGTCCATGGCCATGGTTAGCGCACAATGTTGTGCTGGGCTTTAGTAATACTAGTCTTCTGGCCTCATTACAAGTCCGGCGGTAGTCATGCTGTAAAACCAGCAGGCTGCCACCGCACTTGTGCATTTCTCCGGCACCTGGCTTCACGGAAACACCAAGGCATTATAGCCCTGGCGGTCTGTGAAGTCAGGCACCGGAAAAATGTTAATCCCCATTCCCAATTGAATCCCATAGGACTCAATGGGAAACGGGATGACGGAAGCACCGGCACCGTTAAAAACGGTGCCGTTGCTTCCGTGAAACTCTGCGAGCGGGTACCATTCTGCCCGCCAAGTCAGGGAGGGCGGGCATCTGCCCCACAAACCTGTACTTTGCGAGTCCCAAAACCACAGTGCCGGTAAGCCTACCGGCACCGCGGTTAACGGACCAACAAAGTTATAATGAGGCCCTTTGTATTGGCAACAGTACATTTGCATTATGGAGCTAGTGAAAGACACTCTGCCGATGTTGCAACAAAAAAACCTCTTTCAGGAAACAGAAGATTCTGAAAATTGGAGGTGTAGTGAATAGGCACCCCCTATTTTCTAGACACCAATGGTATATTGTGCTGCTCGTTATAATTTGTGCATGAAAATACTTCTAAACGTTGATGATGGTTACTTTTAATCATATCTATAGATGCCCAAGTGGCAAAAAGGGGTAAGGGCTATTCTCTTATAGATCAATAAAAGTGTGGTGTACCTTGTTCAAAATGGAATCCCCAATGAGTGTTGAGATTTAATTTCTTTCTGTTTTCATTTCTAACACATAATTTATTTTGATTGATTACTTTTTTGTCTCCTGCTTGCCTAAGCCCTGTAGCATCCTGGTCAGTACTCCCTTTTCTTTCTCATCCGAGTCCTTATACAGTTTGTAAAGTCTTCATCTGAGAAATGTATACCATGACAATGTCAGCCTTTTCAGAACTTAACAGAAAGTGATGATACAGACACTTTTGAACATAGCCTGTCTTTGTAACGCTCACCTGACTCCCACGGAGGCGCTGGTCTAGTCTGGGTTGCTGTGGCCTCTCCGAGCGTGATGCGCAGAACTCGGAACACCGACTGAACAGGACCCTCAAATCTTGCTTGTCTGGCCCGTAGGAATATCCTTCTGCAGATGAGAAAGGGGATTAACAGTCTGCAGAATAGTGTGCTTGCTCCCCCCTTCCCACCTTCGTTCTTCTCTAACTTCCTCCGAAATCCCCGGTTGAAGCTCACCTCATGGTTTGAAAGGATGAACTCTCCATCTTGCTTCTGGTGCAGGGGCGCGTGTTTGTCTAGTTACTTCACTGGTTTTCAGAATGGCTCTGGCAAAATCCACTTGACTTTTCCGAGCGGAACGCCGTAAGTATGAAGATTACAAAAGTTCAAGTGTTGAGCCTCCTTTTCTGTTGCCTTCCTAACCTGTGATCTGTCCTTTATTTCAGGTGCAGAATGAAGGCGATGCGTTGAGGGATTGAATTGCCGATGGTAAACTCAGGTGAGGTAGCGATCGGGGCGACCCCTCTTAATGTCTTTATATTCCTCCAGTAATGTATTTTGTCCTTTCCCCACAGGGGCCGGGGTGCGGTACCTGCCAACGAAGCGGCGCCGACCCAAAATGAGGAACAGTCCACCAACAGAAGACCGGTAAGTGTTATGGTGGAAAATTAGGCTTTCCTCATATCTTCCTTCTGCTCACCTTTTATCTCTTCTTCTCTCCCCTAGGCGCAGAGATGTGGCGACCGGAGCAGACAGTCGCGGTGGAGCCAAAAGAACTCCCGAGGACAGGTGAGTGAAGCGCGGCGCTGCAGCGAGCAACGCAGTGCTTTTAAATGAAAGTCTTTTCTCAGGAACGCTGGCGTGAAGGTTCCGGATGCAGGTAAGAAGTTTGATAAAATTCTTGGTTTTCACCTTTCTCTTCTCTTCTTTCCTTACAGGTGTTCCAGGATCGAGACGGGCGTGGCTGGAGACCAGATGCAGGAGCAGACACAGTGAGCGTTCAGCTGCTTGAATGCAGAACAACGCGAAGCGTGAGCTACTGTCTGGGTGTGGCTTAAATAGCCCCCAAAGTAGTTCCAGGTAAGTATCCTTCCCTGGCCACGCCCGAGTGGCAAAATAGTCCCAATGAAAAAATAGTCCCTTTCAGGTCTCAGGGAGGCCTGAATCTTGCAGCATGGTCTGCATCAGGTAAGTGCACAAAACACCTTCCTTTATGAGCCTGGCACCTATGGCGCCAGGACTGATGTCCAACATGAGCCTGGCGCCAACGGCGCCAGGACAGAGTCCAAAGAGCCCCTATAAGGGGCCGCTGGGCTTTTACCCGGGGGCATGATGCCTGCTCCCGGGGGTGCTGGGCCTGGCCTGGTGCTCCGGGGGTAGGCATCATGACAGCACTCCCCCCCAAGGCCCCTCCCAAGGTCATTCCCTCTGGAGGTTTCGGTTTGTTTGGGAAATTCCGATGGAACCTTTTTACCAGCCGAGGTACATGTACGTGGTTGCTGGGTTGCCAAGTTTTGATTTTGAGATCTTAGAATCCAAAATGTTCTTCACCTCGAATTCAGGCTCCCCATCTATCTGGATTGGTTCTGGTGGCTTTATTAATCTGGTTCCTGGTTGCACTGGTTTCAAAAGTGACACATGAAAAACGGGGTGAATCCGCATGTTAGCTGGTAGATCGAGCTTGACTGCCACTGGGTTAATTATAGTTTTGATCGAGTAAGGGCCCAAATACCTTGGATTAAAAGTTTGATGTCCCTTGAGCAATAAGTGTTTGGTAGCCAACCATACTTGATCCCCTATTTGGTATGGAGGCGCCTCACTCCGATGCAGATCCGCATTCTTTTTGTATTTCCCTTTCGCTTGTTGCAAATGTGCAGTTGCATCCTTGAAGGCTTGAGTTATCCTGGAATGCAAATGGTCCACTGTGGGCATTTCAAGGCTCAGAGGTGAGTCCAGGTCTGAAGTACGAGGGTGATGTCCATATAGGGTATAAAAGGGGCTTTGTCCAGTTCCAGAGTGTACCGAGTTATTGTATGCATATTCGGCCACCCATAAAATATCCTTCCAATTACCCTACGATTGGTGCAACATACATCGTAGGTATTGTTCAAGGGTCTGGTTCGTTCTCTCCGTCTGACCATCGGTCTGTGGGTGGTGGCTGGTTGAGAGTCTTACGTCGATTTGTGCCAGTTGACAACACTTTCTCCAAAAATGAGAAATAAACTGGCTTCCTCGGTCGGAGACTAGTATGGACGGGAATACATGCAAACGGATGATATTTTCGAGGAATTCCTTGGCTAGGACAGAAGCTGAAGATAATCCTTTCAACGGAATAAAATGGGCCATCTTGGAAAATAAATCCACCACAACCAGAATAGTATTGTATCCATTACAAGGGAACAGGTCCGTGATAAAATCTAGTGACAAGGTGTGCCAAAGTGCTGGTGGAATGTCTAAAGGCTGAAGAAGACCGGCGGGTTTTGTCTTTTGGCCTTTGTTTTGGGCGCAAACTCCACAGGACATCACGAAAGATTTATTATCCTTTCGCCAGGAAGGCCACCAGAATTGTCGTTTAATTTTTTCCTCAGTTTTGGCAATGCCAGGATGTCCTTCCATCAGGGTATCATGATGACGGGAAATAACCAGTTCTTGCAATTCCTTTTCTGGCAGAAATAAGCATCCTTGGAAGTAAGGTAGGCCATCGTTGACCGAAAAGTAAGACCCCCTTTGGATCCAATCCTGCAAGGCTGTAGAGTCCAGGAGTTGTTTTACCCATGCTTGAATGTCTTCAAGGGTTTGTAAAGAGGTTATCCCCAAAATTCTTTGTTCGGGAATTATCGGCACAGGTTCTGAGTTTGTGTCTATTTCTCCCATTCCTATTCGAGATAGCGCGTCCGCTTTGCCATTCTTACAGCCGGGGCGGTAAGTGATTACAAAATCGAACTCAGCAAAGAACAAAGCCCATCGGAGCTGACGTGACGATTGAGCCTTGGCAGTTTTTAAATATTGTAAGTTTCGGTGATCAATGATCACGGTGATGGTATGCCTGGCGCCAACAAGATAATGCCGCCAATCCTTAAAGGCGGACTTAATGGCTAATAATTCCTTGTCGGTGATTGCATAATTTACCTCAGGCGGCGAGAACTTTCTGGACCAAAATGCTACAGGGTGCAGTTGGTTGGTTTCAGGGTCTCTCTGAGTCAGGACAGCTCCCATGGCTAAGCTGGACGCGTCGGTTTCGACTATATAAGGGAGATCGGGACGCGGGTGCTTCAAAATAGGTGCGGACGTGAATTTAGCTTTCAATTCCTGAAAAGCCTGTTCGGCTTCCTCGGTCCATTCTAAGCATTTATTTTTTTGCAAGAGTGCAGTGATGGGTTGTACCACACGTGAAAATTCCGGGATAAATCTGCGGTAAAAATTAGCAAAACCAAGCATGCTTTGGACACCTTTCACCGAACTAGGTGATGGCCATTTCAGGATGGCATCCACTTTTTGTGAGTCCATTCGGACCCCTTTAGGTGTCAGGATGAATCCAAGAAACTCAACCTCGGTGGTATGGAAAACGCACTTTTCCAGCTTTGCAAACAGTTTGTGCTGGCGCAAATTCTCAAGAACTGCCCTGACATGCTTTCTGTGATCAGATTCCGAAGATGAGTACAAAGAATGTCATCGATATATACGACAACACAAACATCGATGAGTTCCCGAAGGACATCGTTCATGAAGAATTGGAAGGCAGCAGGCGCGTTGCACAACCCGAAAGGCATCACCTGGTATTCGAATAATCCATATTTTGTACGGAAGGCCGTTTTCCACTCGTCACCTTCTTTTACTCGCACCAGATGATAAGCCCCCCGGAGATCTAACTTGGTGTATATGCAAGCGTCCTTCACCTGGTCAAGGAGTTCAGGGATCAGAGGCAGAGGGTAACGGTTTTTAACAGTTATCTGGTTCAATGCGCGGTAGTCGATACAAGTTCTAAGGTCTCCTTCTTTTTTGGGCACGAAGAACAAAGCTCAGGATGCCAGAGACTTTGACGGGCGAATGAAACCATTGGCTAGGTATTGATCTACATATTGTCTCAAATGCAGATTCTCAGGTTCAGTAAGCGCATCAATCCTGCTACAAGGGGGTTGTGCACCGGGCACCAGATCGATTTGGCAATCGTACGATCTGTGGGGAGGTAACGTGTTGGCCTGTTCCTTTTGGAAGACGTCCTGAAAGTCTTGGTATTCCGGAGGTAGTTGCATGGAGATAGAGGTTACAGACGCTAGACTAATCTTCAGATTTTCTGGGTAGCAGGTTTGTGCACAATCCGGGAAGGTTATTCTCTTCACTCGCCAATCAATTTGAGGATTATGTGTCTCTAACCAAGGGATTCCGAGAATAACCTGAAACTGTGGAGCCTTGATTACATCAAACACAACTGCCTCCCGATGGCCGTCCGGACCTATAAGTGTCACCTCAGCAGTGGAATGTGTTACCAGTCCAGAGGCAATTTCGGTTCCATCGACTGTGGTGATGACATCTTTGCTGGTTTTAGGACGCAGAGGGAGGTTAATCCTGGAGACCAATTCACGATCCACATAATTTCCTATAGCCCCACTATCGATGTATGCCTTTATTGCATGCAACCGTTTAGGCTGTTCCGGATCTACGAGGACCATTGGCACAATGAAATGCGAGGTCTGAGAGTTAGTTTTCAAGCTCGGCAAGTGGACCCCTATGCTTGTCGGGCGTGGTCGTTTCCCGAAACAGAGTTTTCATTGTTTTTATCAGCGGCTCCTACCACCTTCTTGGGCGGTTTTGCCGGGCAATCTCGTAGAACGTGTCCAGAGGACCCACAATAAAGACATAATTGCATCTGCCGTCTTCTTTCACGTTCTTTTTGAGTTAAAGGTCCTTTAACCCCTCCAATTTGCATAGGCTCAGAGACATCAGCACCCTTGGGGTTAGCGTGGGTCTTGACCAACACCCGGGTCTCAAACTTGGACCGATCTGCTTTTCTGTTTTGAAGTCTATGATCCAATTGGACCACTAAGTCTATATATTCTGTGCATTCTTGGGTCGGATTTACAACTTGGGCCAGGACATCTTTAAGTTCTCCGCGTAGACCTCGATAAAATAACGTGATTCTTTTATCCTCTGGCCACCCAGTTTCCACAATTAGTCTATTGAAGGTTGCAATGTAGGATAGGAGGTCCTGATTGCCCTGTCGCAGGGATAGGAGTTCATCATCCAGAGCCTGCCCCTGAGAGTGTCGAGCAAATAACCTTTCTATGCTTGCTTGAAATCCTTGAAAATCACGGAGAATTGGATCATCTTGAGTAACCAGTGGAACTGACCAATCGGCAGCACAGCCGCTGAGATATGACAATACAAAGGCTACCTTGGTCTGGTCATTAGGGAAGGCCCCAGGTCTGCATAGGAAGTGCAAACGACACTGATTCATGAATACGGCGAATCGTTTGGGGTCCCCAGCAAAGCGTTCGGGTGAGGCCAGCGGCATGTCTCCAGGTAGATTAATCTGCACAGGGTTACTGGGAACCTCAGGAGCGGGGTTCCCCCCAGAACCGGGTAGAGGAGTGTGTCCAGCTTGACCTTGCAAAAACTGTCTAGCCAGGTCATCAGTTCTTTCCTTTGATACAATCACTTCCCTCCTGAGAGCTTTAGTCTCTTGACGAGCGGCGGGTACTTCGGCCCGTAATTCCCCCAGTAGTTGGGCCAACTGATCAGTCTCAGAAGTTTCCATAGCGCCTGGGTGGGAATTTGTAGGAAGGTTTTGCGTTCTGTAACGCTAACCTGACTCCCACGGAGGCGCTGGTCTAGTCTGGGTTGCTGTGGCCTCTCCGAGCGTGATGCGCAGAACTCGGAACACCGACTGAACAGGACCCTCAAATCTTGCTTGTCTGGCCCGTAGGAATATCCTTCTGCAGATGAGAAAGGGGATTAACAATCTGCAGAATAGTGTGCTTGCTCCCCCCCTCCCCCCTTCGTTCTTCTCTAACTTCCTCTGAAATCCCCGGTTGAAGCTCACCTTATGGTTTGAAAGGATGAACTCTCCATCCTGCTTCTGGTGCAGGGGCGCGTGTTTGTCCAGTTACTTCACTGGTTTTCAGAATGGCGCTGGCAAAATCCACTTGACTTTTCTGAGCGGAACGCCGTAAGTATGAAGATTACAAAAGTTCAAGTGTTGAGCCTCCTTTTCTGTTGCCTTCCTAACCTGTGATCTGTCCTTTATTTCAGGTGCAGAATGAAGGCGATGCGTTGAGGGATTAAATTGCCAATGGTAAACTCAGGTGAGTTAGCGATGGGGGCGACCCCTCTTAATGTCTTTATATTCCTCCAGTAATGTCTTTTGTCCTTTCCCCATAAGGGCCGGGGTGCGGTACCTGCCAACGAAGCGGCGCCGACCCGAAATGAAGAACGGTCCACCAACAGAAGACCGGTAAGTGTTATGGCGGAAAATTAGGCTTTCCTCATATGTTCCATTTGCTCACCTTTTATCTCTTCTTCTCTCCCCTAGGCGCAGAGATGTGGCGACCAGAGCAGACAGTTGTGGTGGAGCCAGAAGAACTCCTGAGGACAGGTGAGTGAAGCGCGGCGCTGCAGCGAGCAACGTGGTGCTTTTAAATGAAAGTCTTTTCTCAGGAACGCTGGCGTGAAGGTTCCGGATGCAGGTAATAAGTTTGATAAAATTCTTGGTTTTCACCTTTCTCTTCTCTTCTTTCCTTACAGGTGTTCCAGGATCGAGGCGGGCGTGGCTGGAGACCAGATGCAGGAGCAGACACGGTGAGCGTTCAGCTGCTTGGATGCAGAACAACGCGAAGCGTGAGCTACTGTCTGGGCGTGGCTTAAAGAGCCCCCAAAGTAGTTCCAGGTAAGTATCCTTCCCTGGCCACGCCCGAGTGGCAAAATAGTCCCAATGAAAAAATAGTCCCTTTCAGGTCTCAGGGAGGCCTGAATCTTGCAGCATGGTCTGCATCAGGTAACTGCACAAAACACCTTCCTTTATGAGCCTGGTGCCAACGGCGCCAGGACAGAGTCCAAAGAGCCCCTATAAGGGGCCGCTGGGCTTTTACCCGGGGGCATGATGCCTGCTCCCGGGGGTGCTGGGCCTGGCCTGGTGCTCGGGGGGTAGGCATCATGACAGTCTTCTCTTCTCTTCTCTTAATTAAATTGCCCTACTGGGGCACTGAGTACACTCTTTCCTCCACAGTTCTTCTGATCGTTCTCAATTGAATTAACAATGATGATGATGATGATGATGAAGGAATTAAAGACGGTGAAAGCAGTCAAACTAGCTAAAGGCATTTCTTATGGAATGCCAATCTCAGTGTCCCAAAGCAGCCTTTACTGGCTTCTGCTCAAATATGGATCCAGCTAAAAGCTCTGTGCTTGATTCATTGAGCATTGTAGGGTAAAGGTTGTCTGGCACTACAAGAGAACATCACTCAGTATCTCCCTATCGCTTACTACATTCATCTTCCCAAGGTTTGCTTGAGATTCTGTCCTACTGGTTGAAAAGATGGGGTGCTTGAGCTTTCTCAGTACCAGCCCAATATTTTGGAATTCTCTGCCTCTATTTTTCCATAAGATACAGGACTTTGGTCTCTTCAAGGCTGAAAACATATCTGTTTACCTGAGCTTCTTTGTGGTTTCCCATTATCTGTGCTTTTTCTTTTAACGCCCTAGTGCCTTTGGTGAAGATGTATGTGCTTTATAAGAGTTGTTCGATTGATTGGTTGCTTGATTGATAGTTTACCTTATAAAGAATTCTTGTTTCTACTGTACTAGGAGACATGGAAGGTTTGGCGGGGATCGTGGCCAGCCCACCAGCAGCAAACCCACCACTTCCACCAACAATGCCCAGTCAATTATTAAGAGTATCAACTTAGATAAAACATGCATTTTAGAAAGTACACAACACCAGGAAGAATACATGTTAAGACAACCTTTAAAAACAAGATACTCATGTCCTCACAGAACACCCTGTGGCTGTGTCCAGGGAGTGCTCTGTACATTACACTATTAACAGCTATGTCAGGGAAGCTCTCACACCACTTGCCACTGATTCATTCCAGCGCCTGGTCTTTCCAGATAACCTTCTAAGATAGGGAACTGCCCCCAAACAGTGTTTTCTGCAAAGAAAAGCTTTAGTACAGCTGGAAATATTGTGTCTGAAACAAATACTCGACTCATTGCTGAAAATGTTCGGCTCCTTGCTCTGACGAAAAACAATCTAAAGTATTTCTCCCAACCATTGCACCCCAAGCAAATTGGCGGCAGCGAGTCAGACAACCAGGGTTCATATGAGCATGCAATGCCCATATTTGAAGAGGAAGATGAACATCATCACATAGCTTAATACTTATTTTGCAGGCCCAGACTCAAAGGGCCTCATTACGACCCTGGCGGTAAGGGGTTAACGCCAGCGTTAGCTGCGCCGACCCCTTACCGCCAATTACGAGGTCCCTTAGCGCCATGGAGGTCTTAACACCCGCTTTTGGCGGGTGTTAAAATCCATGGCGCTAAGGGACCATGGAGTTAATTACGCCACCGTAATTTACGGTGGCGTACTTAACGCCTTCCCCACTCCCATTATGCCCTATGGGGCAAAAATGGGAATGGGGAAGGGTAAATGGGGATTGGGGACTTACCGCCCCGCCAAGGTCGGAATGGGGCGGTAAGTCCGCCAACCACCATGGCGTAAACGTAGTTTACGCCATGGTGGTAAAGTCACGGCCCAGGCGGTAACTTACCGCCTGGGTCGTAATGAGGCCCAAAGCATTCCTACTCGTTACCACCAGTAATGATAAAAGAGTTTCATTTAATAAGCAAAAGGGCATATCAAATATACTTTCTCAAAATACAATTTGTTTGAAGTATCCTTTTGGCGCTGCCAACTATGTGAAGCTGGCTTTGCCCCCTTTCAATTGAGCATGCTCAATTTAAGGTGAATGGCATCAGCAAAAGCCTGGTTGACAGTGATTGTGGAAAGAGTGATTTTGCAAGTTGGCCCTCAGTTGTGTTGTCATGTTTCTCTTTGTTCTTTTGGCTAGCATAAGACTGGAGAGACAGATAATCATCTGTCTGTAGAAAACAAGTATTGGCAAGTACAGGTGGTGCCACACTATGGGCCAGCCCAGATTATCACACGTGCACAAAACGCACGAACGTGCTGCCGAAGGGGTATGCTACACACTGTACTAAGAGAAAGATATAAATATGTGTTTAATGCAATATGATATGATAGTTTATTTGTATCGCACTCATACACAAGTGTTTAAGGGTGCGACACAAGTGTTTCAGAGCACGATACAGCTCACTTTCTGAGAATAATTGGCTAAAAAGCCAGTGTTTGGAATTGTTTTGTAGGGCAACACCAATCCAAACATACAGATGTTCTCGTAAGAAATCACATTGAGATTTCTTATTAAGATATCTGTATGTTGTCAGTGGTACTACTGCTCTCCAAAAAATAAAATGGAATAAAATAAACAAAAATCCCATACCAATTGCACAGTAGATGTTGAGGAAAGAGGGGTGTACACAGTTGTTTGGGAGATAGATAAATACGTCATCTATAGCTTCTGCCCTGCCCCATATCAAATAATGCACAGGTGAGAAGCATTACTCACTCAGACAACCATACCGCCCTTATCCCAGGCTGTTACAACAAAACATAGAAACAATCTAAGCTGAAGATGGGAAAAGCAGTCATGTTGACCTTGTAACATCAATAGGTGCACGCACTAGATACTAAGTAGATATGCACTCCACATGAAGAACATGTACACTAGGTGAAATGTGCATTTATACATGAAAAATATTAAAATAGCCACCACAAGACATTAAGAACACTAACATAACCAATATATAAGGTGAATGCAACACGAACCACATGCGAGTATACCTCCTTAATATAGAAATAAGAGTGTAATATGTGTAAGGAAGACATGGTATCAAACAGTAAGACAGACACAAGTGATCACAGTTCAAGGGTGTTTATTGAACTTCAATTGGGTTTGAAAAACTCCTATCAAATCCTAAATCTAAGATGGAAGCAAGCTACTATCATCAAATAATAATAACATAGGGCCTCATTACACGGATGGCGGAGAACCATGGCGCTGTTAGCGCCATGGTTCATGCCGGTAAAATACCGGCACCGCCTTGGCAGAAAGGGGAATTACCGCCCCATTCCAAGGTTGGTGGGGCGGTTATTCCCCCTTCCACCATTGCCCTTCCCCATTCCCATTTTTGGCCCATAGGGCTCAATGGGAATGGGGAAGGCGCTAATTACGGTACCGCAAATTGCGGTACCGTAATTAGCTCCCTGGGTCCCTTTGCGGGTTGGTTTTTAACGCTTGCAAAAAGCAGGCGTTAAATCCCCCAACCCACAAAGGCACCTCGTAGTAAGGCGGTAAGGATTTACCGGTACCGGTATTTTACCGATACCGGTAAATCCTTACCGCCATCCGTGTAATGAGGCCCATAGTCCTAGTCGAGTCTGTCAAAATAAAATGACCTACACTAATAAACACATCCTTACTTCGAAATACAAATAGTGTGGGAAACAATGTTATGTGTTCAAGAAATGATATGCCAGGATATTCAAACAGTTGGCTTCAAGCTTAGCACACTCTCTGGCTTCTCTAGCACGAGGACGCAGTTCAAAACCTCAACATTACGGCCTTCTGTGCCAAAGTCTATTTGCCATTCAAAGTCTCTTACTTCAGATGGCCTGATGCAACACAACAAATATTAAAATTCTGTTCTTCTTAGAATTTCACATGTACAACTTCTCGGGTGATTTACTGTTCACCCCTGGTTCCCTTCCGCTCAGACCCACTTTAACAAAAAACCTTCAAGTGATCTCCCCCTGCCTTGCTCGGAACAAATGTATCTAATTTTCCAAACTTTCTTTATTCAACAACATCGTAGACTTTCGACTGTGAGCTGGATTTTGCTCGACCCATCGCATGACCACTTCGATTCACAATTACTTGTTCTCTTCTTGATGTAACCTTTTTCTCACTTTCACTTTTTGCCACTTCTCAGCAGGATACCTTATGGAGACTTTCGATTGAGCACCCACACGGTCCTGGAACAACCTGTTAAATGTATTGCATCTTGCTTTGAAAGTTCAGTCACTCATCCGCAGTTCAACTTTACTTTTGTCTCTTATCACATGCATTTTAACAATGTTCCGTCCAGCGCTCGCCATAAAATGTTGCTGCTTGCAACCTTGGCTTCAACACATACTGGTCTTGTATCGGTCTCACCAACTCACCGGCTGCGTTGATTTCACTAATGCTGCTTTGTTCTTGGAGCCAAGGACGGTACCACAGTGGATGCTGCTTTTCCCCGCCTTGATTATTGATGCGAGAGGCCCCTGAGTATCTCCAACACACAATGCAGGATTCTACAGCCTGGTTTCCTTATCTTACGCTTTCTATTCTTGTGGTTTATAGAAAGTAACAGTTCCTTGTCAAAAAGGTCAAGTGAACTTCTCTTCTTGCGATCTCCTTCTGTTTTGCTGTCTTTCTTCTCACGTTAAACTGTTCCCTCGAAACTGCTGTTTCCTTGTGTGCTTTGCCTCGCTTAGAGTGTGCTCTCATGTTCCACCTTTTATCCGTTTGGGGAAGCTTCATGGAAGTCAGGTGTGTGTGATAGTCAGTAACTGCCTGACCCAGCCTGACCATTGTATTGGAACACGTCAGGTATACTGCTTGGGTGTTAGTCTGTTTTCTCTCATAGCAGGCTTTCCATGTAAAAGTGTTTGTGTTGTGAAAGGGGAGGGTAGAGTTCCTAAATATCCTACAGGGTAAGAAGGGGTTAAGGTGTTACAGGGAAGGGGATACTGCGTCTTACCATCCAGTGCCCCACTCCTACTCCCCTAAGAGCCCTAACCCAGGTGACCCTCCTGCACTTGTCAACCCCAGGAACTGGATCCAAAAGTGATGGCCGTGTCCTGGCCACCTGATTGACAGATCCCAGGAGTCTAAATGGATGCTGCAGCATGCTTCTAAATAGACAAAAGCCTTGATGCTTTCAGAAAACTCAAAAGGCTGAATCCACAGAAATACAGAACTGTGCATAGCTCGAGCAGTAGTTGGCCGTTAGTGCAAGGTCAGAAGGAGATACATTGGATGGGAACAGTGGATAAAAAGGCAAGAGATAGTGACTCCCAGGACATAGGCAGAATACTCCCCAATTAATTCATTCATTATGAGAGCACAACTGACCTTTGTTAGCCGAATGTAACAGCACAGTGAGCCGAAAGGACCCCACAGAGCATAGCTGAAGTGTCCCTAGAGGCAACAGAAAACACAGCACACACATTAATAATAGATAGAAAGATAGAAAGAAAGTAGAGGAAAGGAAGATAGAAGAAGAAAAGCTAGTGCTAAATAAATTATTGAAACTGATGATGGAAGGGTCCATGTTAACAAATGTGTGAGAAAACAATTCCATGGAGGAAGCACAGCAAATGTAGTCTGGGCCCAATGGACATTTTGCAGGGAGAGGAGAATATAACTATTAAACACAGGGATGAAGGTGGGGGGGGGGTGGCTTAGATGTAGAGGATTTGGGTTTCCAGGTCAGCAAGGAGGAGGATTTAATGGAGGGCTCCCACGATTCAGAGGACAGCCAAAACAGTGTTGGACAAGTGGGAACATGGGGCACATTTCACTTCAAAGCAGAGGCAGGGTAGGAAGGCAACGGAACTAGCAGCAGGCAGACAGAAGAGGGGGGCCAGCATATGTTATGTTATTTTAAAGGTATTTGTATTGCGCACCGTCACCACCGGAAGTGGTCCCCAGGCACTCTGGTGGATCTGAAAGAGGAGGGACGGGTGGTTAGTAGGGTGTAGAGGGAGTAGGAGAGTGAGAGCTGTGGTGTTCTGTTGGCAGCTTCAGTTCAGGTTTTCACTGTGCGCTGAGCTGGAGTGCAGATTTCCGGTCGGTGGGAGTGCACATGTGCTGTTGGTGCCAGTTATGTGTTGTTTGTCTGTTGTTGCGGTGTGATGAAGTGTGTGCAGTTTGCTGTGTGGAGAGGTGGTTGTGTGGGTCTACATATGCGTATAATTTGACGTTCTTTAGTAGTTTTCTTTTTCTTTTTAATCTTTGACCTCCTCCTCCCCTCGTAACGCCTCCTGGTTATTCCCTGGTCCTGACTTGCCTGCATTTCCTCTATGGCATGGCGGTATGCACTGAAAGTATCCCCTTCCCCACCCTCAGAGTAGGATAGTGTAAGATATGATGCCCGGGGGTGGATTGTCTTTCAGGAATTGTCGTTTCCAGTTGTTTATATGATTCCCGTTGATTTCGTTCTGGTTCAGGGGCAAAGAGCCATGTTTTGAGTAATTCTCTGAATTGAAGATGGTCTCCTGTGTTGCATATCTTTTTTGGTAGCTCATTCCAGGTTTTTGGTGCAAGGTGGGAGAAAGATGATCCTCTGAATGTTCTATTGTTGTACGGTTTTGGTTCGAGGCGAATGTCGTTGCTTGATCTGAGTGGTCTTTTTGGGAGGTAGACTTTTCTTTTTCTTTTTTATGAACTCAGCTCCTTGGCTTTGCTCTGTGCGTTATGCACATTGCTTTGAACTTTATTTGCTGTTTCATTGGTAGCCAGTGTAGCGTTTTCAGCACTGGTGTAATGTGTTTGCGTCGTCATATTTTCAGCAAGATTCTGGACGCTGCATTTTGGATGCGTTGGAGTTTTTTTAGTAGTCGTTTTGGCATTCCTAAGTATAGGCTGTTGGAGTAGTGTACTCTGGACATGATGAGCGCTATGATGGTGAGCGTTTTGTGAGCGAAAGAGAGGTATGGTAAGATTCTTTTAACTGCACGTAGAAGGAAGAAACATTTCTTGATAATGGCATTTACTTGTGGCTCTAGCGTTAGTTAGTTGTCCATCAAGACTCCCAGGTATCGTCGATGGGGCAGGCTCTGTACCAAGTTCTGTCAGCCTTGGGATGTAGTGGCTCTTCTCCTGGCTTTTGCATATGATCATTATTTCGTTTTTGCCCAGGTTAAGTTTGAGGTTGTTTGAGTTCATCCAGGCTTAGAGTTCTTGGAGGCAGCTCTCCAATGCTGTGTTTCATTCTTGTGTGTCTCGTAATTTGTAGAATATTTGTGTGTCATCAGCGTAGTTGTAGCATATGAGGCCATGGCTTTTGATGCGCTTGATAAGTGCAGCCATGTATATGTTGGAGAGCAGTGGGGAGAAGGATGATCCTTGCGGGACTCCACAAGTGGATTGTCTTGAGGTGGATTTGAAAGGTTTGATCCAGACGGTTACTGTTCTGTTTGTTAGGAACGATTTAATCCATAGTAGGGCCAGGTCCATGATGCCTATTTCTTCCAATCTCCAAATGAGGATGTCGTGGTTGACTGTGTCAAAAGCTGCTGAAAGGTCCAGGAGTATCAGAGCTGTGTTATTCTCTGAGTGTGCATTCATATTCAGATCGTGCCAGATTGAGAGGAGCGATGTTTCCGTTCCTCTCATTGGTCTGAAGCCTACTTGTGCTGTATCTAGCAGTAGGTGTTCTTCTATGAATTCTTGAGTTATTCTATAGATGTATGTTTCGAGTACTTTTGCTGGGTATGGGATGTTGGAGATGGGTCTGTAGTTTGCTAGGTCCTCCACGTTGCCTGATGTGTCCTTGAGGAGCAGTTTGATATACGGTGATTTGAAGGCTTGCAGTATTTTTCTTAATGAAATTGATTGATTGAAAAGGTTTCTGGAGTATTCCACGGGTGTTCCTTGTGTGAGGATTGTTTTGTTAGTGTCCGGCAGGCAGGGTTCCATGGGATACCCTGCTTTGTTGCTATTGTTTACCAGCTTGATGAACGTCTATGCTAATATTTTGGGGAAGCTTCGAAGTTTGTTCTGGCGATCCTCGGATGTGCCTGTGGGTCTCATGTTGGGGTTGCTTTGTCTGCTTTGTGTGGTCTGTTGGATGGTACTGATTTTGTTTCTGAGGTGGTGTGCGAGGTTGTTGCATAGTTTCAGTGAGGGTATCGGTGTGCTGTTGAACCATGAGGGTTTCTTATTACATTTATACTTTTAAACAGTTATTTTTGTTTGTTCTGTGCTTCTGTTATCGGAGTATTTCTTTTTTGGCTTTTGGGGGTTCTTTTTTGTATGCACGGATCTGTTGTAGGAATTGGAATTTCTTTGCCCGCTAATTTTTTTTTCCTCCCTTCCAGTTTGAGTTTCCTGTTTTTCATGGCGCATGCTAGCAGCATACACCATTTTGCTGTTGCTCTTTTGCGCGAGGGGGTAAAAGATTTTTCCTTGGGATTTTGTTTATTGTTGTGAGGATCCAGCAGTGGAGTAGTTCTGTTTTTCTGTCAATGTCAGCTTCATCCATAGTTGTTGCCAGTGGTTTGTTGATTTCCAGTAGTGCAGTTAGGTTGCTATTTTTGATGGCCCTCCAGTTTCTTTCCATGATGGTTTGCGAATTATCTGGTTGTTTGCTTGTTGGTGTGGCCAGCGTGATCATGAAGGGTATGATGAGGTGATCACTCCAGAGGATCTAAATTGGTGGTGCCATGGTGATGAGGTTTTTGTTGGCGAAAATTGCGTCTAGTGTATGTCCTGCTGGGTGGGTTGCTTCTTTGACTAATTGATGTAGTTTCATTGTCTTCAGTTGTTTGCCTAGGGATTTTCGTGTGGCTGTGGTTTCTTCATCAAACCAGATGTTGAAGTCTCCAAGGATTAACACCGGTTCTTGGTCGATGGCTAGGCTGGGGATTGTTTCCATGAATGTGTCTCTTTGAAGGTTGCATTGTAAATCAGTGGTCTGTATATCAGGATGAATTGGAGGCTTGTTTTGGGGTTTGTTGATAGGCGGAAGATTAGGGATTTGCAGTTTATGTTGTATGAAGGGTCTTTTATTTAAATTTTTAGTTGTTCCTTGTATGCTATTGCCAATCCTCCCCATCTCTCGTTTATCCTGTTTGCTTTTGTACACTTGAAGTTGTCAGGGAGGCAGTTATGGAGTGTGATTTTGTAGTTGTTGTCTAGCCATGTTTCGATAATAAATAAGATGTTGATTCCTCTGTCACAAAAGAAGTCTTAGATCTCTGTGGCGTGTTTGGACATTGATCTAGCATTGATTATATTGCAGTGGATCTTTTTGCTGTGGTTGGGTTTATGGATTCCTGTTTTAACTTGACAGTGTCCAGTTGGAGTGTTTCTGTGTTGTGATTGCTGATTTGTTGAAGTTCCTTGTGGGGTTGTTTCTTCGTTGGATCGGTCACTTAGGTTGATAGTTGGGTTGATGAGTTCTACTGTGTCGTCATCTTTTGTGTTTTGTGGCAGTGTACTAGTGATATATGTAGTAAGGGCGTTCTTTTTTTGCACGGTTCCAGGAGGTTAATTACTTGTCTTGAAATGTTGTAGCGTTGATGGTTCTTGGTTCTGCAGTTGTTACGAGGCACGGTGTGGGTATAAGGATTCTTCTCTCATGATGTTAGCTCTGATGATTGTACTGTTTGCCGGGGTGCATTCCGAATTTGTGTCGACTTTTATTTGAGGTGGCCAGGCTGTGAATCCGTTGGGGTTGGTCCTTGTTCCAGATCTCTTTGGACGCGTCTGATTCTGCATCGGGGCATTAAGTGTCCTTTTTTGCGATAGGTTTTGGGTGTTGGGTTTACAGTTTTCAGGGCAGTGGTTTGCCTGCCAGCTCTTGAGTTGGAAATCAATTTTAATCCCCACCATATAGTTCAGAGCCACCAGCGTATTATGCCCAGGATCACACGCAGTATCAGTCACAAGTGCCACAAATGCAGCAAAAACAGCAGGGAATGCCACTTGAAACACAGTAAGCAACAATGCAGACAGAGCTGGGACTGATACCAACACAGCAAGCAGCACTGCAGACACATGAACCTACACAACAAAGTGCAATAACAACATGGACCGCAAAAGTATTGCCATAGACAGCTACACCTAGAATAGGAAATGTAGCTGTGGTGGGAGGGACCACTTTTACAGGCACAGGACTGTATATGTACCCACAATGGTACAGCCCACAGAAGAACAGGATGTGTCGCAGCCTATCTGTTATGCCAGACCCACAAGAGGAACCGTAGGTGACAAACATTTTTCCTTCCTAGTAGATTTGGGAGCTACTCCATCTTGTATCAGGGAGGGAAAGTTCCAAATGTCAGGTATATCCATGGATGCACAGGGTTTTTCTGAGGTGACAACAAAGGTTCCTATTACAGACCGCTTACCCATTATGACTGGAGAACACGACTTAGCCATGCCATTGTTATATTCCCACCAGGCACCCGTGAATATATTAGGGAGAGACTTGATGAGTAATGTAAATATGATGATATCAATTACTGATGAAGTGATAATATGTTCCACACCAGGGGTTCATTATGTGAATGTGCAAGAGTTTCTAATGGCATTTTATGGTCAGAAGGCACAGAGAGGGGTGTCACACAATCAGGAAGTGTTCCTTTATGGAGTACACATACTGCTAGCATGGCTCCCAAGAATCAAAGATAAAATATTGAGATTACCAGCAGAATTTATATTTCACCGGAGGTACCCACGGATGTGGAGGAAGGGCAGATATGTGTGCTTGAGCTAGAAGCAGCTATAGTAAGGGAAGAGTGATTTTGCACAGGACAGATGACGATGGGATGAATTGACAGATAGTGATAATGCTTGATGAGGCACACAGGTTGACTGACTTGACAGATGAAAAGATGTTTTCAGACAAAGACACAGATGGCAAAGTAATGTACAATATTTGTCTTAAATACCAGCTGCGAATTGTGAACAGGACGATTCCCCAGAGAATTAAATCAGTGAAGAATTTCCAATTCTTTTTACTGGAAGATTTGGCATATGCACCAAATTCACTGTGGACCAGCAGTCCATATGATGTTGGGCTATTTTTTTTTTAATTATTATTGAATATAGTTGAAATTACATCAACTTTTACAATTTATACATAGTAAAAATTTCATAAACATAAAACAAGAAAAGGTAATTCATATTCACGATAGAAAAAACATTCAGATTAATTTATGAGTTGACAAAATATTTTCATGATATGATAAAATGATTACAGACAAATGTATCATTATGAAGATAAACAGTGTGACACAATTTTCATTCCATGTTCAAGGCCTTTAAAAAATTAATGGTGGCAATTCTTATGCTCATGCATTAAGTTGCTGCCAAGGCAGCCCATCTATTTCTCAGGTCAATTTGTGCAAAGTACGCAAAATGATTAACAAAATGAGAACTTCTCAAGCTCGTGAGGGCTGAACAGTCCAATATTATATGTTGCAAAGTTTCAACAATTGCTGCATTTTTACAGAACCTACACCAATTGAGGTCCGAGGGAATTTGCTTCCTTCTTATTTTAACCTCACGAGTGGTCCAGATGTTAAATCGCAACCGTAGGGTAGCAGTTCTAATAGCAGCAGATGGAGCCAAACGTAAATAGGAAGCAGTATCTCTGTATCGTTTAGGTCCAAATATTGCAGAGTCAAAATCTTTGTAAGTTAAACATTAAGCTCTAGTGTCAATCCAGTCCATCATATACACTTTCTTCTTTGCTTGCTCCGGGTGAGACACGAGAAGATCAAGTGATATATCAGCATTCACCATAATTGTTAAAATATTTGTGGAGCAGTTTTTTGGAAATACTTCTGGTGAGTTAAGTAAATAACTAGAAATGGAAGATAATGTAGAGTTTTCACGTGTAGATAGCAAGCATTTACGAAATAAGGCACATAGACGCCAATTATGTAAGGCCATTAATGAAATGAAGCCTAATTCATAGCGCAACAACACCCCAGGAATACATTGTGGTAGATGTAAAATGGCACGCCAGAACTTGGCTTCTAATAAATTGAGGAAGCCTGTGGGAATGATTTGCGTTTCAAGACCATAAAGGATAGTTGCTACAACATTCTGATTCCAATATGTAATGGCAGCCTTGATTGAAAAGGTAACATATTTGGAAACAATCAACCGTGTTTGACAGATCGCCATAGTTAGCTTTTGTGGTGAAATGCATTGTTCAAGATTAACGCCCATTCTTTTATATGCTGTTTGAACATCCAATTCGTAAGCCTGTCAAGGCCTGCCGCTCTAGACGAGGATGATGTTTTAATAAAATTTTGAATTATGTACAATGCAAGTCCCAACATTTCGCAGAGCTGCTGTTAAAATTGTAGATGTTGGGCTATAAAAAGGAGTAGGGTCAGTACAAATTAAACTAAAGAAAGGGGCTATTTTACCAGTAAAATAGTATCCCAGGTCAAAGGAAGCTGGCAAGGGTATCTATGAAACCATCGCCATCTGAGTACGACAGGGAATATTAGTGCCTTCTGGATCAACATGCAACATGCCTGTGTACCCAGTAAAGAAGGCGTCATGGGGGCCATGGAGATTCATACAATATTTACACCCCTGAACAATATTGTTGAGGCAGCGTTCACCACAGCTATGATATTATGTAAAATCCCATTGAAAGCTAAATATTTTACAGAGATCTATTTAACAAATGCTTTCTTTTCAATCCCCTACAGTACATATGTCAAGACACTTTTAAAATGTTTCAAAAAAGGTAGCAGGCGCTCCTCTCCAGAAAGAACATGGCATGATAACCTGTTCTGAGATGAGAATTTGCAGCACATGCTTTTTGCTCACTGTACCTTTCAAAGATGGGAAATAGCCATTTGAATATCAGTTTTTGTTCCGCCCACATGGGCAGTCCAGCACCAAAATGCTATGGCAATTCCTCTCTGGACAAGAGTACCAACAGCAACCCCATACAAGTGTTTTAGCCTTATTGAGCCTCATCAGTGAGGTGAAGCTGGGCCTCTCTGAGCACAGTGAGCAGGGATTGCATGTCTGGATGCCTGCAGGTAACTCAGGGTGACCAACCCCAAGTTCCTTGCAAATATTTCAAAAAAGTTAGCAGGCGCTCCTCTCCGGAAAGAGCACCTGCTTCTTTTTTTGAAGCCACTTTTAAAATGACTGAAAGAAGCACAGAAATACAAAATTGACATGGCATGGACAGATGAAATGATACATGCTTTTGTTGAATTAAAGCTAGCAATCAGCACAGCTCCAGTGTTAGGGATCCCTGATTATAAAGCAGATGTTTTTCCCCATTCAAATGGAGTAGTAATAACAGCTACACTTGCACAGAAAAGTGCCATGGGTCACAAAATATTAGCATTGTTTTGGGATTCTAGACCCAGTAATGCAAGGCCATTTCTAATGTGAGCAAGCATTAGCAGCAGCAGTTTCACAATCATGAAGTCTTCCAGCATAACTATGGTATGTGCATTAACATTATATGTTGAGCACACTCTAATTGCCATTCTTGAAAAACTCAAAAGCACATTAACAACACAGAGAGCATCCGGTTATGAGGTGATTAAATCAAACCCCTCAATCAAAATTGTTGAGTGGTAAACCTAGCTAGAGTCACAGCAAAGTTAGTAAAGGAGGGAAGATTACATGCATGATAGCACAAACTACACTGAACATCATGATGAGGTACCCCATGTTGAAGAAAATTCAGTAGGGGCAATTCTCTTAATTGACAGGTCCTCGTCAATCGATCAGCGCACTGGCGATATGCATAGCGGGACAGCAGTGGTGAAAGCAAAATTGAATGACAGCTTTGAGACATTGACAAGCATAAAATTGCCAGCACATGTCACAGCACAAGCAGCAGAGTTGGTAGCGTTAATATTATCGCTTGAAGCACATGCAGATGAGACGGTAATGGTGTACTCCACCTACATAACATCAACAGTGCACGCAGCACTTTATGTTGGAAAAGGAGTGGCTGCTTGCATGCAGACAGCACACAAGTACAACATGTGCCATTACAAAACAGGCTCATAGATGCACTTGAACTTTCATAGGTTATCGCCATGGTGAAGTGCGCAGCCCACACCAGTGGTGCAGACTTGATTTCTGACTGAAAAAAAGCTGCCAATTCAGAAGAAAAAAAAGCAGAATATTACATTGCGACTGCACTGAACATATACACACGGGCACTCAAAATGGTGCTGAAGGAAGGCTTTAGTACACTGCCCATAGCACAAACAGTGGAATTACAGGGAAGGGTACTAGTAGAAGAACAAGAATTATGGAAAGGAGAGGGTGCTCATTGTCCTGCACAGATGCAATGTGGTGTCAGGACAGCACCAGAAAGTGTGTTATGCCCTGATGGCTGCTTACAGTAGACTTATGGCAATTGCACTACTCAGCGCACACAACAGGTGAAAGTCTTTCAATACCTATTTCGGAAGTATGAATTATTCCTAACTTGGCTGAGAACATTGCCAACTTTGTGATTGTCTGGTATGTCAGCAATGTACTGCTAGCCACACTCTTAGAACTGTGAGTGGAGCACTAACTCGTCCTATGTGACCATTTCAACATCTGCATTTCGAGTATTTGTATATGCTCCAAATTTGTAATGGCTACAGGTACATGTTAGTAGTCATAGGTCCTTTTTATCATTGGATCGAAGCAGGTCCATGCACCTATCCAGATGCCACATGTGCAGCAAAGTTTCTTGTACAAGAGGTAGTTCCAAGGTGGGGATTGTGCAATCTATTACATTCTGACAATTGACCACATTTTGTAAATGAAGTATTCAGGCACATAACTTTCCTATTTGGGATAAGGCACACATTCTCACCTGCCTATCACCCACAAGCAAATGTTATTTGTGAGCATCCCAACGGCCTAATAAAAGAAAGAATTGCTAAAAGAATAGAGACTCTGAAAAAGATCTAGTTACACTGCCTTCACTTAGCCCTATTTGCCTTATTTGCCTTACGTAATCAGCCAGCCTCTGACCATCACATAACTCCTCATGAGCTGGTGACATGACGCAGAATGCCCACCCCTATTGATCCTCCCACATGAGCTCAAACTGATGCTGAAAATGTGGACACTGTGTTAGGAAAGGAAATGCATGACTATTTGACAGTGATGATGGCATCTCCTAAATGTAAGTCTCAACAGGTACAGAAGTGGCAGAGGGATACAAGGAACACAGATGAAAACATCAAACAATCTATTTCTGACACCTAAATATGACCTTTGCTTTACCCTGGCGAAAGAATATCATGCAGGAGTTTTGTCAGAAGAAGGCATAAACACTGCTTTGAGGAACTGTTTGTCGGAAAATCTGTCACCCCTTTTGCAGTAAAAGGATCAACCTCCATAACGTCAAGCTGTACAAAATAGAGACCCCACATCTGTTGATATTTAACCCATAGGTGAAGAAGTTCAGTGACCTCAAACACAAGCAGTGACAGGAGCTAATCAATAGGGACTGAAAGAATAACAGAAATAGAGATTAAAACCTTTCAGCACGAGAACCTTTTTCTTATCTGGCAGTTGTTCAATGAGGCACTCACAGTTCTGTTGTTTTTATCCACTCATTCCTAGTGAATTAATAACTGGAACTTTGAATGAGCTGGTTTATTGTTTAAAATAGAAATGCATTTATCATTTTCATAACATTTCTTTCATATCACTAACAAAGGTTGCCCTGGTAAGAAGAAGGGCAGACAAATTTTCTTTGGTAGAACCATGCTTTCAATAAACATGATTAGATATTCTCTCTTAGCACACAGAGTGAACTATGTCCCTAGTTATTTACAGAAGGTAGATTTGCTGGCCATTACAGTTGTAGCAATGTTCTTCACATGCTGTGGTCTTTACCTCATTTCTGTTGCAACTGATAATTTATAAAACAGCTAAAACAGTATACATGAGTATAATCCCGGTGGTAATGACAGGTGAAATGAGCATCGAAGTGAGCAAACAGATTAAAAGGATAAGAAGAGGTTTGCTAGATGACTCACTGTACCTGAGTAAATATAGGGATGATTCTGCTAACATGTGGTATCAGCAAATGCACAAAGTGGGGAGAGGGATATCTGTTCAGAGCTGTTTTGTGTGCTCCCTGATGCCCTATGCCATGAGTGCTTACAGGATATTCGTAGCCATAGAAATACCTGCACACAGAGCACATTGCCTAAAACACTTAGCACTTTGCACCACAAGGGGGCAATTTCAAGGAAGCTGGGCTACCTTGCGATGGATGACAAAAAAGACATTCCATCATGAGGACAGTTATATAAAAATGAAAGCAATGATGGATTATGCGAAAAAACAAAAAATAAAGTGAAGCAATATACACTGGAAGGCCCAAACAGAGGAGAGGTCAAGATGACGGACCAGAAGTTACTGCAATGCACAAATGCAGCAGGGAAGGAAATATGTGGGTGCTGAGAAAGACCTCAGTTACTAATATATGGACATGTTTTCACCTCAGAAAGATGGGTCAAAAGGATTATGTGCTGTGAGTCACAAGTACTCCTTGCAGTACCCATAGAGGTTGTACAGAATGCAAATAATATATGCCTCAAAGAATGGATTGGAAGTTCCAAATTGTTCATATGGGTAGAAGATGAAGCAGGACCCCTACCCACAATACTACTGAATATTGCCACCTTATGCTTCAGAAATGGGAACCTAATAAATGTAGGGGAAAGCTAAGGGTGCACACGCTTCTTTGATGTGCCTGGTATGAAAATAGAAACAGCTGTATTAATGGACCACTGCTGTCCCTGTGGTTCAATCGCCTACATGAAGCTTTCTCAAAATTGGAGTGGCCTGTGCTCCATGGTAGTGATAAGCTCTCCAGCCTTAGTTGTACCCCAGAGTGAGGTACAGATTGGTGATTATCCCTGCATGAATACACACTTAAGAAATAAGAGTTCCCTCACCCTCGAATGAACAAAAAGGAGCAACCATTTCTCAGACAAAATGGAAAAGGCCTATAATGATTACCAGACAAGCTTAAATTGTTCATCAGAACAGAAATGTTCTTTGCATCCCTCTTTACTGACAGTTTTCAAGCCAAAACTAATGCCACGTGGCTGCAAATAACATGCTAGGAGCTGTTACAGACAATAAACATGACTGTACAAGGCTTTAATGACATAACGGAAGAGCAATAAAGCTCATGACCATTCAAAATAGGTATGGCCTTGATTTAATAACAGCCATGGAGGGGGCGTATTCTAAAAAATTGGACCGTCTTGCTGCACATACTTATCAGCTGTGATGCATCCGGCAGAATCCTCACATAGTCCCTGCATAAAGTCTCCCCGCAGGGGGCGACGGGAAGGCAGCCGCTACCTGATCCTTACCTTGGGCGGTGGTATTAGCCTGGTGGATCAGCTAGGAGGAGAAGGCCTCCAAAAGGACTGGTGGATTCCATTAGGAGAAATGCAGAATTTATATTCCGTAGATTGTGAGATTCCTATTGTGCCAGAAAATGTAATGGCTTGTTGCAAGAATAACACTTCTGTTTACAAATCTACCCACATTGGTTGGAATCCACAAGAGATCAAAATATGTGGAAATCAGACCCTTAATACTCTAACTTCTGATGAATATAATTCTCCCTTAAATCTGGACCAACCATCAACCTCTTTAAAACCCTTCTTGGAAGATCTATTCACTACACAGAGTAAATCCAATAAAGTTGAATTTTGCATTTATGGAAGAAAAAGGAATCAGAACATTGGGGACTTCAAGTCCCACAATGCCCTAAGTACTGGGACGAGTAAGAGGGACTCAGATACACCAGACTAAAAGGTGCAGTCTAGTGGTTCTAATGATCCACACCTGAACGGGACAATTGAATATATAAGGCCCCTCAAGTGAAGCCCATAAGAAGAAGAAGGAGGTGTAGTAGTTGCAGAGGCTGTCAGCCTCAGTTGCAGTGTAAGGAGAAAGGAGATGCCAGTGTGGTAGCAGGCTTTCCCCCTGGAGAGAGAAAGGCTCTCCTTATTGTGTGCAGAGTCCCGGTGGCTGGCGAGAACCGGAGGGCACTGGGTGCAAGAGAATCTCCTTTCCCCGTCTGCATGGGCCCAGAGAAATTCAAAGTAGACTGCTGTGCAACAGGCAGCAGCAGAATCAGAACCAATGTCGGCGCAGGACACCGGAAACCCAAAGCATACTGCTGTGCAAGAAACAGAACAAAGAGTGGCAGTGGACACCGGTGAGTTTACAATTAACAGGTAATTCCAGTACGCTCTGTGATTGACCGCTGGTCACTGATAACAGTTTTTGAATACAGAACCAACATAAAGAAATCTCATTGGAGGCATAAGAACTTTATAAATAAAGGTTATAATCATTGCCATCAAAGCCCATATTATTTCCAAGACAAGAGGGAACAATACTGGAATAAGTTGTCCATAACCACCATTGCCAAAGTAAAGAAGGGGAAATATTTTACAAAGCATATAAAGATTATTGGCCAAATAACAAGAGAATATTGTCACAGAAAGATTATAACCATTATTACCAGAGTGGAAAAGAGGCAATAGTTGACCAAGATATAAACAAGCATTGCCAAAACCAAAGAGGGGCAAGAGTGATTAAGGAACATTGCCAGCAGTTACTTGATGTGAAAGTGTGAAAACAAAAGTGGCAGGAGAGAGGCCCTCCTAGTAGAAGGTGTCCAAGAGGAGAGGAGAATAACCTGCATTGTCTAGGGCAAATACAACAGTAGAAAAAAACAGCACCAATTCAAATAATGTTTTTTCCAGAAAAAGTTGTGAATTTTGATGTTCTTGAAAGTCAAAGCATTTTCCCAAAAGGATTGGAGCTTTCCATTCAGGCAGGCGAATTTACCAGAACAGGGACTTTCTTGTGGTAGTCCTGGCAGGTTAGTGGCAGGAAGAAATCATTGTTGATACTGAATTGTGGTTGAAGGTTGTGAAGAAGAATGCAAGACTACTAAAGTTTTCACTGATTGTTGTGGAATCATCCTGACAAAATATTGCTGTTCATACAGAATAATTGTGAAAGTATTATGTTTTGTTAAGGAGAAGAAGTTGGACGTTTGTCGGTGTATATGAAGAGATAAAGACTTGTTTGGCTGAAACTTTGTTAATGTCCAAGTGAAAGACTTTTGAAGTAAGAAGGACTGTATGATCAACACATGGTTAGAACAAGGAACTTTCTTATTTGAAACTTTTGATTGAAAATCCTGTTTTGAATCTGTGCAAGGGGATCCGACCCAGGTTACAATTGGATACACAGTTATTAGGTTTATGTTAAACATAACTGTTATTTCTGTTTCATATTGCTTTATGAGTTTGATGTATGTACATGTGTCAGGGACAGATTTGTTTTATTAGAGTGTTTCCTTTAGTTTGTTTTCAGGCAGGGAAAACTTGGTTAAGTTACGGATAGTGAGGTGCTTGTCAAACCCCAATGAGTTAATAAAATGGCTTGTTGTGAAATACCTTTACCAAGTAGTCCGCCTCACATTTCTGACCCCTCACACCACCCACAAAGAAGAAAATGGGACTTTCACAGAGACAATATGCAAACTGGCAGAATTGAATATAAAAAAGGTGGAAGAAGTGGACGACATTGCAGATGATGACTGGTTCAGATACCTGTTCTCTTGGATACCCACCTGGTCAGCTAATGCATTCACAATACTAGTGGCTATATTGATACTAAAACTACTGGGATTCTACATCTTGATAATAGCCATAAGCCAATGCGAGAAGACTGCCAAAAAGGTAGTGGGAACGAAAATAGTGATAAACTTGGATATTCATGTGCATGAGATGACTTCTTCCGTATCTCATAGGTATAGAGCCATATAGCCCCTCCTCGGCCAAAATAAAGATCCCTAAAATTCCACAGAGCATTGGGTGATTTGTGACATCAGTGGAGCCTGTGACTACATGCCATGTAGCATCGATGACTATGTGAGACGTGGAGGTGATGTGAGGGGGGTTAGTTAAGTAAAGAGCCCTATTTGGGACAGAGCAGAAGGAAGAGCATGGCGGAGATCTCGATCAGAGGGGGAACGTTGGGATGCAGATGAATACATCATCCATAGCTTCTGCCCTGCCCCCAATCCAATACCACACTGGTGAGAAGCGTTACTCACTCATACAACCATACTGCCCTTATCCCAGGCAGGTACAACAAGACATAGAGGCAATCTAAGCTGAAGATGGCAAAAGCAGTCAAGCTGACATTGTAACATCAAAAGGCGCACACACTAGAAACTAAGTAGATATGCACTCCATGTGAAGAACACGCACACTAGGTCAAATGTGCATTTGTACATGAAAATGATTAACATAGCAACCACAAGACATGAAGAACACTAACATAACCAATATATAAGTTGATTATAACATGAACGTCATGCGAGTATAGCTCTTTAAAATAGAAATAAGAGTGTAATATAGCAGCCATCTTCTTTAAAATGGACTCTGCAGTATGCTTTTAAAAAGACAAAAGCCTTGAGGCTTTCAGACAACTCAAAAGGCTGAATCTGCAGAAATACAGAACTGTGCAGGGCTCAGGCAGTAGTTGGCAGTTGGTGCCATGGTCAGAAGCAGATAGGTTGGAAGGGAACTGTGGATAAAAGGCATTCCCAGAACATAGGCAGGATACTACCCAATTAATTCAATCTTATAAGAGCACAACAGACCTTTGTTAGCTGAATTCAATTTCACAGTGAGCCAAAGGGAACCCATAGAGAATAACTCAAGAGTATCCCTAGAGGCAACAGAAAACATGTCACACACATTAATAATAGTTAGATTCCCAATAAATAGCAGGTAATTCCACTTCATACATGGTCTTCTAGCACATGACTTGTAATTGGAAAACACTTGCTTCCAGCAGAAGATAGGACAGCTGAGATACTCCCTAAAAGCACACACAGGTCCAAGGTCAAGCAAATAGAGATTGTTCAAGCTCATGGTCTAAAGAACGTGGGATGGTTATTTGTTTAATGAATAGAAGACAGTTCATGGGCTTCTCTGCCCCTACCACCTGTCTGGCGCATATCTTGTTGACCTTTCAAAATGTCCAAGGCTCGTTAGCAAGAAGCCAACCAAACAAATTCCTTAGTGCCATGCCGCCCACCATGAGGTATTCCAGCCAATTGGTTTTCTTAGAAGTGATGTTTTTTTTTATAAATTATCAATATTGGTATGGTCTGAGGAGGATCAAACAGATATCATTTACCCAATTAACTGTGTAACTCCTGTATGATACTTTTCTCACACAAGGAAAATGTGCCACAAATGCTAGATTTTCAGGCAATCTCAAAACCATCCTCAATTTCCTTTACAAAAAAGTGTGCTCTGACAATCAGGCACACCTTCTCCAGTTATAAAGTGGTGCCAGTGAATTCACATGGCTGCCTTCTGGTCAGGAAACGTGTAACCTAATCATTGGCATCCATATAGTGGATACCATTATAATTCTGCTGTGCACAGTCCAAAGAAATGCCAGCAGCTGGGAGGCAAAATGGAATCCTTATAGATATAAAGTTGTATGCGGCCTAAATTGTGTGCATGGGATCCAAACTCTTCTCTTATGTAGTCAACTGAAATACAGTTCGGAAGCTCAAACATTGAGTTGATTTTTTAAACATTTTCTCTCCAGTTTGATAATGGAGTTCAAGTGTCTAGGACACACATTTTCAGTACTGAATACAATTATTGCAGAAAGTTTAAGTTTGTATGTGTTAATTAAATGGAGTAGACTATATTGTTCATGTTGCCGCAGATTTTTAAATAAGGAAGTAATTAGATTGTGATATGGGTGTTCCAGGTCATTTTCTGATCTATGATAATGCTGAGATAGTACATTTTTCACTGCCTCTACATTTTCATTATCAAGGCTCCAGGTCAATTTGAGCTTTTTAAAATTATTAAGGACCATCATTTTTGTTTTGGCTAGATTCATTTTTAATGTTTTTTTTAGTATTGTGATCATTGCTCCAGTGTTGCCTGGAGTCCAGAAGAAGTACAGTCCAACATAACAATATTGTCAGCATATCCTAGCGATTGTAGCTTTTATTATCCACAGTAGTTTTTAAACAAAGTTATAGCCAAGTCAGTTTAAGAGATATAAATGTACCAAACTTGCGATTCATAGCTGGTTGCATGATGACAGAGTCATAGACTGAGAGGGAATCCCTACTTTTAGGGCAATCACCATCTGGCTTCAGCCCAACCAATTAAGGCTTCTTTACTCCCAAGTCACATGCTCACACATTATTTGAATGTGAAGTGGGTACTTCCATGGTTTGGATTTAGTTCAAAGCATATCCATGGAGATTGCTCAGCAGAGGGTGATTTGAGCAAGGGAAGATAATTGCTGTCAAGGCCCCTTTGCCCTTGGAGAGAGAGGTCATTGGTAGAGCTAAGACGTCATGGGAGCTCAGGCACAAGAAAGATCCCTTTAACCATTTTAGAACCCCAAAGATACCTAGCCTCTGCTCCCAGTGACTCCACCTGGATCAGGGCTCTCTGGGAATTGCCATAGAGGAAACAGGAGACTTAAAATGGAGATGTCTCCATTGGATACCATTTTGGCATCAAGCACACTTCTATGCTGATTACAATATCATTTTTGTCCATTCCTTCCTTAATGATGACCAACAGCAAAGGCTGTCTTCTTTTCTATCATCTACCTATTCTCGAATGACTTCTCATTTTCTTTGTCGTAATCTAAAGAAGACTCAAATCCTTCTTTTACCTGCTTCTTCTGCTATCAACTCCTCCACCACTAATTTTGTTTCTTTTGCTACAATTGCTTAGTTCTACTAGTGCGTCTAACTTGGGCTCATCCTTGAAGATATGCTCACCTTCCAAGACAAGGTTCTCTCTGTTGTATGCACTTGTCATTTTCAAATTTTCAATATTGGTAAAATATTGGTCAAATACAGCATCATTCCTACCTTTTCTTCCACTAAACTAATGTTACAAATTATGGTAATTTCACACCTCAGTTACTGGTATGCTGCCTGATCTTGCTTGTGTTTCTTTTTATTCTATATTACATTCCGCGATTTGTGTTCTTTTTTTGTTCTGAGTTTTGTGCCCGAATTTCTCCTTAGTTAGCACAGCCTGACTGGCTTCCCATTGCAGCTCGTTTTACATTTCCTTTTCTTTCTGTTACTTTCAAATGTGTTCATGTTTCCGCACCTACTTATCTTTCAATCTTGCTTCCGTCTATCAGCCAACTAGATTGCTTCTCTCTTCTCAGTTATTTCCCTCGGAAATATATCTCAGGGTCAACCGCTGGCCTTGAAAGCAAGACGACGCAGATCAACACAGGTTTGAACCCTGAGTCCGCGCTTAGTAAACCTCTGGGTATTAAGCACTTTATAAACAACCAATTATAATGGTCTTAATTCTCAATGTCCTCCTTGTACCTCTTCTTGTTTTCGTTTTTTTGCAACTTCTCACACAAGTGCTGTCCGCCCCACAGCGCCCGGTAAGTACGAATGCATGCAGCATTTCCTAATTCCTCCAAAGTATGAGAGTGGGGTGTGCTAACTTCCAATTCCCATCCATTCAGGGTGTGAGTCCTGAAATTCAAGCCTAGTGTTATTGCTGATCTTCATACCGAGGTGATGGGACATCAGCATTTCATGCAGTGTGTGATGACTAATACTATCTAAACTGTCTGACACCAAATTCATGTAGAGGAGGAGCCAAAAGCCTCTACCAGGAGTCCCACCCCCAACTTGCCTATATGTTGGGAACCGGAAATAGTGACAAGCAAGACTCCTGTAATGATGCCAATAATACGAGCAGCCTTTGAAGCAAAGTATCCATTGAGAAAACCATTCTTTATGTATCCGCGAAAAGCTGATAGTGACTTTGATTTTATTTTATTTTATTGTTGTTTTCAGTTAATAAAACTTTTACAACAAATTCATTCATATAATATCAATCTTACCTAATATTTCCATAAAAATCTCATAACAATTCATACTTTCACATTAAGTTATACAATATGCAATTGTCCATATTTCATAACACATTCAACATCATTACTAAAGGCAAACTAGTATATCATCGTATATCTTAAGTACAGATTGGAATTATGGTTTCAGAAGAGCGAAAAAAAAGATTCCAACACAGTCTACAAACCTCAAAATCACATATTATATCAAGCTCCCATGAGTTCATCCCGATGTTTTTACTATGCAGACACAAGAAATTTCAAATGGCATTAAGGAAGGGCAGCGCTGCCCGCCAGACATGATAACAGGTAAACATCATTGCTTGTGAGGATGTATTCAGACAATAATTCCAAAATGTACAGAGGCAATTGCTTCAAACCGATGCTAGTATTGTTTATACAACGAACGATAAATAGCCTCCATTTTCGGACATGCAGTGAGAATATGTTGAACAATTTCCATATTTGACCCTATATCACAGATTCTACATATGCGGCGCTCAGGGTCAATGTTCCATCTTACTCCATGAGTTGCTGGAACAGGAAGTTGATTAAGATGCAGCATTAACCGAAATGTACATACTTTATGGCATGGGCATCTCAATAAGTAAAGTTGCAGAGAGAGATATTTATGATCAATATCTGCTAAGTATTGCAAGGTATGTAATAGACTTAGTCGACTACAATTATCCTCCCAGTCATTTAAATTAGCTTTGTTTTTAATACTTGTTTTATGATCTCATAATCCACACAAAAGGAACGTTTGAATGACCATTTCAACTTGCTATAATAGGACAAACAGCTAGTAACATAGGATGAGACTGTCTTTTTATTAGC
Organism: Ambystoma mexicanum; assembly: GCF_040938575.1. Lineage (NCBI taxonomy): Eukaryota > Metazoa > Chordata > Amphibia > Caudata > Ambystomatidae > Ambystoma > Ambystoma mexicanum. The sequence continues at coordinate 630,406,948 of NC_090921.1, forward strand.
TTCCAACGGATCAACATCAATGCCTATTGTAGAAAGCAATTGACTCTTAGGGTGACAGATAGCTTTTAAAGGGAAGAGAGTGCATAGTCTATTGGGAAAGAGCCCCGAAGAGCATGAAAAGATGGAGGAAAGAAGAGACTGGTGACGTCACAGGAAGCAAAGTGACACGCGAGAAGAGATGACAAACGAGAAAGTGAAGAGACCATATAGAATCCGACAACGGAGTAAAGAATCGAGTGACCCTTTAGGTGCGGAATGAAGATTGCATGTGTAAGAGCACGGAAGAAAATGAAAAACATTTTATAAAAGTACAGATGCAGTAACGCAAGTAGATTAAGTATTCATGAAGGCTGGCTATACGTAGTGAATAGACTGCAGGCGGTGCCGCCAAGGTATACATCTGTATAGGAATCTGGATGTTCACATCGTATTTTAGCAAACTGTAAATCCTGTGAATGGAAAAACTGAAAGTGTGGCGCGGTAGAAGAAGCCCGGCTGGTGATGGTAGGAGAATCGAGAATGCCTGGCCCAGTGTCAAGGATTGGGGCAACCAAGAAACTCGCTATCTATCATGGAAAGATACAATGAACTAGAGGCGAGAGCTGTGCTCCTGTTAAGGTGTGGCGGAAGGACCATGAGTGGCAAGTTTTATTCATTTAATACCATTAAATACAAGCAAGGAGCTCAAAATGTGGTCTCCAATCACACAGTCAGATGTAAATAGACTTTGGGTAAGCTATGCCGAGACCCAAAGATAAGGCCATGCTCACACTCCCTTCTATTCCCAGGAGCAGTGATACTTGCAAGGCTACGTTCAAAAGACTATTCTCATGGAAGACAGCTTGAGTGATGATAGATGATGGGATAATTGGGTGGGGAGGCATGGTCAAGTCCAACCCACCAGCACCTGGGGTACCAGTTTGCGTGCTGCTAACAAGTGCAATATTGCAGAAGGGTACTAGTGTGCCAACCAATTGTAGAGGGCCACATATCAAAGAGCCCTATAGTTTAGAGATCCAATGAAACGTTGTGTATTTGATGACATTAACAATGACTTGCACTTGGACCGTGAAGTTTCCTGTGGAGAGCGGCCGAGATAGAAAACCTGCAAGAAAATCAATACAAGTGAGATGGGTCCCTCTTTGACAAAATCCCTCCTGGTTTCCACAGGCGCTGAGCGGACCGAAGTTGATGGTGGTCGATTGGAGGAGGGAACATTCCCGAGGGTCTGGAGCTGGTGAGTGGATTAAGGGGACTGGCAAACTGGGGGAATGAGATTGTGGTACCACACAAAAAAGTAACCGGGGTTGTGTAGGATATGAAGAGGAGCGTCAGAGATTTGGACGAGGAGCGTCAAAGATTTGGACAAGGAGCGTTCCATAAGAGCCCAGTGTCCTAATTCAAGGAATTTTAGAAGCAGTCATTTCAAAACCTAAGGGGATAAAACTAGGCTGAGCGCAGACAGGTCTGTGAGAGGAAGTGACTCAAACTCCTATCGGAGTATTTTAGGGGCTAGGAGAAAAGGAGTACGTACCATGGTGTGCATGTGAGAAGTCTACTAGTTTGTCTGTTTGTGAGTGACAAAGATAGACAAAAGGTCACTATCTATCCTAGGTTATTGTCGTTATCGACCGTAGGGAGATTGAAAATAATTGAGAAATAGAGGCTTTGAGCGGTGAGTGTTGGAGCGATCTCATATTTGTTATTTTTCTGAAACGTATTTTTGTGGAACCACACTAGTAAGTATCGACAGTCAATTGAGACTTGTCATAATGGGAGAAGTTACTCCACTGATGCATATGTGTAAGACGTTGCCAACACATATTCCCAAGATCAAACAGTACAGTGCAGAATGGGTAAAGGTCACAGCAGATAAAATGTTCATGCTGTAGACACAAGGGGGATCACTGTCCACTGTCAAAAGTAGTATTGCAACACAAGACCACATACTTGCACGCAGAGTACACGGGAAAGAAATTGGAGAAAAGGTTAACAATGTTAGAGCTCTGGACGATGTACCAGGAGCAGCGAGAAGATCCACCCCCTGAGGAATGGATGCTTAAACAGAGCAGGGTGGAAGGTGTTGAGCCTTCTGCTACCCTTAACTCACCGGAAGTAAATGCTGATAGTACGGAAGATGTAGGGCTGTATCCGTTAAAGGAACTGAAAGCGGCGACAGGGTATAGCAACCCGATATATGAACCACCCGCTTATAGTAGCGATGATAGTCGAGAAGAGACTAAAAGAAAGGAAGAGCTCTTTAAGTCTTGCAAAACAAAGTGGAAAAGAGTGAACGATTGAATGTAACTACAGACATAGAACGATAGATTAAAAGATGGAAAGGGGAAAAAGACAAAGCTGATGAGATTATGCTAGTTCAGAATGAATGGATGGGTAGACATATATTACTTGAGCTTGATGGGAAAAGTATTGAGGAAGTCATGCAAAGGGAAGATCAGGATGAACAGAATAAGAAAGACAGAGAACAAGAAACAAGATTAAAGGAAGATGTGAGCAAAAAAAAGAGCAGACAGCGGCGAGAACAGATGTATCAGGAGGAACAACGGAGAAAGGAAGAAAGGGTAGAGGAGCAAAGAACATATGACAACAGGCAGAGAGCAATCAAAGAACGAGAGAAGAGGAGGAAGAGCAGAAACTAAGAGATAAAAGGATGCAAAGACAAAGGGAAGAAGAAGAACGAAGGGCAAATGAAAGAAGAGAGGAGAAATGACAAGAGGAAGAAAAGGTTAGATGGGAGGCAGGAAAGCGAAGAGAATTAGATGAAGAGAGCGAACAAAAAAAGAGACCAAGGGAACCCGATATTGAGTTCATTCAAAAGGAGTTAATGGAACAGAATCCAGTATTACAATGGGGTAATATAGAGGCGTTTGCTCCATTAAAGGAAGCAATGCCAGGGCCATGTAGGGCAGCCCTGGAAGAGAATTTGACATAGGGAGCATCAGAAGATAGGATCGATAAGGTTTATTGAGATTTAAGGGAAAGCATCCGATTCGAAAGCCGAGGGAAGGGAGGTCAGTCTTTGGCCCGCCAACCATGGAGAGAAGGAAAAGACCTATTTAGTCTCGAACATAGAGCACTGTCTCTAGTCAGGCTAACATTAAATAAAGGTGAAGGGGATGAGAGTCATACCAGCTGGAGACTCTTTATGTCAGATGAAGAAAGGGAATTCTTCCACGGAGAGGAGGGGGGAAACGCATGTGGTCCCGAAGGATGCATGCTGTCAGACAAGGAAGTAAGATGGTCTGATCTGGAGCAACCTACAGATAGGACATCAGATCCTAGAGCATATCCTGAGTGCCCTAAAGGACGATCGCACAGTGAGAGAGGAGGTTCACTGCCATATGTGAGCAGTTTAAGGTCATTGCCAGGTAGAAGACAATGCAGAACCATTGTCCCCAGTATGGATAGGCAGACAATGGGAGCCAATTTCGGATATGGGTTTTCGCAGGTCCCTCTATTAGAGAAAGGAGGGGCCAGACCACAATATATCCCATGGCTGCAGATGGATAAGGATAATTCAAGATGTAAACTCCCTAGTTTGACGGCTGTGGTGGGAAAATGGATTTATGAATTAGAGAAAATGAGAGGAGGAAACACTTTAGCCATAGGGGACATTAAAGGTCTCCTAGCTGCCATGCTTTGGGAAAGGGCTGATAACATTTGGACACGAGCAGGATATTCAAGTGTCACTGCACATAACACAGCGCACGATGGAGAGCAGATGTTAGGGTGCAGTATCCTGACACGTCAGATATGGGTGCACTTATGGCACTTATGATGCGGGAAGACGAGGATGCGCTTGCTTACATTCAAAATATTCAAGAACGGTGGACTCTTGAAACGAGGGATCCGTGCAGGAAAACAGTGGCAGTAATTTACCACATTTTATGTCAATAGTTGCCAGAGCAAGTGGAGAGACAGCTCAAGAAATTAGTGGGAATGGAGGCCAGGCCTTGGCCAGAGATATAGCTGACCATAGACATCATTTTCGCATTCCATTCAAAAACTAAGATCTTTGTAAGATTAAACGCTGAAGGTCTTTTATCGCCCCCTGTTTATACGTATAGAGGGTTAAAACAAGGATGTAGCTTAGCGTCAGCCTTGTTCAACTTCTTTATTAATGATGTTCGTTGGATCTTTACTAAAATAGCGGCTGATGCCCCAATGTTAAATGGTGTTAAAATTAGTGCATTATGGTATGCAGATGATCTTGTGCTTGTGTCAAAAACATCTAGTGGCCTACGTAATCTTCTGTCAGTACTTTGCAGCTATTTCAAAGAAAATGAATTAAGTGTAAATACTGCCAAAACACAGATTGTCACGTTTATCCCTAAAGGTTTATGCAAGCATTTGTTAGAGTGGCAAATTGAGACAATTCCCATAAAGATAGTTCCAAACTATGTTTATTTCGGTGTTATTTTTGACGGTTGTCCTACATTAAATTCACAGCTGAATAAAATTAAACAGAAGCTAACTATGGCAATTTGTCAGACTCGAATAATTGTATCCAAGTATGGCAAATTCTCACTCAAAGCAGCCCTTCTGTTTTGGAATCAAAATGTTGTCCCAACTATTCTTTATGGTCTGGAAACGCAAATCTTACCAACTGGATTTCTTGATCAATTAGAAGCCAAATTTTGGCGAGCCATTCTGCATTTACCACAATGTATTCCTGGGGTGATGATGCGTTATGAATTGGGCTTAATTTTATTAATTGCCCAACATAATTGGCGCTTATGCGCATTATTTCGTAAATGTTTGTTTTCAACACAAGACAACTCTGCCTTGTCATCTATCTCCAGTTACATACTAAACTCAGCAGAAATGTTCCCGAAACAGTGGTCCTTAAATGTTCTCTCTATCATGGTAAAGGCCGATATTTCACTGAGCCTTTTATTAGATCAGCCAGAGAGAGCAAAGAAGAAAGTCCACATGACGGACTGGATTGAGACCCGAGTAAAGTGTCTAACCTATAAAGATTTTGATCCTGCAATATTTGGACCTAAAGCTTATAAAGTCACTGCCTCGTACTTGTGCTTGGCTCCTTCCTCTGCTATTAGATCTGATATCCTGAGGCTGCGATTTAATATCTGGCCTACTAGGGAAGTTAAACTAAGAAGGAGACAAATCACATCAGACCTTAATTGGTGCAGGTTTTGTCAAAACATATCAATTGTTGAAACCTTGCAACATTTATTATTGGAGTGCACAGCCCCTGAACTTTCGAGTTTAAGAAACATTCACTTTGCCAAATATGTTGTGTATTTTGCACAAATAGACCCAAGTAACAGATGGGTCGCTCTGGTTGCAACTGAATGTATGGGCATAAGGATTGCTACCATCAATATTTTAAAATCTCTAAACATGGAAGACTGATATACATCATGTTAAATTGCTAACACTCTTAAATTGTGAAATTTTGACTTGGAAAATGGTTATAACTGTAATTGTAAATGGTTGTTTTATTGATTTATTGCTCTTACTTATGAAAGAATGGATTTTTGTAATATGTATAAAACTGAAAAAGTTGCTGTAATGCAACTATATTCAATAAAAAAAAAAATATATAGCTGACCATAGTGCATCACTGTCAGCTATTGCAGAGGAAAAATAGAAAGAGGGAAGAAGCCAGAAAACTTGAGGAAACCAAGTTAGTTCAGATGAAATTTTCAAAATACGCCATAGAAGGTGCGGTACTGACAAGCGGAGAAGGGCTCAGAATGCAGCCGCAAGTAGCAGTTACATCACAGCCAAATAATCAACACCAGATGGACCAAGGAGGGAATGGGTTCATGCCGCGAGGCCAAGGAATGGGCTTCAGAGGCAGGGGTGATTTTCAAAATAATCAAGGTGGCTTTCAGACTAAGCAGAATGATAATCAGAATATGGAAGGAGGATTTAACCAAGGAGGGCAAGTTAGAAGAACACCTCCTATATGTTGGACGTGTGGCATGACAGGGCACATTGCACGCATATGTGGAAGCCAAGGTTATGTACAGAATGGACAATTTGCAAGAGGGGGGACAGCTTACCCTCCAGCATATAGCCCACAGACTAAGGATGGATCTGCCCAACATCAGACGGTGTATCAAGCACAAGTGCCTTAAATGCAACCGGCACAGCAGCCACAGCAAGCAATATTGAATCCATTGCAAGGACAGTCACAGCATGCACCCATGCAGATACAACAGAGCCCAAACACAGGGCAATTAATGACTCCTAGAATAGGGGGTGTCACTGTGGTGGGAGGAAGTCCTTTCACAGGTACAGGGATGAGCATATATCCACAATACGCGTGCCCTTGCGGAAGTGGCCTTTGAAGTGGCCTGTTACGCCTGGAGACTCTGCTTCACAGACTTACTTACAGCTGTGACGCTTGCCGTTATTGGACACTCCCCAAGCTAACTTCACTTTTCCATTCATTGTGCATGGTAACTTTAAATACGTCTTTTTATTTACATCTTACTAGAGACCACGCCCCCTACTTCAATATTCCTACATAAACGCATCCGCTCGCACGCCCTTGCGGAAGTGGCCTGTTATGCCTGTTAAGCCTGGGGCATGGGCTTGCTGACTGAGGCGTGATTGTCCTTCACTGTACTCAACTACTACCTGTATAGTTCTCTTATTTTGACACGTGTCACTGTGATCCTTGGTGGATATTCTCCATTTAATATATAGTGGACTACAATACCCGCTGTAACAATGAAGGCGAAAAACTCTACTTTAAAGAAAAATGCTAATGCAGCGTCTGATGACACGCCTCATGAGCATTTCGCGTGCTACTTCCGTTCCCCTTCCTTTGTCTTTAGACAATAATGACGATTTGTTAGAATGTGCGCAGCAATGCTCAAATGAGCGTGTTACCTATGTCACGGCGCCTTATGTGTCAAAAACATTGGAAAATATTGAGGAGTCCCAATCTCTCTTTGTCGAGGACTGCTGTATTGAGCCTTTAAACAACTTTATGGGGGGAGTGTGACTGTGCAGGCTCCGGCAAAGAGGCTGAACTTGACCACTCTTACTTAAATACTCCTCCGATCTTTAAATCTGGTGAAATCACGCTCTTGGGCCTTTCTCAACACCTTGGATCCATGTCTTGCTATTCGAATGCAGCCCAACATTTTTCTGCACCAAACAAAGCATCGAACACACACGAAAAATTGCACCCTGTTGAAATATTTGAAATTTCGAACAGAAAGATTCTTGGAGAATTAAAAAGACACACACATATTTTGAACGAAATTATGCTCGTTCTAACTGCAGGGCCCGAGATGCTTGCGATTGCGAAGTCCTTATCTAACACGGTCACTTTTCCATTAGACGCCCCTCTACTTGCTCTGTGCCTCCCTAATACAACTGGAAAAGATGACTTCAGATTTACATTAGGTGCTCTACATACCGAGCTTGCAAACGTTGTGAGTGCCTTATCTACTACTGAAAAACACATTGATAGCTCTGACACTTACACTAGTCATCTTGAGCCCGCTGACTCTGCTGCTCAGTGCTCTAACGCTAATCAGGGGCCAGATTACATAAACTCTGCACCGGTGCAAGTGTAAAGTGTGCACGGTATTAGCACTAGGACACAATTTTGTCCTATTTTTAAAAACACTTGGACATAGAAACATATTTCACTGTGACAAGTGCAGTTTGGCATGCACCAGGACAGACATTGCCATAGTGCAAAAAAGATACATTTCCAATGTGTTTTTTCACCAGGGCAAAGTTTGCCCTAGTGCTAATACCATTCCGTATTAGCAATAAAACTTTGGCCTGGTGCAATAATGGAGTGAAAATGTATTTTTTTTGCCCAAGGACAATTTCTGCCCTGGTGCTTATACCATGACAAACTGCACTTGTCATGGTGCAATAGTTTTCTAATATGTCCAAGTGCTTTTAAATATAGGGCAAACTTTGCCTTAGTGCTAATAACGTGCAAACTTTGCACTTGCACCTGTGCAAAGTTTCTGTAATCTGGTAACACAAAAATGTTACCCTTATGTGTTGCTCATGCGCCCAAGTTGTTTTTACTCCATACAGATGGAGAAGGAAATAAGGTACCACACAAGATTTGTATTGTGATTCACCAGTGTTTATATAGAAATCTGTTGCCCTTTAGTGATGACACGTGTTTCAACGTAACCAACGTCTTTCTCAAATCAGGGCTTGTATCAACAAATGACAAGTAATATCAAAAACAGTGCATAATAAATTAAATTTAAGTAAACACCAATGTGGTCCACAAGAACGTTTGCACATACATGAATTGAAAAATAATTAACAAAATGATAATAACATGGCCATGTTTGGGGGGGGGGGGGAAAGGAAGGAGGTTTGTGGGAAAGCGAGAAGAGAAAAAATATAAAAACACATGATTGTTAAACAATATGTCAATAGTGTTAATCCTATTTTTTAATGAGTACATTGGTATATTTGGAATAATTTATTGTATGCTTATGTTTATTGTATTTCTTACCCAATGTAACCGTCCTCTTAAATGTTCTCAAAAGCTTGAATCCAGTCATGGGTTAAATCCCGTGTCTCTGTAGGGGAAGCATTTACATGTGCTCGTTTAACTGCCTTATACTATGGGCACAGATTGTGTCTCTATATAGAGTCTATCCAATGCTGTGTTCATGCTTTAAATACGTGCACACAGAATTTACAAGGATATGCTGTTCTCACCACGTTACATTGCATTCAAAAACTCTAGGGGAGGGTGTTTGTCCTTTTCTATTTTTCCTTTTCCTTTTGTTTGTCATATCTACAATCGTAAAACACGCAGGCCCACATGTCCGTGAACCTTATTCCTTTCCCACCTGGTGGGCTTTCCTGCTTACCTCTGTTTCCTCAAAGTCGTCCCTTTCAGTCCTTGTATGATTGTGTCTCCCAATCTCGTCTTTTGTTTGATCACGTTACTAGGTTACCTGTGTCCTACTTCTGTTTCTACATTGTCAGCCATATTTTGGGGCTGAAACCCTATGTCCTACTTCTGTTTCTACATTGTCTGCCATATTTTGGGCTAAAACTCTATATCGGTATTGTGTTTTGTATTTGTTTGGACGCACGTTCACGTAATCGAAAATAGTTGCGCTCTTTTAAAGACAAATTGTTCTAATACTTTTTTGGTCTTAATGAAGCGGTGTGTAACACCAAACAGAGTTCATAATAAATGTTGTTCTAAATCTTATTTCCAACGGCACTTCCTAAATCGTTAAAGACTCCTCCCCTTTTCTCCTTTTTTGACGCAAGTTTGTCAGTGGGACACAAGTTGCTGTAACTACAAAAAATATATTGGCATCTATTAAATTATTACGTAATGTGACAAAATATGTCTTAATCAGTCTTGTGATATTATAAGACACAATGTATCATGCCTCCAAATATCATTGTATTAATCTTTTTGATCAATGTTGATGCCTCTGTCTAAGTACATTTAGGTGTATATGTTATGGGACATGTGTACCTTTTTATGTGTTGATGTTTCTAAAGGTGATAATTCTTTCATGAAACCCACAAAACAGGATATTACATTTATAATATTTTCAAAGAAAAGAATACATCTCATTGTCAGAGTTTAAACCTTTTTCAACAGTTCTAAATTTGCAAATCATTCTGGCTTCTTCTTGTCGTAATTTCAGCTCCAAATTTCCTCCTCTTGGTCCTAAGGTTATTCTTTTTAGACCCAAAAATTTTAAAAGTCTTTTTTCATCGCATTGATGCTCTTTTTGCCAATGCTGTGCTAATGGTGAGTTAGAATTAGGATTCCCTATTCCTGAAAAGTGTTCTCTTATTCTAATCCTTAATTCTCTTATCGTACTTCCTATGTACATTTTGTGACATAAACATAAAATGACATATATAACATATTTACTTCTGCAATTAATGTGTTCCAAAATGTTTTGCTTAATGCCATGTGTATCCTGAAAACTTGCAGTATTGTCTATGGTGTATTTGCACATTGTGCAAGTTCCACATCTTCTGAAACCTTGTGTTTGTTTAGGTAACCAGGTATTCGAACTCCCAGTTTCTAGTATAGGGAGCAGAGATGGACTCAATACATTTTTTATGGTTTTGGCTCGTTTGAAGATTATAGTCGGGTTGTCCTTAATGTAGTTCCTGACGTGTGGGTCCAATTGTAGCAAATGCCAATTCCTTTTTAGGATCTTCCTTAAAATTCCATTATTCTTACAGTAAGTCGTAATAAAAGTCACTTCCTCTGTTTGATTGTTGATTCTGGTTTTCGTAGTTAGGGTGTCTGCTCTGTTAAGAGCTTTAGCTTTCCTTTGTGCTTTGGCAATAATCTTAGTTCCATATCCTCTGGCCTTAAATCTTCTTGAAAGCAGTTGACATTCTTGCTCAAAAGTTTTTTGTTCCGAACAGTTTCGCCGAGCTCTGATGTATTCTCCACTAGGGATGTTCCTTACAACCGAAGAGTGATGACAGCTGGTTGCAAATAAAGTTGAATTAGCCTCTGTAGGCTTCCTGAAGGTCCTAGTCAACAGTTGATTATTTTACACATAGATATTTAGATCCAGAAAATCTATTTGTTCTTTGCTGGTAATCCCAGTAAATTCAATCCCCATAAGGTTATTGTTGGCTCTAGTCTTAAATTGTTCTAACTCCTCTTGTTCACCTTTCCAGATGAGTAACACATCGTCGATATAGCGGGTCCAAAGAATCACATGATCCTGATATATTTCATCTCCATAGATGTGTTTATCCTCATACATTGCCATTGTGAGGTTGGCGAGTGCGGGGGCAAATTTTACTCCCATCGCCACTCCTCTTGTTTGCTGGTAGAATTCTCCATTGAAAATGAACACGTTATTTTGCAAAGTTAAAAGTATCATTTCCTTGAGCATGTTAACTGATTGAAATTTCATCCAGGTACTAACTAGGCCCGATGCAGTTTGATTGGAAAATATATAATCTATTGTCTCAAGTGCCGTATCATGCCTGATGGATGTGTATAATGCCTTTACATCCCATGTGGCTAATATATAATCAAATTCCCATTTGATGGATGCCAATTTGTTGATTACAGAAGTTGTGTCCTTCAAAAAAGCTTTGGTCTCAGTGACCATGGGGCTAAGTATATGGTCAATATACTGTGCCATGTTCATTGTTGCCCAATCAATTCCACTCAGGATAGGTCTTCCTTCTGGTACTTTTTCAAAAGCCTTGTGAATTTTTGGCAAAAAATATATTGTGGGTAATGTTGGTTGCTGCATATCTAAAAATGATCTTTCTTCATCTGTGATTAGCCCTTTTCTATGCCAGTTTGTTATGGATTCCCGCAACTCATTTAAAATCTTCTGTTTAGGGTTCCCTTCAAGTTTGTGATAACAAAAAGGAGTATTTAGATGGTTCTCGGCCATTGTTACATAGTCTGCCCTGTTCATAACCACAATTTTTCCTCCTTTATCAGCAGCTTTTATAGTCAAATTTTGATTCTGTTTCAATTCCACCAAAGCCTTTCTTTCTCCTTTGGTCAAATTATCATAATCTTGTTTACTTTGTCTTTTCTGTTTCTTTTTATCTGTGATGTCGTTCAGTTCTTTAGTTACTGCCTTGTAGAAGGTGTCGACCAGGTTGTCTGTGGTTAGTTGTGGAGTATACTTAGATTTCAGTTTAAGATCCCTCGTTTGGAGACCAGTTTGTTGTATCTTAAGATTCTGTATGGTTTCATGAATCGGTCGATCTGTGGTATCTTGTAATGAACTTAAGAGATGAATGTTCCTTATATCTTTAATGGTATAGTCACTATCCTCAATGTCGGGTTCTTTGGCATGAAACATCGAAACTTGTGTTGCAAAAAATTTCTTGAGTTTCAATTTTCTAACAAATTTAAACAAGTCTATGTGCACATTAATTTGGTCAAAGTTGGTGGATGGAGCAAAAGAGAAACTTTTGTTTAGGAGTGCTATATCTTCTGTTTTTAAGTGATACTCTGACAGGTTCAAAATTAAGGTGTCTGTTTGTTCTTCTTGGCTGCTTCTCTTGCTCCTGCTCTTGTCAAACGTCTGAAATCTTCTAGAGCGTCTGGGTGGCCTGTATCCACTGCCCCCTCTCTTGCCCACAGAATACAGGAGGAGGGGCAAGAGAGGGGGCAGTGGATACAGGCCACCCAGACGCTCTAGAAGATTTCAGACGTTTGACAAGAGCAGGAGCAAGAGAAGCAGCCAAGAAGAACAAACAGACACCTTAATTTTGAACCTGTCAGAGTATCACTTAAAAACAGAAGATATAGCACTCCTAAACAAAGGTTTCTCTTTTGCTCCATCCACCAACTTTGACCAAATTAATGTGCACATAGACTTGTTTAAATTTGTTAGAAAATTGAAACTCAAGAAATTTTTTGCAACACAAGTTTCGATGTTTCATGCCAAAGAACCCGACATTGAGGATAGTGACTATACCATTAAAGATATAAGGAACATTCATCTCTTAAGTTCATTACAAGATACCACAGATCGACCGATTCATGAAACCATACAGAATCTTAAGATACAACAAACTGGTCTCCAAACGAGGGATCTTAAACTGAAATCTAAGTTTACTCCACAACTAACCACAGACAACCTGGTCGACACCTTCTACAAGGCAGTAACTAAAGAACTGAACGACATCACAGATAAAAAGAAACAGAAAAGACAAAGTAAACAAGATTATGATAATTTGACCAAAGGAGAAAGAAAGGCTTTGGTGGAATTGAAACAGAATCAAAATTTGACTATAAAAGCTGCTGATAAAGGAGGAAAAATTGTGGTTATGAACAGGGCAGACTATGTAACAATGGCCGAGAACCATCTAAATACTCCTTTTTGTTATCACAAACTTGAAGGGAACCCTAAACAGAAGATTTTAAATGAGTTGCGGGAATCCATAACAAACTGGCATAGAAAAGGGCTAATCACAGATGAAGAAAGATCATTTTTAGATATGCAGCAACCAACATTACCCACAATATATTTTTTGCCAAAAATTCACAAGGCTTTTGAAAAAGTACCAGAAGGAAGACCTATCCTGAGTGGAATTGATTGGGCAACAATGAACATGGCACAGTATATTGACCATATACTTAGCCCCATGGTCACTGAGACCAAAGCTTTTTTGAAGGACACAACTTCTGTAATCAACAAATTGGCATCCATCAAATGGGAATTTGATTATATATTAGCCACATGGAATGTAAAGGCATTATACACATCCATCAGGCATGATACGGCACTTGAGACAATAGATTATATATTTTCCAATCAAACTGCATCGGGCTTAGTTAGTACCTGGATGAAATTTCAATCAGTTAACATGCTCAAGGAAATGATACTTTTAACTTTGCAAAATAACGTGTTCATTTTCAATGGAGAATTCTACCAGCAAACAAGAGGAGTGGCGATGGGAGTAAAATTTGCCCCCGCACTCGCCAACCTCACAATGGCAATGTATGAGGATAAACACATCTATGGAGATGAAATATATCAGGATCATGTGATTCTTTGGACCCGCTATATCGACGATGTGTTACTCATCTGGAAAGGTGAACAAGAGGAGTTAGAACAATTTAAGACTAGAGCCAACAATAACCTTATGGGGATTGAATTTACTGGGATTACCAGCAAAGAACAAATAGATTTTCTGGATCTAAATATCTATGTGAAAAATAATCAACTGTTGACTAGGACCTTCAGGAAGCCTACAGAGGCTAATTCAACTTTATTTGCAACCAGCTGTCATCACTCTTCGGTTGTAAGGAACATCCCTAGTGGAGAATACATCAGAGCTCGGCGAAACTGTTCGGAACAAAAAACTTTTGAGCAAGAATGTCAACTGCTTTCAAGAAGATTTAAGGCCAGAGGATATGGAACTAAGATTATTGCCAAAGCACAAAGGAAAGCTAAAGCTCTTAACAGAGCAGACACCCTAACTACGAAAACCAGAATCAACAATCAAACAGAGGAAGTGACTTTTATTACGACTTACTGTAAGAATAATGGAATTTTAAGGAAGATCCTAAAAAGGAATTGGCATTTGCTACAATTGGACCCACACGTCAGGAACTACATTAAGGACAACCCGACTATAATCTTCAAACGAGCCAAAACCATAAAAAATGTATTGAGTCCATCTCTGCTCCCTATACTAGAAACTGGGAGTTCGAATACCTGGTTACCTAAACAAACACAAGGTTTCAGAAGATGTGGAACTTGCACAATGTGCAAATACACCATAGACAATACTGCAAGTTTTCAGGATACACATGGCATTAAGCAAAACATTTTGGAACACATTAATTGCAGAAGTAAATATGTTATATATGTCATTTTATGTTTATGTCACAAAATGTACATAGGAAGTACGATAAGAGAATTAAGGATTAGAATAAGAGAACACTTTTCAGGAATAGGGAATCCTAATTCTAACTCACCATTAGCACAGCATTGGCAAAAAGAGCATCAATGCGATGAAAAAAGACTTTTAAAATTTTTGGGTCTAAAAAGAATAACCTTAGGACCAAGAGGAGGAAATTTGGAGCTGAAATTACGACAAGAAGAAGCCAGAATGATTTGCAAATTTAGAACTGTTGAAAAAGGTTTAAACTCTGACAATGAGATGTATTCTTTTCTTTGAAAATATTATAAATGTAATATCCTGTTTTGTGGGTTTCATGAAAGAATTATCACCTTTAGAAACATCAACACATAAAAAGGTACACATGTCCCATAACATATACACCTAAATGTACTTAGACAGAGGCATCAACATTGATCAAAAAGATTAATACAATGATATTTGGAGGCATGATACATTGTGTCTTATAATATCACAAGACTGATTAAGACATATTTTGTCACATTATGTAATAATTTAATAGATGCCAATATATTTTTTGTAGTTACAGCAACTTGTGTCCCACTGACATGACTTGCGTCAAAAAAGGAGAAAAGGGGAGGAGTCTTTAACGATTTAGGAAGTGCCGTTGGAAATAAGATTTAGAACAACATTTATTATGAACTCTGTTTGGTGTTACACACCGCTTCATTAAGACCAAAAAAGTATTAGAACAATTTGTCTTTAAAAGAGCGCAACTATTTTCGATTACGTGAACGTGCGTCCAAACAAATACAAAACACAATACCGATATAGAGTTTTAGCCCAAAATATGGCGGACAATGTAGAAACAGAAGTAGGACATAGGGTTTCAGCCCCAAAATATGGCTGACAATGTAGAAACAGAAGTAGGACACAGGTAACCTAGTAACGTGATCAAACAAAAGACGAGATTGGGAGACACAATCATACAAGGACTGAAAGGGACGACTTTGAGGAAACAGAGGTAAGCAGGAAAGCCCACCAGGTGGGAAAGGAATAAGGTTCACGGACATGTGGGCCTGCGTGTTTTACGATTGTAGATATGACAAACAAAAGGAAAAGGAAAAATAGAAAAGGACAAACACCCTCCCCTAGAGTTTTTGAATGCAATGTAACGTGGTGAGAACAGCATATCCTTGTAAATTCTGTGTGCACGTATTTAAAGCATGAACACAGCATTGGATAGACTCTATATAGAGACACAATCTGTGCCCATAGTATAAGGCAGTTAAACGAGCACATGTAAATGCTTCCCCTACAGAGACACGGGATTTAACCCATGACTGGATTCAAGCTTTTGAGAACATTTAAGAGGACGGTTACATTGGGTAAGAAATACAATAAACATAAGCATACAATAAATTATTCCAAATATACCAATGTACTCATTAAAAAATAGGATTAACACTATTGACATATTGTTTAACAATCATGTGTTTTTATATTTTTTCTCTTCTCGCTTTCCCACAAACCTCCTTCCTTTCCCCCCCCCCCCAAACATGGCCATGTTATTATCATTTTGTTAATTATTTTTCAATTCATGTATGTGCAAACGTTCTTGTGGACCACATTGGTGTTTAATTAAATTTAATTTATTATGCACTGTTTTTGATATTACTTGTCATTTGTTGATACAAGCCCTGATTTGAGAAAGACGTTGGTTACGTTGAAACACGTGTCATCACTAAAGGGCAACAGATTTCTATATAAACACCGGTGAATCACAATACAAATCTTGTGTGGTACCTTATTTCCTTCTCCATCTGTATGGAGTAAAAACAACTTGGGCGCATGAGCAACACATAAGGGTAACATTTTTGTGTTACGGTCTTTTCCTAGTGGAGCAGAGGAATCATAGGACTCCACGGTTACCCTAATTACACATGCGACCTTAATTGTATGAACACAAAAGATAAAAAGGGCGCAGAGTTCTCCGATATCAGTACCAAAAAATAGATTCCTCACCTTTTTGCTTTCTGTAATCTGGCCCCAGCTTGTAGTTAAACTATCAAAGAAAAAAGAAAAAAAAACAGACGCAAATAAGCGCTAGCCTTGAATGCTTTTAATAATTCTTCCATAAAGTTCATGCATGACAAATGCTTATGTGAGGTTGTTAAGGACTCACAACTGGACAAGGAAGTAATCATTGTAACTGATTCTGTTGACAACGGAAAGAAATGGAATATTGTTCCTGCCACTATTGCGAAAGCCTCTCCCCGTATACACAGAGCAGCTCAATCTGAATACTCTGAAAGTGTAAATCGGCTGTCCGAGGCCCTCAAGAACAAAGAAACTTCAGGTCGGATAAACACCTGAAATCAATCGAGCTTGGAGTTCTAGATGTACGTGACATATTTAAGAATCCAGCGGCTTTATCCGATCGAATACTTCAGCTTCAGCTGGCCTACCGACTCCAAATGAAAAAGAGACCGATCATTCCTGTGATTATGGGCATACCCAACCTTCCTCCTAATCTGAGTGGCACTAACGGCGCAGATCACATAAATGTGCATTCAACGCTAATGAATATCTGTAATAATCATTCCCCATGAAAAGGTACACATGAGTTCCCATCAGGGGGATTTGTCCCAGAAAAATGTGTCCCTGGAATTCTCTGCCTAACCCTCTTAGATCAGAACCCTCTTTCCACGCCTTCAAGTGCAAAACCAAACTGTGGCTCTGTGCCTTAGACACCCTGCCGACTGTATGAACCTGCACAGTTTTGTTGCATCTGCTAGGTTTACACTCGCATTTTTGTACATACCTGTACATTTTTGTACTATTACTGTATATTCAGCCTTCAGCCTCTCATTGTATATTTTGTACTGTATATATGCATTGTATTTTATTCCTTACTTGCTTTCCGCTGTAATTCGTAATATTTGTCACTGTAACCTCATAATTAGCGCACAGAGGCCTTTGGGCCAGGCACGCTTTACAAATAAAGAAAAACAAATACAAATACAAAAGATGAAGGATACAAAAGACTCTTCACTGCGTAGCGAAAGTACAAACTCTAGTGGTTCAGCTCCTGTACCCGAAAAGACTAGCTCTGATTGAAAGTAGATTTTTTGAAAAATCAGTTGCCGACTGCGAGAAGATGGGAGCTACGACAGAAGGTGGACTGGACGAAAATTCGGTCCGCCATGTAATTGAAAGCATACTCCATCAAAAAACACTTGACTCGTTACGTGAGACTAACATCTCTGGTCTGCGCCCGTTGTATACAACTGAGTTGGGTTCCTCTGCTTACACAACTGACTATGTAACTTCTGCGCACAACAATGCGACTTTAAATCCAAATGATCTATTGAAATCCTGTCACAATGTTGCACACGACACTCATCACTCAGGAAAACAAAGTTGTGCAGATTTAGCAAAATGTCTTAGATCTCTGGTTTTTCCAAACAATCAGAGTTTAATACTGAACTATGTGTTTGAACAGGACTTACATACTTAGTCTGTTTTCTGATATACCTGAGCTGAGCCTTATTGCCTCAGCTGATATAAAATTGGTTGACTACGTACACTTATATAGATATGATTATGTCTGCTTAATTATTCCTTTGCTTCTTGTTCGAACTTTAATAATTAAGGAAGCTGGATCTCTTCAAAAGCGCGGCTTTGACGTAACCCCTTACAGTGCTAACGGCCAAATGAACACTGATTTCAAATCTGAACACTCCCTATCTGTTTCAATAGGTTCCTCTACGGGTCAGTTTAAACCTGTAGATGGTGTTGAACCAACGGCAAACGAAGTACAGGATTGGAGATGACTTGCCCTATCTCTCAGGGATTCTATTGCACAGCTTAAAACTCTAGGTAAACCTCTTTAACTCTGTCTACTCATTTTGTTTAGTATCCTGGAATTCCCACGGCTACTCTCATCTACTTACAAACAATAGCCTCATGTTAGAACTTGCCCAGTGTGAATTCATTTTACTTCAAGAAACCTGGGCTCGTGGCAATCTTATACTCAATTTTTTTGTAGTTGAATGTCTGCCTGCAAAGAGCGGTGAGCGAGCCGCCTGAAGGACGGTCTTGCAATTGCCTTTAGAAAAGGCAACTCAATTTTAATAATCCCGGACATACAAGTACTAGGTTCCATTTTGTTAGCTAAATTTCAAGTGTCCCTTTAAAGTGGGACAATTAATCTCTTGATATTAAATATATACTGGAATCCCTCAGATTACACAGATGTTCAGTTTAGTAAAACGATAGAGCTTGAATCCGAGGATTGAGGACTGGCTCAACACTCATCATGGGGGCTTTATTATTTTGGCAGGAGACCTGAACGCTGACTGTAATCAGTCTGTCCCTGATATGGAATGGGCCTTGCCCTCGATGGGTGATTTTCACTCTAAAAACGGTAACAAAGTATACAGAGGGGCATTATGGCTATCATTTGCTAACATCTGGGGTTTAAAGTAAATGTTCAACACCAAATCTACGTGGAAAGCCTGTGGTGAATCATCTATTATTGACTACATATTTATTAGCAACTTTTTTGATATAGTATGTGACTTGGAAGTTCACTTAACACCATACAGTGACCACTGTATGATTTCCTTCAATACGGAAGGGACAAAGCAATCCGAAGACTGTGAGGTTTACTGTCAGAGCTCAGATGTTAATGTTAGGGGCTCAAGAGTGAAATGGAATATGCAGAAGAAAGCGAAATTCACTAATTTTATGTTGCATGATTTCAACTCGAATACTCTAGAAGATAAACTATTAACTTACTCTGTCTTGAACTTTAATGAATACATCAGCTGTTTGCTTCTAAAATTCACTTCTCAGGGCCTTGCTCAGTTAATCCCGATTCCCAAACACAGTCACACATTTGAGTCAGAGATTAAAAGAAGTAAAGGTCAATTAAGGAAAGAAATTAGACTTTTATTTAAAACTGGCGACGATGTATTTGTAACTAAACTAAAAATTTAAAAAGCAAGGTAATGCTGTAAGAACTGGATTACATTCTATCGCTACACACTACATCAAACAGATAGTGAAAACATGCTTCTGACAATGAAGGGAAACGATTCTCTGAATTTCTGGTCCCTTATAAATAATATAGAAGATTCCCAAATACAACTAACTATAAATCCGATTAGTGAAAATGTTTGGTCTGGGTATTTTGAGAAAATGTATAGAGAACCTGTCACTAGTCAAAATGTAATGCCGATTTCGACTCCTATATGGAACCTCGATGTCTCGATCTCCAACATAACTAGGTACATTATTGCTTCCAAATCTTCTAATACCCCAGGTCCAAACAACTTGTCCTACACTGTTCTTAAACAGGACCCCGTTATGTGGGCTCGAGTCTTGAATATACTTTTTAGCGATGTTATTCGCCATAAGCAAACCCAGGCCTCCTGGAAATGATCCTATGTTCTTCCAAAATTTAAGAAAGGCGATCATTTGAAGCCATACAATTATAGACTAATTGCCTTGATAGACATCAAATCTAAAATATTAGCATCTGTTGTTTTGGAAAAAATTGTTGTTTGGATTGATGATAAAGCCTACTCGATTTTCGACACATAGGATTTAGAAAGAATATTGAGACTGACGCGGGGGCCTTTTACTATCCTCTTTACAGACTAGTGCATATAAGTGGAGTTTTACACGCGATTTCACTGGCGCGAGAGGGGTACGTGTATTCCGGGGGTGCGCGTGGACTTTCACATGCGATTTCGCTGGCGCAAGCGTGGTACGTGTACACCCGCCGCCTCTCCGCATCTATTTGCCGGCTCAACCGCTGCCACACGGAAGACACTCCCAGTCCGGGGTCCTCCTGCCCTCGGCCGATGCCTGCCCCCGGGGTGTTGATGGCCCCGAGCCATGATGCCTCCCACGCTGAGCCTGCTGCTGCCTCCGACGCAACTGTCTTTGCCACCACAATGGCATCCGGGCTGATGGAATCCCCCGATGCCATTGTGCACGTGCCCTGCCCGATGATGCCGGCACATCCTTCATCTGCTGGGGTCCAGTTGGTGGGGTGGCCACCCCTGCTGAACCTCTGACTCCTGACTGCGGCAGGGATGGGCTCTCCATCAGGCTGGCTGCGTTGGTTGGGAAAGGTCCACAGGGGGCCCTGGTGGCATCTGAGCCGGAAAACGGCACAGAGAACGACTGACGTATAGTGTGCACAGAGGAGGAGAGGGCCGCAAGAGTGGCCGACACATAGAGGAAACGCCCAACCACGGTCCCTCCCAACTGGGCCACTTTGGCACACAGCTCTTCGTGATGACATACGTGGTCCCCCCAGGAAGCACGCACGTCATCACGAATGTCACATGTGCGCAACGCGACACCAATCAGGACGGACTCAATCCGGTCACGGGTCCCCTCATCCGCAGGTAGAGGAGTGCCAGATGATGTGGTCCTCCCCCCTACCTGCGGACGGGCCTGGGACGGGGCATCCCTGCTGGTGCATGGTGATGCAGTCACAGTGTCAGGAACAGTGACATGCACAGGCCCCTCCACAGCGACCTGTGCTGCCTCCTGCCCCTGGACTGCACCACTTGCACCAGTGGTACCACCCCCACGAGGCCTCATGTGCGGCTCTGTAGTGGCCTCCTCCTCCTCTGTACACACCACCAACCTGGATGGCTCTGCACCGTCTTCTGCCGTCGCAGAATGTTGCAGTGATGTGTGCACCCGTGTGGGCCACACGCGGGTTCGGCCACATCCCGGGGAAAACACGCGCAGGGCCTTCCATGAATCGCACGCATGCGCTAGCTTTTTCACGCTTGCGCCAGCTTGCACCACGAAGTTCGGCGCACATTTACTTCATGAATTACTCAAATGAATCTGTGAAAAACAATTATCATTAATTTTGGTCAAGGAAATAAAAAAACCTTGGAAATGTGAAGGTACTGGCAGTAAACCTCAAAATCGTCTTTGCTACCTTGGATACTCTTTTTCAAGTGCTAATTCTTACAATTTTCTTAAAAACTGTTTAGGGTTGAAGGCAGTTGTTGGTTCTCGACAAATGAGAGCTATTGAAAGGAAATATGGGAAATTCATGATGTGGCCGTGTAGAGAGTTCTGTCATGGCCATGGGCCCGGAACCCCAGACCCTGCACCATCAGGGCACGAGAGCAAGGGGCAACACGACCTTTTATTGTCCCTTTGGGACAATACGACATGGAGGGCCCATCTGGACTCAGTCCTGGCACATTTGGTGCCAGGCTCATAAATAAATGTGCAATAGCAAATTTTTATTTGGTGTAAGTACTTGGTTTTCCCTGCAGGGGCCCCCACATGCATTGGGTCGGATGTGGCTGCTGGGGAGAGTCAGACTGCACGTGTAAGCATCCTTTAGGAGTGGCAGGGTGGGGCCAATGAGTCAAGGCTAATGGGCGTAGCCAGAGCTAGGCTATATAAGCCTGCTCAGCCTTCATGCATGCGCTTCACGTTATTCTGCTATTGCAGCGTAACGCTCAGCGCTGCCTAAGCGCATTTTACCTGTTTCCAGCTACCGGCCTGATCGCAACCTGCCTGTTTCCAGCTACCAGCCTAAGCGCACCTTACCTGTTTCTAGCTACCAGCCTGAGCGCAGCTTACCTGTTTTCAGCTACCCGCCTGAGCGCATCATACCTTGTTTCCCGCTACCAGCCGCAGCACTTACCATGGAATTTGTTTCCTTCGGCACGCATCATTGTGGACTCTGGCATTCATCTTCCATCTCCAGACCTCCGGAAATAAGTGCTCCAGCCCGACGTCGTGACA
This sequence comes from Ambystoma mexicanum, assembly GCF_040938575.1. NCBI lineage: Eukaryota > Metazoa > Chordata > Amphibia > Caudata > Ambystomatidae > Ambystoma > Ambystoma mexicanum. The sequence continues at coordinate 630,429,088 of NC_090921.1, forward strand.
GATGGTGCCTGCAAGAGAAAAAAGATAAAGACAAGGTTAGAATTTGCTAAGACATTACATTTAAGGTCGTGCTTAGACAAATCCTCGCGCTTAACCTTAAACCAACACTCACCTGCTGTTGGAGCATCATGGACTCCCTTCTCTTCCCATTTGGCCTTGCTTCATGCACCACAACTACTGCTGGGCCGCATATCATCTATTGGGAGAAAGCAGAGGAAAGACATCATTAAAAGGATATGGACAATAATCAAGAATCAACATTACAATATTAAAACCATAAAACACTTACCTTCAGGAGTGGTTCAGCCACAGCCGGTCTGGGCTACCATGCACATGGGCCAGTGAAGGAACTCGGTCCATCAAAAGCGCCCCTTCAGTGAGAAGCAGGACGAAGAGCTCGCTATCGTCAATCAACAGGTGAGACTATATGGGTTGGCGCATCCTCACCACATTCTGGGAAGAAGGGTTTGAGAGAGACAGCAGTCATATAGCAGCATTCTCACAATCTCTCATATCCTCGCAGGAGCAGTGTCAACAACCAGCGCAGTCCACCGCACATGAGCAGGGGAAGAAGCCTGACAAGGGGAATTCACTTCCAGGGAGGGCTGCAACCGTGCCCCAACATACCCGCAGAGACCAGGTGAGCGTAACAGTTCTATTGTTCTAAAAGAATGCCATGTTTGACATATTGACTGGAATTTTTCGCCTCCGAGTTATCGCCTTATTTTAAAATCATTGAGGCTCTCGTCACGAGAGATGTTTTGTTTTTCTTACCAAAATGTATTCCGTTTGAATTTATTCATTACAAATTTGGTTTATAATCTTTGGAGAGTTGTATGTATTAGAAAAAAATGTCACTTTTGAGAAAGTGCATAGTTAGTCAAAAAGATTCGATATATTTCAAAATTGGTGATGAAAACTCAGGTCTATTCATAAGCTCTCTGAAAACGGATGTTGAAACTGTATTACATAAATTGGGATCTTCTCTCCAGACTTTTATAAATAATCCAATCAAGATTAAAAAACGAATTAGATCATTTAATTTGATGGAGAACAATGTTGTGATTTTGAACTCGAAACTGTACTATGATTCTGTATTTTACTGGAAGTGGTATCCTAGTCATGAAGCATATATTGTGAAATCCCCTTCTCGAATCTTTAGAAATGGCACCATGCACTTTCGTTTTAATGTTTTAAATATGCAGGAGATAGTGAATATTGGTTATCCGATCTCTGAAATGTTTAAATACTGCAGATTTCATCAGGTAAATGGAGTGGAAGAAACTTTGATGCATCTCCTATTAGTGTGTCCAAAACTGATCCTGCAAAGAATTTTATATTTTTCTCAGTTTGGGCACAATACGACTATGTTGATAGAGAACTTTGTGGGTGATATTACTTCATAGTGATTAAAAATCAATTAAACTTAGAGTGAACGCCTTTTTAAAAAATACATGCAATGTTGTTTAATGAAGCAATTGGTGTTCGCACTCCAGAAAATCTATGGAAAATGTATTTTTGTTTTGATACTTGTATAATGTTCTTATTTTTTTAATTTTACTTAAAAATTTTCATTATTATGTCTAATCTACTCATATGTTGTAAAGGTTTAAATAAACCAGAAACAATAAAAAAACTTAACATGACGATTTCCTTCAGTAATGAAGGCATAGTGTGTTCTACTCCAGGGATTCACTATTTGAACGTGGGCAAATTTTTAATGGCATTTACAGGGCACATGGCGCTACTAAGTGTGCCGATCGAACCAGACGTTTTTCTTTATGGGATACGCATTCTGTTAACATGGCTACCCGGCTTAGTGGGAAAAACTATGAGAATACCTGATGAGCTCTTATTCAGGCCACAGATACCTATGGACGAAGAGGGGGGACAGACTATTCCCTTAGGGTTATTTGCAGCCATAGTTTGAGGGGAACTCACCATGCTCGAAGGAAACGATGATGAAGGCAGCCAATGGAGAACAGTGATTGCCATTGGGGAAGGGTACAGATTGACTGACGTCACAGATGAGGATATTTTGAAGACGATCCAGCAGATGATGAATGGTATTTGTGATGAATATTACATATTGGAACAAAGTACAGAAAAGAGAGATCCCACAGCGAATGATGATAGTACGGCAGCGCCCAGCGTATTTTGACGAGGACTTAGAAAAAGTGACAGCCTCGTTATGGACAACAGGCCCATATGATGTAGGCCTATTAAAGGGGGTAGGAGAAGTTAAGCTTACACTAAAGCCAGCAGCAATTTTACCTCGAGCAAGACAGTATCCCATGTCTCGAGAGGCAAATTAGGGTATTTTTAAGACTATTTCAGCATTAATGGAACAGGGTATCTTAGTGATGTCAGAGTCACTGTGCAATACTGCAGTATATCCGATTAAAAAATGGAAAGGGGGTTATAGAGATTAATTCAGGATGTGAGGCAGATTAAGAAGATTGTAGAAGCAGAGTTTCCTCTAGTTCCGAATCCTGCGATGATACTATGTCGTATCGCCATTGAGGCACGATATTTCACATTGATTGACTTGAAAATGCATTTTTCTCAATCCCGTTGCATAAGGACTCCCAATATCTGACGTCATTTATGTTCCGTCAGACTAAGCTGAAGAGCACTCAGTTAAGGGTACTATCAGTCTCCATCAATCTTTAATAGGGTAATTCAGATGGAACTAGGCAATATTGATTTGAAAAGTGTTGTGCTGCAATACATAGATGATATTTTGGTTTGTAGCATGACAGAAGATCAGTGCAGGCAAGACTAGATTCAGTTAATGATTATCCTAGCAGACAAGGGATACAAAGTAGACAAAGAGAAGCTGCAGTATTGTCAAGAAGAGGTGTTCTACATAGGCCAGTTGATTTCACATGAGGGAAAAAAGGTCACACCTGAAAGAGCTGAGACAATTATGAAAACAGCAAAACCGCACACGATAAAGCAAATGCAGAAGTTCCTAGTACTGTGCAACTATGTTAGAGCATGGCCATTTGACTATAGTTCATACACGAGACCACTCTTGCAGGCTCTGAAAAAGTCACAGGTGAACAAGGATAGAAAATAATGGACTGAGGAAGTGGAGGAAGGGATTGAAGAATTAAAGAAAGCAATTTGTACAGCTCCAGTTTTAGGAATTCCCAATTATTCTGAGGAGTTATTTTTCTTCTTGCACACAAATGGGACAGTTATGAGAGCAATGCTTACACAGAGGATTACACTGGGGTATAAACCTCTGGCATATTACAGTGGGATTTTAGATCCAACTATGAGAGGACACTTTCCTTGCGAACAATCGCTGGCAGCAGCCGCGTTCGCCATTGAGATGTCTATGTGCATTCTGATGGGGTGTGCTATGCCGTTGTTTGTTGAACATGCCTTGTTTGCTGTTTTGGAAAAACCTAAGGGTACGTTGACATCTCAGAGAGCATCTGCATATGAAGTAGTTATATTAAATCCTGCGATTAGGATAGTCAAGTGCAGAATAGTGAACCCTGCCACATTTGTAGCTGAACCTGTGGCAGAGGGTGAGCATGTGCATGATTGCAACAGTTATGAAGAGTCCTATGACAACATACCGCGCACAAAGGAAAACGCAATGTCAGAAGGGGAGATTCTCTTTATTAAAGGGTCGTCAAACATCAATCAAAATAATGGGGAAAGACAGACTGGTTCAGCTGTAGTGAGACACAGAGCAAATGGGGAATTTGAAATTGTGGCAAGCAGAAGGCTGCCATCCCATTTTTCAGCACAAGCAGCAGAATTGGTGGCGCTTATCGCGCTTGAGAAATACGAAGGGGAGGAAGTGACGATGTACAGTGACTTCGCCTATGAGATGTCAACCGAACACGCAGGGTTAGCATGATGGAAAAGGAAGGGCTACCTCCGAGCTGACGGCACTCCAATGCAACACGCAGCATTATTGAATAGGCTCCCAGCAGACATTGCAATAGTTAAGTGTGCAGCACACACTAAGAGAGTTGACTTTATCTCACCCGGAAACGAAGCGGAAATGAGGCCGCGGATGAAGAAGCCAAAAGGGTTGAAACTTCTTCAGATATTTCAACTGTCGATACTCCTATTATAAAGAGGGGTGACTATGGCCATAATCATGCAAGAAGGTTTTAATCATTTGGTGAAAACACAGTTAATGGAAATTCAAGACAATGCACCGCAGGAAGAGCAAGAATTGTGGAATCTAAGTGGGTGCACTGGAAAGCTGGTGATGCCAGTAGCATTATTAAGGGTAACGCTTGAACAGCTGCACTACCCTGCACATATAACTAGGGAGAGCCTTGCAGCAACTATTACAGAGGACTGGTTCATACCGAACTTGTTAGAATATGTTGCATTTTATGTAGTAAATTGCTTTGTATGTCAAATGTTTACTGCTGGGAACACACTGTAAACAACCAGATGAGTGATTCCTTGACTGAATGGTCCTTTTCAGCATTTACATATTGACTATGTTGATATGCTGCAAGTATGTAGTGGTAATAGGTATATGTTAGTGGTGGTGTGTCCCTTTTCGATATGGATCAAAGCAGGTCCATGTACACACCCTGATGCCACTTGCGCAGCAAAGTTTCTAGTACAATAAGTCTTTCCAAGGTGGGGAGTATGTGAGGTGCTGAGATCCGACAATAGCCCGCATTTTGTTAATAAATTATTTGAGCAGATTATTCTATTATTGAGCATAAAGCATATGTTTTCTTCTGCTTATCACCCGCAAGTGAACAGAATATGTGAGAGGCTCAACTAGAGAATTGTTCAACTAAAATGATCACTGAAAAAGGGATGGCTCTATTGCCTGCCCATGGCATTGTATGCATTAAGGAATCAGCCTAGGTCGGACCACCACCTCATACCCCATTAACTAGTAACAGGGAGGTGGATGAGAACGCCTCTGACTGCTCCATTGAGGAATAGAGGTGATGCCCAGAAGACAGCAGAAATGTTAGGAAATGAATTATGTGATTACCTGACATGTATGACCGCAGGTAGGTATCTGGTATCTCTGTCATTTCATATCAACTCAAGCGGAAGGGGTGTTGGTCTCAGGACACAGATGAAGACCATTCAGCAACTGTACCTGAAAAATTATTATCTGTACCTAGACGTTTTGTGGGAGATCCAATCTTAGTGCGCAACATCACTAGGAAGTGGCACAGAGCCCCATTTTAGTGGACCGTATATTGTAGAAAATATCACTCCCTCAGTAGTGAAGGTCCAGGAAAGACATGCATGGATCCATTTGGGTGACGTCAAACCATGTGCTGGTGAAACCGATGCACCTCCAACCAGTGATTCTAAAGCAAGACAACAAGAAGTAGTTCAGCACGTGCAGACCCGATCGATGACGAGGAAAAAAGACGCTGAGATTACTGATTAAATAAATGCAAGTGTGCATTTGGATTGTGGCTCACTGTGAACACTCTTTATAGCTATTTTAGCAGGAGTGCAAAAGCAACTATTCTTGAGCCACACGAATATTGAAATTGAACTTTAAAAAGTGTTGAAAAGTACTGCAAAGATATGCCAAATTTGGACTTCCTATTCGATGACTGGAAGAGGGAGCAGTTTCCTGATTTATTTTCCTTAATGAGTTTCTCTTTGGTCACTCCAGTGGTCCTCTCTGATGTTGACATTCATAGGCTCCTGCTTATTGTTTTTATTTTTATTCTTCAGGCATAACCTGACGTTTGTGTGTTCTTGCATGATCCTAAAAATTATCCAATAATAAGGAGATTACTGTAGAGAAGGAGACAATCATGGCGCCCAGAGTGCCTATATGTTGGGAGCCAGAGTGTGAGACTTGTGCGGTTCCATTGAAAGTACTGATACCTAGGAGAACCTGGGAAGCAAGGTTTCCATTGTGAAAACCATACCTGCACACCAGACAATAGGATGGCCATTTCAATGAAATTCCGGAAGAGACAGGACAAATGAATGACGAAGATGAATGGTGACGTCATACAAAACAGAGCTGACGTGCATAGAAGAGATGCAGAGACTCGAGAATGCAGGCAATTCTATAAAGCATCAAGAAAGTATTGAGGATAAGTGACATTTTGGGATCAAGATGAAGAAGTTTTTGCTACGAAAATGATGAAGATATCAAGCTGTTTTACACATGTACACATGCAAAGAAATGCAAGCAGATAAAGTATTCGTGAGGCTAGCTTTATAGTGAATATATTGCAGCATGCGCCAACATATATATATGGATATATTGGAGTCAGTAAAAATGGATGTTTCCACTACGAACAATAGCAGGGTGAGCTGACATTGGATACAAATCGTGAGAAAGAATGAAGCTCCTGTTCAGGAGACATGGACAAAAACAAGAAGACGTCAGAGGTCTATTAGAAAAATAGTATTTTAATGCACTAGAAGCTCAATTTTGTGCTCGTCGGTCATGTGGGGAGAAGTTGGACGAGCATGATGGTCACACTTACGCACGAGGGCAGAGCTTGCCTTCTTTTTTTTTATTTGTTATAGTTGTTTTACAACTTTTCAAATTTCATTAGCATACAAATACATTTATATACAAAAGGAGAAAAAAAATGTTCAATCTTACAAAGGCCAAAAGATAATGCATTCTTACAATACTCATGCCATCACATAATTAATAACAATTAATTTCATACAGATGATCCCACTAATTCATTCTATTTACAAAGGTTTCACCTATTTGAGCAAACTTGACTCAGCTTTGCCTCTTGCAACCAACCAATTACCCAATAGCCTTAGCGCATTACCCATTATGTGCCTCTAAACCAGGGAGCACAATTTGGAAGAATTGCACTATGGAGATCTGAATTTTCGGGCAGGTACTAGAGAACAGCGCATGCCATCTTTCATCACTCTCCATTACTCTTTGTAGTACCTGAGTATGTGCAAAACATCTGGATTGTACATTGCAGAGCGCTACGCATTCCACGAGCAGATGTTGTAAGGTCTCTCTTTGTTCTCGCACAATACAATATCGACAGTCATTTTGTTCTTTTGACAATTTTTTCCTTTTATAAAGGACATCTCTTGTGTACCATACATTTAACCGATATCTTAAATATCCCATGCTTACTTTAAGAGATGGGCTTTTCAGCAGGTATTCTGACATCAGCCCATATTTTTTAATACCAAATATGAATATGTCAAAGTCCTTATATTAGAAACACTTTGCCATGTTTGCTACCCAATCGGCCAAATGAAATTTTACCTTCGCTCTAACTGGATTTGATCATAATAACTCTACTGTGGTATCAGCATGGGCTAGTTCGTTATATATATGCTTTCTCCATTTAGTAGCGAAGGGATTTAGAGATTTCAGCAAATAATGGGCGATCACTTTCAATATATTGTTACTTCCCTGTTCCAAGAGGCATTTACGTAACAAAGAGCACTGTTTCATACATGGAAGTCAGTCCCAATTCATAACGCAAAATTGCGATCGGAAACAGAGTTGGGCAAACTTAGGATCTGCTTCCAGTAACTTGCTTCCAGATGATCCCAGTAGCATTTTTCTCTTGGTAGGGCCCCTTCAATGCCATAAAACACAATCGGAAGTACCTTCATTTTGTAAAACAAAACAACATGTTTCAT